>NC_135624.1:41469250-41778000 GCF_053574225.1 Canis aureus | reverse complement strand
GGCACCCTGGAACGGCTCAGCGCACCTACTCCCCAAGACGTGCCTTCAGATGCACATTAACCCTCTCGCTCATCCACCTATTTGACAAAACTCTCATTTCCACTGTCATTCAGCAAACATGTACGTTTTTCTGAGTGTAAGTCTTTAGACAGGGCTTTACCACCTGACGAAACAGAAATGAGACTGTGGTGTGACTTCATCAACTACTGATCCAAGAGAACCACCTGGCTGTTGCATTCGTTCACTCCCTTATTTTAAACCAAACAGATTCTATCCCCAGCCCTTGAAGGGGTTTCTTCTGTGGTGGTGGCTAAAACATTAAACGTGCATATAATCGCAAATGGTCGGGGCCCCACCAGGTAGCACGAAGGCTGTTATGGCAGAGAATCGTGGGGAGAGGGGCCAGGACTCGATACTAAGCAGTAGTATCGAAACTAAGCTACGGGGGATCCCTGGATGGCGCAGCGGTTTGGCGCCTGCCTTTGGCCCAGGGCGTGATCCTGGAGACCCAGGATCGAATCCCACGTCGGGCTCCCGGTGCATGGAGCCTGCTTCTCCCTCTGCCTGTGTCTCTGCCTCTCTCTCTCTCTGTGTGTGTGACTATCATAAATAAATAAAAATTAAAAAAAAAAAAAAGAAAGAAACTAAGCTACGAAGGATGAGCAGGAGTTGACCGGGTTAAGAGCATTCAAGGAAGTGCAACAAGGAGAGGAGGGTGGAGGAGAATGAGAAGGGTGGAAAAGGAAGGAATGGTTTTTCCAGAGAAACTGTAGGAGCAGAGGCACTCAGGCAGGCAATTCATTCGAGGAAACAAGCTTTATAGGATTCATAAACTGGCAACACGCGAGAGCATTAAAATTCTTAATGTAGGAAAAGGCCATACGAACAACAAGACGAACACCCTAAAAGAGAAAAAGAACAAAGAATATGCACGGAAGTCTTAGTAAAGGAAATCATGTGTGTGTTGCATGTATGTGCACGTACCTATGAGCTAGCTGACGTTGACAGGACGTCCATCCCAGCTAATGTTCGACGTCAATCAAAGCACAGAGATGCCATTCCTCCCTCTCCTACTGACAGATGAAGACTGGCAATGCCTGCACAGGGTGGGTGTGGGGCGGGAAGGCCTCCTGTCTCTCAGGCCCTTCTAGGGCATCAGCTGCAGTAAGTGCCCGTCTTTTGTTGGCAACTCCACTGCGTATCATGAAATAACAAGGGTGTGAATCATCTAGAACATATCTGGCAGGGGAGGGTTTGCATGCACACCTACCAAGCACCTGAAGCCCACAGAGTACGGGTACTGCAAGGGTCGCTAAGCGCTCCCCGGCCTTCAGGACGAGCCACCTGAGGGGCAACAGGAAAGTATACGTCTAGATATAACACAGGGCAGGCTCGGGCGCCTGGGGGGCTCCGCGGTGGAGCATCTGCCTCTGGATCAGGCCGTGATCCGGGTCTCGGGATCTGGTTCCATATCGGGCTCCCCACATGGAGCCTGCTTCTCCCTCTGCCTGTGTCTCTGCCTCTGTCTCTGTGTCTCTCATGAATAAATAAATAAAATCTTAAAAAAAAAAAAAAGATAGGGCAGGCTCTGGTGAGTGAGAAAGTGGTACAAATAGAGTGTCTCCTGTCTGCACCTCAATACGCAAAAGCCGTCTGATTTTGAGTGATCAACGAAGGCTTTGTGGAAGGTACGGCACTGGAAATTGGCCTTGTGGTATAGGAGGAGGACGAAGGAGCTGGTTCGTCCCTGCCTATTAGAGTCCACGGGTCGGAAAGGACATTCATCAAGTAGGATGAGAGGCCAGAGGTGCCAGGAGCCCTAAGGACACCACAAAGGCAAATATCAAAAAAAAAACATCGTTAGAGAGAATGCAGGGAACAGACACTCAGATGTCTTAGTGTTGGAGGAGTAAGTTGGTATAATCACTGCCAGGAGCAACTCACGGACCGGAATCTAGAAAGGCTGAGGACACACAGATCATCTGACTCCACAATCACACAAATACACCTGCGCGACTCCTGCGCCAGGACACGCGCAGAGCCGTGCAACCCACCAGGGCCGGCTACGGCAGAAAGTCGAGACACCTTAAGAGTTTATCAACCGACAGCATGAAGGAGTAACGTCTTATTCACACAGTAAGACTCAACGGCAAACATCACAAAGAGGAATTACATGGATAAATGGCAAAGGCGAAGAGGGTAAGTCACAGAATGACACTAGCGGTGTGTGGTTGTTTCTATAAACATGCAGAACGATATCATACCTAGTTTACGGATACACGCATATCAGTGAAAAAAATATCAAAACATGCGTGGAAATGATAAAAACCAAAATCAGATGAATGGCCTGATGGGGAAAGAGAATGGAACTGGGGGTGGGGGCATGAGTAGGCTTCAAGCACGCATCACATTCACTCTCTTCCACGGATAGACCAGAGGCTCTCGAAGCCACGACAAAACTGATGACCCCCAGGTCTCCATGGTCTAGAACTATGCCCAACATCTAGTTCTAGTCCCCAAAGTCCGATGAGTGAGTTGACGCATCAACACTTCCTCTGAGCATTAACAGGACGTTTGCCTTCCGTGGCTTTGCGTGGACACATCATTTCTTTCTACGGTCTCTCCTGGCTATTCGACGACACATGCCAACACTTGCACACTGCCTGGGGAATTTCAACAGCTGGAAAACCCTGTAATCAGCCGACACGACGACGGATCTTAGAAAGGCAGCTTCAGTAAGAAAGTGCTAAGGAAGAGCTGGAACAGGATCTTAAAAATTTTTTTTAAAAATTAAAATTAAAAAAATTAAAAAGAGTGACTTTCCAGACCTTGAACATATCGACAGTGGAGCAAGAAACCTACTGGGTGCAATAGCCATAAAAGGGACTCGGGAATCCTACAAGCTTACAGACTTCAGGATTTTTGCTTCAATGACCATCTAAAAGAAGCGACCTTGGGGATCCCTGGGTGGCTCAGCGGTTTGGCGCATGCCTTTGGCCCAGGGCGTGATCCTGGAGCCCCGGGATCGAGTCCCGCATCAGGCTCCCGGCATGGAGCCTGCTTCTCCCTCTGCCTGTGTCTCTGCCTCTCTTTCTCTCTCTGTGTCTATCATGAATAAACAAATAAAATCTTAAAAAAAATAAAAATAAATAAAAAAAATAAAAGAAGCGACTTCGAATTCCTCATCATGGTTGGAAGCCCTCCACGTGCTCCCCGTCACTGCCTGCACCCAAGTCTGTCTTCCCACGTCTTCTGGACGTCTTCATCCTCGCTAATGGTAGCAACTAGAGTAGCCCCTGTCTGTAAGGTGACCGTTGTCAGGAGCCACGACAGACAGGTTGTTGTTGCCCTCGCAATGGCCCAATGTGAGCTACGTTGTGTGTTCTTAAGTCCGCACTTTGGAAACAATCACCCTACTCTGGATTTCCAGTGGATCGCAGGCCAGCCCAAAGATGTTTTCACACTGAGAGTACATAACAAGCCGACGCCCCCCCCCCCCCCCCCCATACACAAGGGCCTGGAAGCTCTAGAGACAATGCTGCCATCGGCGGGGCAAACACTCCAGGATCTGCAGCGGAGAAACCCAGGCACCCGAGAGCTACAACAAAGGAAGCGGGACAAGACCCTCCTAATGAGGATCGGGAACAGTTAGCAGCATCGGGTCCCACTCTTGGACAATGTCATGCAAATTAACCTTCCCAACTAGGAAATAACTTCAAAATGAGCTAATAAGTAAGCAGGCAGTGGTTGCCTTGGCAGCAAAAGCCGGCTATGCCGTTTTCCAGTTCTTTCTCCATGGGGGCGGCAGGGGTGGGGGCAGGCGGTGGGGTCAGGATCTACGGACAAGAGCTGGAGCCGAGAGAAAGGGCCCAACTGGGGCTGGGCTGTTCGATTCCAAGAAGGACGATGTTCACCCAGAAAGCCCGTCCTCAGCTTGCAGGGAAGCGAGGCTCACGGCAGCACAGTTGGCCTCAAAGGGAAGAGGACGGGCAGGTGGGAGCTTCGCTGGAGACGGGGATTTTCACGCAGAACAAAAAGGAGAAAGAAGAGGAAACCACACAATAGTGGAACGTGCGGTGCTGCCCCAAAGACGGAGGTCCCGACCAGGCCCGTGACTAAGGAGCAAAGGTGCCAACATCGAAGCCACCATGTGTGACTGGAGCCACGACCTGCAAGCTGCAGAACATCCCCGTGCTTTTGGAACTTAAAATATTTCCACGTTCGTCTATAGGACCGGGGACGACGTGTTGAATGCTGATGCCCGAGGCCCGTCCTCACCCCCTCCCAAGCCCCATTCAGCAGAACTGAGGAGTCCAGGGGCTGGAGATGCGTCAGGGGATGGTGGGAGGCAGACTCCAATTTTCTTCTGACCATAAAAATAAATGCTTTAAAATAATTGCTCTTTTATATATTTTTTTTTAATTGGAGTTCAATTTGCCAATACATAGCATAACACCGAGCGCTCATCCCATCAAGTGCCCCCTCAGTGCCCGTCACCCAGTCACCCCATCCCCCCACCCACCTCCCTTTCCACCACCCCTTGTTCGTTTCCCAGAGTGAGGAGTCTCTCATAATTACCCTTTTGAGGGCATTTCTTACTTTTCCCAAGAAGTATAAATAATTTTCAATTACCCGACGAGGAATGGGGGACCGTAGTAATGAGTGTATTTTACGCAAGCTTCTCATAACGGCATCTCGGCTCCCACATCTCCTCTAGGACGAGCCGTGCACACAGAGTGGGCTGGGGACTAAAAACTTGGTCTGTCCTGATAAAGGACAATTTTAGAGTAATTTAAATATGTAAGTGTCCCCAGATTATCCAGCAACACCTCCTACAACCTTTACATCCCAAAATCAGATTTTCTGCTCACTATTTCACTCTCTGTGGTTCTTCGGCAAACGCCCACTGCAGGTGCTCACGGGACGTGCGCCGGGAAGGAACGTGTACGTGGAACACGTGGCACAGCGCTGATCTCGTGCATTCCCAGCAGGCACCCACCCCAGACACGCCGGGTGCTCAGGATCGCTTCAGTCGGACATTCAGGCACCTCCACGATCGGATCCCAATCTATTATCCCGGGAGAAAATTTTTAACTATGATAAAAAGCGGCGTCACTGCTTTAGGAATCAATTCTAAGAAGCCAAGTGGAGGGGCGGCTGGGAGGCTCCGCTGGCTGAGCATCGGCCTTGCGTCCCCACCACAACCCCAGAGCCCTGGGATCGAGTCCCTGCTCAGCGGGGAGCCTGCTTCTCCCTCTGCCTCTGCCCCTCCACCTGCTGCTGCTCTCAAATAAATAAGTAAAGGAGCCAGAACAGGCGCGGGAGGTCTGGGAATGGGGAGGCCGGGCCACTAACCGCACTGGCCATCCCAGAGAACTAGTGGAGGTAAAGCAGTCGGCCTCCTCAGGAAGGGGACCGCAGGGGGACGAGGGGAGCAGGACCCCGGGCCTCTGGCGAGGCTCCCCAGGCTTCCGGAATGGAGGCTGGAGTCCTGGAGGACAGAAGAGGGGCCGAGGGCTCAGCCGAGCCCCGACCACGCTGCCAGGATGTGCTAGCCCCGCAGCTCTCCTGCCTCGACGGCACCCCCAGCACCCGCTTGACTGGCCAGTCGCACATCCACTCCGTGACCTATGCCCCTCGTAGCCGCGCGTCTGTGCAGCCCCCTTGGGAGTTCGTACTCGAAGACTGGCTCCTAAAGATAATGTTATTTATTTCATCATGAGACACAGAGACAGAGAAAGGGGCAGAGACCCAGGTGGAGGGAGAAGTAGGCTCCCGGCAGGGAGCTCCACACGGAACTCGATCCCAGGACCTTGGGGTCACGGCCTGACCCAAGGCCAATGCTCCACCCCGGACCCCCCCGGGGGTCCCCACTCAAAAGTTTTTTCTAAAGAGGGAAGTGACTTGAAGAAAACCGCGGAGTCAGCCTGGAGGTGGAAGTTAATCTTTTCCCTCGAGGGCCCTGTCAGCCCAAGGCCAGAAGGACTGGGGGACAAGGCTGGCTGACAGCCACGCCGTTTCCCTTCGGAGACGGTGGCAATATCTAAAATTGATGGTGGTGAAGCTCTGCACAGCTCTGTGAAAATCCTAAGAGCCAGAATTTGCAAACTTTAAGCGGGTGGCCAGTAGGGTATGGGATGTAGATTACGTAGATTACGTGTCCACAGAGCTGTTATCAAACAAGAGTTAAAAGAAAGAATGAATGAGTCGTCCCTCCTTCCATGTCTGGAACATCGCCTCCAGGTCCAGAGGCGGCTGAGGAGCGCGGCGACGCAGGAGGGGACCCCCATGCCCGGGGCCTGGGGGCCAGCCAGGTGAGCGGCCGCTGACGCTGCAGGGACAGGGCAGTGTTCACAACACGGGCCTCGAAAGCTGTAGCTGCTCCGCGTCAGACGTGCACTGCTCTGTGACGGGACCCCCAGTGCCGCCGAGCCCGAGGCCGCCTCTGAAGAGGAAGCCCGGGAATCCAGGAAGGACAAGCCACATGTCGTGGTCGCAGGTCCACAGCTGGCACAGCAGCACCCGCCTTCTGCTGTATTCAATGCTCTCTGACATGCTTATGCCATGTCCTTTCTTTTGGATGCTGGTCACAACCCAGGGCGCCCGGGTGGCTCAGTCGGTGAGGCATCCGTCTCCTGATTCTGGCTCGGGGCACGATCCCGCGTCCTGGGGCGCGGCCTGTGTGAGGCTCTGTGCTCTTGGGGAGTCTGCTTCCCTCCCTCCGCCCCTCCCCCTGCCCACACATGCTCTCACTTTCTCTCTCTCTCTGGAAGAAACGAATAAATCCTTAAGAAGTAAAAGAAGGAACGCTCGCTATTCGCAACCCATTCCGTGACGCGACGACCTTTGCAAGGTCGCAACCAGCAGTGTGCAAATCCCTGCTCCACCAGCAAGAGGTGAGACGGACAGGCATCCGTCTCACTAGGCTGTTCTCCGTTTTTCCACATTTTCAGGACCCAGAATTAAGCCGCTCGGCAAGAATTCTCCCTCCGTTTCATAAAAGATGGAGTGATGAACATACGTTCTGTATTATAGAAGACAGATTCTTAAGAGCAGATGTGCAAATCCCAACTCCATTACTTTATTTAAAAAAAAGAATATCTGGTTTTCCTTGAAGATTCCATGAATCACAGTCATCCAGTTTGGATCGACATCACCACGATAATAAAAACAGCATTTCGCTGCCTACGAGTCCTCCTATCTCCAGACACAGACACGGGTGGTGGTCCTGCTGAAGAAGCGGACGCCAGCGTCTGGCTCACCTCAAACAAGGGCCCCTCGCTTTCTCTCACAGCTCCTGCGCCTCTCGAAACACACGGAGTTGGTGTGACCCTTGAGTCTGTGTCTGGTGTTTCCATCACACCAATCCATCCGCACTACGATCTCTAGCCGAGAAACGCACGCTCACGCCCCGCATGCTTGCTCTTCGCCTCTTGCTGATTCAATTTCTGGAGCCACTTTCCATTTTAAAGAGACTTTGAAAGATCAAGAACATTAGGGATTTTATCGTTTGTCGTTATGTAAAGTGTCACCGACTGGATTTACGTGCGTGCGGGCTTTCCCTGGTTTAATCATAAACGCATGGGCTAGTCCTTTAAATTCCAGCTAATTGCCCGAGGGCTCGTGTTGCCTTCCAGTACTTACTCAGCACATCTCTCCATTTGTTCACCATTCCAGAACGGGTAGAGGATGTGTGGCACATTAACTCGTTAGCTAGTATGGAAAGAAAGCAACCGACGTTCAAAACTCACTTCGCTCCAGCTCCTCCCACGCGGTTCCCCACACACTGACTTCTAAGGGTCATGGTTTCATGGATTATCTGTGTTGGCGAACCTCGGGATGATCTTCCCTTCCGTATTGGTTAGGGATCTAGTCTTCCACCCGTTTTCACACACACGTGTACAGGGTATTAGGACACTCAGAGGCTTCAAAAGTACAACAGGACTAGGAAACACAGGCCTAAATTCCCCGCGCCCAGCCGCACCCCCAGCCTCCCGCCCACACTGTCCCCATCTTCTATGTCTTGTCCGGGCTTCAAACAAGCCAAGCTTATTACACTGCTACGTTCCGGTTGTACCTGCGGCTGAGAACGCTCCACTCATGTCCTGTTTGGAAAATGGATTGGCAAAAACGCTCCAACCCTCTGACAAGAAAGACCTACTTTAGAACAATTACTCAATGTACGGAGGCTTCAAACCATAATCCTTTAGGGAAACTTCCTTCTATTATATCTGAACCTTTCATTCTTCCCACAATTGTAATTCTCTGGGAATTCTTCATACGGGGAAATAAAACCCACTCCAAGTTGCTATGTATTTATCTCAGCCACAAAGAGCCAAAGTCTTCCAAAGATTGCATTTGTTTCACTGAGCCATTCTGGGAATGCATCCTGGAAGAGAAAGGTTACTGCCAAGACCAACAGACAATAAACCAAGATGTAAAGGTCAGTAGCTACCCATCTCCAGAATGCACAGGAACTCCCCTCTCAAGTCGTCGGTGCAAAATTAATTTCTATTTTTAGGCTAAATAAGTGCCATTTGAAAAGTATTGTGGATGGGGCACCTGTGTGGCTCAGCGGGTCAAGCATCTGACTCTGGGTGTTGGCTCACGTCATTGTCCCCGCATCGAGCTCCTTGCTGAGCGTGGAACCTGCTTAAGATTCCCTGTCTCTGGGCGGGGGGTGGGGGTGACTGGGTGACGGGCACTGAGGGGGGCACTTGATGGGATCAGCACTGGGTGTTATTCTGTATGTCGGCAAATTGAACACCAATAAAAAATAAATTTACAAAATAAATTTAATTAATTAATTTAATTTAATTTAAAAAAAAAAAGATTCCCCCCTCTCTCCTCCTGCCCCCACCCTCCACCACTCACACATGCTCTCGTCTCTCTCTCTCTCTCTCTCTCTCTAAAAAAAAAAGAATAGGGGATCCCTGGGTGGCTCAGGGGTTTAGCACCTGCCTTTGGCCCAGGGCGCAATCCTGGAGTCCTGGGATCGAGTCCCGCGTCGGGCTCCCAGCATGGAGCCTGCTTCTCCCCTCTCCTGTGTCTCTGCCTCTCTCTCTGTCTATCATAAATAAATAAATAAATCTTTAGAAAAAAAAAAAGAATAAAAGGAAAAGAAAAGTATTGTGGAAAGATACAAGTTGGCAGGTAAATAGATAAGGAAACCTTCACATACTTTCATGTTTTCCTTGAATATCTAATTGGGGAAACTAATTATAACAATTCGCTTCTACTGTTTTTCTTGAAAATATTAAGAGTGCTTCCAGTTACAATTTTTATTGCCAAAACGTTTGAGGACAAAAATTCCACAAACGTCTTCAATCCTTTCGGCTTTCTGGTTGCCATCTCAGAAGAGAGCCATCACCTTCACCCTAGACTAGTGCCGGCAAACTCGGGATGGGATGAAGCCCTACGTTTCATGGTCAATCAACTGATCATCAGTCAGAGGCTTGAGGTCTAAATATGCTTCCTACAAGTTAATAAAGAGCGGGGACATGGTGGAGGGCCCTTTTATCTGCACCTACAAAAGCACGCAGTGGTTATTGAGCAAGACCACCCGAGCCAGAAGAAGTTGGCAACATCGCCAGTGAATCGTCTAGCATGTTAACCTCAGTCTGGTGGTCTGGTTATCACATCAGAGACTGTGGATGCGCAGACTTGAGCAAAATACAGTCCACAAGATTTCTTTTATGAGAACCATATGCCTAACCACTAGGGAAAGGAAGATTATCCAAAGAGATACTCAAATCCCCAATGTTGAGCAAGGCTAAAAATCAAATCCCATGGCTCTGACGGCCAGCCTCTGAGGCCCCGAAGTTCCTAAGGATGCCCCTCCTTAGGGCAGATGGAACCTCATGTTGTTGTCCTTGGCAAAGGTTAACGGTTGTGTTAGCTCCTCTGTTCCCAGGGTTATTTGGGGAGGGAAGTGCTGCTGTGACATGTTGACTCCTTAATGAGAGGTAGAGCTTGCCAGGCAAAGACACCATAGTGTTGGGCAATGAAGAGCCACCACGAGTCCAAGTTTGCGCTGGCCTGACACCAACCAAATATTCCCAGGACCAGTGGACTTACCTTTAAGGTCAAGCTTATGTATTAATATTAACTTTCCCTAAAACTCTGTCATTGTGCATCATCCTTACCATTTCTTAATGATGCTACAAAAATAAACCCGCACTGTGCCCCGAACAGCAGAGAGAAATACGTACAAAATACAACCGAACGGCCACCAAGTGGCTCCTTAGGAGGATCGAGAATAAAATTGTGCACAAAGAAAATCTGCTAGAGCTTAAACTAAATGAGTGCCTAATTTGGGGAAGTGTTGGGACTCCTACCAACTGGAAGAGGTCTTGGGTCTCTGAGTCATCTGCACACATTTCAACTCCCTTCCGACCCCGTTGACAATTGCAATCCGGACAGAAACATCTGTCTGATTGCAGAGTTTTCTCGGGCAGTCTTTTCTTTTTATCAATCACAGTTTCGGCTGGGCCTTGGCAGCCTGCGGGGCCTTGAGTCCATGAGTCTGATGTGGCACGTCCTGCAAGATAAACAAGTAACGGGGGTGTACGTTGCTGAGTCACTTGTATTGCTGGTTCTCGATCATCAATCACCTTGAGGCCAAGCAAATCTCCTCGCACCCGTCACAGGCTGCAAGAAAGGCCCAGCAGCACCTGCAGCGTTGCTCCCTCGCGCCCAAAACTGTTCCCTTGGTTCACGGAGAACATCCCACTTTATCTGGCATGAGGGCTTTCCTTCACCAGGTGTATCTCTGTTGTCTTCAGAAAAAGTTTAGGCATTGCTTAACAAAAACCGTGCATTAACAGATCTTTATTTCTCCTAGGAAATGCTCCTTTTGGATCCCATACGACGGTTTTGAAAAATACAGCTGCCTTGGCTTCCTGAAATCTGGAAAGCTTTACAGCATGAAAGAAGAATGGTTTCACCGGATGGTAATCTATCTGCAGGAAGAGCAAGGTCCATACTATTAAATGTGTTTATCCACCAAGTCGTCTGAATATTCCGTGATTTGCTTTAAACACCATAATCAAATGCTGCTTTTTAAGTTCAACATAGATTCAGGAAGAGCAATTTGGAGTCTCCCAGGTGGTCTGAACTCACTGTATTTGTTGTGTGTGATGCACTCCCCGGAGCAGAATGAGAAAGACATCCCATAGGACGTTTTTCTCTTTACACCAGAGCCCGGGACACAAAGCTTTCACAAGGGAACGCGTTCCCCCCAAAGGTGAGACTGTCACTTACTAATGTTTCCATTTCAACAAATCTCTAAACACACAGAAAAATGAGATGACCCTTCCTCTGATAAAAATCTAGCATCAAACATTGGCAGGCGAAATTTAAGTCACTTCCTGAATTGCTAAACAGTCCTACAAAAAGGGTCACCGAACACGGCACGTAGGCATGAGTTTACTTAGCCATTCCTGTCTTCAAATTTAAAAAAAAAAAAAAAAAAAAAAGTTTTTTCAGTTTTCCAGCAACTATTACCTATCTTGGTTAAACCACGGATGCCTAATACCATAATGATCTGTGATTAAATGGAGTGAGGAGGGAAAGCAGACCTGCACCCCTTACGTGATTAAAACTCAGTCTGTTAAAAAAAAAACTCAATCTGTTATTATTTTCCATTTGCATCACGGTAACATGAGTGCTTTTGTGAGAAGCTATATTTAGGCTTCTGGGTGGTGGAGAGTCTCTTTCCTCATCAACAGAGGGTACAGAGAAAATGAATACAGAGAAAGTTTGTCTGGAAAACGCAGGTAATTGCACCCATAATGGTGACCCACACAAGTGAAGTTGTAAACTACCACCGAAATCACTCAATCCATTGGTTCATCATATACCCAATTTCTTCCTTCACACTTTCACTCCACAGATAGATGTGGGGAGCTTCGGAGGTGCCAGGGAACATGCCAAGCATGCACATGATACTGAGAAAAAATACTGACCCTAAATGGTGGTCTTTTTTTATTTTAATATTCTTTTATCGGCTTCAATGGTGATCTCAAGGTCATGAGAATCCCACTGAGGGCTCCACACTCAGTACGGATTCTACTTAAGAACTTCTCTCCCGGGATCCCTGGGTGGTGCGGCGGTTTGGCGCCTGCCTTTGGCCCAGGGCGCGATCCTGGAGACCCGGGATCGAATCCCATGTCGGGCTCCCGGTGCATGGAGCCTGCTTCTCCCTCTGCCTGTGTCTCTGCCTCTCTCTCTCTCTCGCTCTCTGTGTGACTATCATAAATAAATAAAAATAAAATTAAAAAAAAAAAAGAACTTCTCTCCCTCTTCCTCTGCCCTTCTCCTCTCTCCAAATAAATAAATCAGTATTTCTTAAAAAATCAAAAATAAATAAATAAACTAAATGCCTAGAGAAGGAATCATATCTCTTGTTTCACTCACGGTCTCCATGTTCCCACTTAACCTAAGAGTTTAGGGACACAGAGAGACAAAGGAGCAAAACTATTTGGGATTCTAATTATATTTCCTCACCACAAGTTCCACCAAAAAAACCTGTAAAATTAATATATTTTTAGCTTTTACTATTATTAGTTTATTCTAGCAAATGAGTTTAGGTTATTAGCAAAGTGGTTACTTGGTATTAATTTTTTTTATGAGGTCTTTCATTCTTTAGGAAATCAAAAAAAAAAAAAAAAAAACCCAAGGAAAAGAAAACTAAGGACCTACATACAATTTAGCAATCAAAATTCCTAAACAAAATAGCACTGTTCAGAAATCCAAACTTGTCACCATTTAGAAATGCATTTTTTGAGTATCTGTGAAAGATCTTGTTCCTAATTTGTTTTCCAAATCCCATGCATATTTTAGATGCTGAGGGTGGGGAGGAAGAAAAACTCCAAATATTTCACACAAATTCCACCCCGTCTTCATTTTCTTTCATATTAATACCGAGGCGCAATAATTCTTTACCAAAGAGGGGGAGAAAATCGCGGATTTGAGAGACTGCACACCTTAGGTTTTCAAGTCTTTCTCTACAGAAACTCACCAACAGAGAAAGCCAGAAAGAGGGCTGAGCCAAGGAATCTAAAACAGACATACGTATTTTGAAAAAAAAAAAATTAGATCTTTACTTAAGATGTTATGGATAGATTTTATTTGCAAAAAAAGCCGCTCAAGTCTCCATTTTCATTTAAAGCGGAGGCAAATTTCATTATTCATTGATCCCCGTAATGATTTAGAAACGCATTTCCATATTTTCTCCCCGTGAATTCATTTGAATTCAGAAGATCAGCTAAACAGTCAACCCGCAGCAATCCGCGTCGTCCTTGACCTTCCAGGACAAAGGGGTTGGGGGGGGAGGGGAATCGAGGCCGGTGCCCCTCCGTGGGCAGCGCCCCAAGGGACGGGCATCCAAACTGTGGCGCAGAAGCGCATCTGCCGGAAAAGGATCAGTGAACAGAGTCAGAGACTCGGGACCAGGTGTACCGTCGGCGCCTTCGTGGCCGGCCTCTCCGCGATGTCACTAATGTCGGGATGTCCCTCATGTTTTTTATGCTCCATTGCATCGAATCGGGTCCGCCCAAACTGCCCGAGATGGACGGGGCGTCGTTCCTTTATCTTGTAGACCCCAGAAGCCCTAATGGTACCGTACTGCGCCGCTTACCCGGGACTGGCTCCTGGGACAAGTTACCCTGCTAAGTGCAGGCAGTTTTCCACTTCCGTGCGACAGGTTTTATTCCCGAGGAAAGCGTTAAAGTCAAAAATATTCCAGCAAGAAGTGACTTTGCCATAGAAACACTGTTCTAATTAGATGCTACTTACCCGGCGCATACCCTCAAACATACACGGCTCCCACTGCCAGGTCTAAGCACCTGGAGGGGCTGTAATCCAGCCTTAAACATGTCCTTAAAATCGTCACTTAGAGAAGAGCAACTAATAACAAAATTGACGCTGATGTTTATTCAGTGGTATTTTTCAGGTTTCCTTCCTTCCTCCTCCGGCAGCAAATGAGCCACGAGGCACAGGCACCCTCCTTGGCGCCGGCCCGCGTGCTTAGGACGGGACGGGGCCCCGTGTGCCGAGGATGGGACGGGCCCTCCCCGAAGGACGGGATGGGGCCCCCACTGATGACGGGATGGGCCCCACGTGCTTAGGACGGGACAGGCCCCCCCACCAAGGATGGGACAGGGCCCCCCACCAAGGACGGGTCGGGCCGGCGCAGGAGCCCAGCGGCCGCCAAGTGAGATGGATGTGGAGGGATCACCTGCAGGGACGCTTGCTCTCTGCCCTCGTCCTTTCAAATCTGTCCTCCCGCATGCTCCCCCACCCCCCGCAGGGCTTGTCATGGGTTCTGGAGATGACTGGGTGCAGAGGACGGCGCAGCGGTGCCCTGCCTGTGACAGGAGCATGACGGGGCCCCCACAGTGGCCCGAGCACCAAGCCCGCCACCTGATGCCCAAGGCCCCCTCCTCGTTGCTCAGCACCCGGCTGCCCCACGCCCCTCTGCCCCCTGCCTGGGCTGGACTGCCACCCCAGCACTGCCGGCCTATGACGTCACAACTGTCAGCGCCGGAGACAAACCTCCAGACGCACCCACAGCCACCTGACATCGCCCAGGCCCCAGCGCACCGACAGGGGTGAGTGCCTAGTGGCAGCCTAGTGGCGGGCACAGGGCACGGTGCACGGGGCACGGGACGTGGGGCATGGGGCACGCAGCAGGCCGTGTGCGCTCGGTGCCACCCTGGGGCCACACCACGGGCCACAGCACAGCGCAGCCCAAATGCAGGGAACCGAAGGGGTACCTGGGCCACAAAAGCTCGAAGGGGCCTGCGACACAAAGCGCGGGCAGGCCGATCTCGCCGGGCCCCCCCCGACTTGTGGCCCGAGCAGCCCTCCAAGCCTCTGCACCCTGCCAGCTGCTTCCTCGGCGCCAGGCAAGACGGGCAAGAGCGGCGGTGTGTCCGCACCCCGAGGTCACATGTGGGCGCCCAGCACCTTCCCCAGGTGGGAAGGGTTTGGGCAGCAAATCCCACCCACGAGGGACTGGATGTGGCCACGATGACCCCGTGGTGGCCGTGGGTTCGGGCCCCACCACATGGGACGATTGGGCCTCTCCACCGCGTCCAACAGCAGCTGGAGACCGACCCACAGCTCCCGGGGCAGCACACGACTCAAGGTCATAAACATGGGAACCGTGGAGGGGAGCCAGAGGAGGAAGTGCAATCTATGTGGAACAGGGGGGCAACACGCAGGCCCGTTCGCACGAGCACGCTGACATCGTTCTGGCCTCTCCGTGAATGAAAACCAACCCCGGAATCCCGCTGCCCAGTACTGTAAAGGCACCTGCTGCACCCCCGGCGCAGCATCTGGCAAAGGAGCATCCCGTTTCTGGCCTTGAACGTGATTTGTGCCGGGAAAAGCGTGCTTGGATCCTTCCTTCCCTCGTGCCAGTTAACGACATCGTGTCGGAGCTTCCTCTGCGCTGTGACCGCCGCTGTGGGGACCCTGCAGGACGAGGCGCACACGGCGCGCGCCGCTCGGGAATCCGTCCCCCATGCTCAGTCTGGGGCGGAGTCCCCAGGCGTCCTCGAGGGCACACAGCGCGAGGCAGGAAAGCCCCTAAAGCCAGGACTGGTTTATGGCCTCGGTCCCCGAGCTCAGGCCCCTCGCACACTTCTGGCTCCCGTTACACTAGCCGAGCGAGAGGTCGCTCAGGTCACGCGGGACCTTACAAGGTTTCTGCAGAGAATAATGGCTTTTCTGTACCCCTTCCTTATGCTCAGCACGACCGTCTAGACATGCAAAGCTATTTTTCATGGACACAAACTAGGTTTTGTGGGGGTTTTTTTGTTTTGTTTTGGGAGGAGTTTTTTTTTTGTTTTTTGTTTTTTGTTTTTTTTAACAGTGAGACACACACAGATTTACTTTTATCCTAAAGCAGGCACGCAGCTACACTGGCCGTTCTGGAAATCCTCCTTAGAGAAGACTTCTGTGTCAGGTTCAGGTTCCGACAGAACAAAGAGCATAACGAAAGGGATCGAAAGGGATCTGAGCACCATGGGGGTATTGGACATGTTGCCCGGGGTGCTCTGGGGTAGCCTTCATTTCCACATTAAAGGAATTCACTTTATAGATAGGAAGCATGGAAGACCAGCCCAAACCAGGTTTTTTTTTTTTTAAGATTTTATTTATTTATTATTGAGAGACAGAGAGAGAGAGAGGCACAGACACAGGCAGAGGGAGAAGCAGGCTCTATGCAGGGAGCCTGATGCGGGACTCGAACCCGGGTCTCCACGATCACACCTGGGCTGAAGCCAAACCAGGTATTTTCACCCGAATTTTCCACTTCGTGATGCATGCCCTTAGTGGATTTGTTGTCTTTGGGCCGCCCTCCCGATCATGGCCGCACACTGACCAAATCTGTTTCCCTACTCTGAACGCACAGCACAGCTCCCTGCGGGTGGCGCAGCCGCGCAGAGTCCCCCTCCCCGTCCTGCCGGCAGCTTCACACACACCCGCTATTATTCAGCTGCTTCCCACGCCGCCCCTACAGTCCCGGCGACAGCACGCAAAAGCTGTTTTGTTGCAACTTGTGCTGCAAATAGCACGGTGACAATGTCAGGAAAAAATCTCTCCTAGTATTAACTGGGTCACAAAGAGTATGCTCAACGCAAGCTGTCCCCGACGTACGGATATCACTTCTGAGTGACCCAGACCCACGAGCAGGCCCAGAGCGAGCCCGCCACCCCGATGCACCTGCGGGGACGACGGCCCACCTTCCTTCCGCCGGAAGAGCCCAAGGAGAAGGGGCCTGGAGGTGTGCCCACCCGCGTGCAGGTGGAGAGGGTACACAGCGGGTGGTCCCCGTGTCTGCGTCCCTGGATCCGGGCGAGGAAACAAGAGGCTCAAGTCACCACCATCCACATCATCCCCAAAGATGAAACAGGGCTTCCTGGCATCCTCATTCAAACGTCAGAATGTAGCTGTGGTCATTGCTTTGCTTTTTCTTTTCTTTTTTTTTTTTAAATAGAAAAATAAAATCTGAGAGATTTTTCTGCAGCTCCCTGAACTCTCCCACCCAGAGAAGTTGGAACAACTGAACTTCGTAAAAATCCGTAAGCGCACGCACTGGAGACTGGCTGCAGCACTAAAGGTAGAGCATATGGTATCCCGGCTATTCCCTAAAGATGAGGGGGCCACGGGGTCGTGCAGAGCCACCTGCCTTGGTATTATTTCTATGAAGTATCACATCCGTGAGTTCTACGCATAAGACTTTTAAGATCGGATTTTTGAGACCCTGAAAGCTTGCCCATTATATAGATTTCTACTTGATATAATTGGACACAAGACCATGCTCTTGTGGGATGTCCCCAGAGAGCTCCATCTGTGGCTCTAAAGGGACTGACCTTTAAATCTGGACAATCCTGACCATTCAATCTGGACAAAGTTACTCAAGTTCACTCCCCGCCCCTCAACATTTTATTTATCAAACAGAACTAGTATCTCATGAGGAGAAGGAAGGGTGGGGGAGCTCTATGCTGCTCTCACACGAAGAAAGGAATTTTAGTGTAAGTGACTTTGGCTGGACGTGGGAGGGACAGAGTCGTCTCCTAGGAGGAGCCACATGAAGCTTGGTGGTCTACAACAATACAAATATTCTCCTAACAGTGTCAGAAGTCTGATATCAAGGTGTCGCTAGGGCTACATTCCCGCTCCAGGCTTCCTGGGAGCCTGCCTTGTGTTTTCCAGCTGACGCGCCCGCCCACATCCCTGAGCTCACGGCTCCTTCCTCTGCCCTCAACACATATCCCTCCAACCACGTCTGGTTCCATCATCCTATCTCTTTCTCCTGCCTCTGATGTCCTGGATTCCTCTTACAAGGAGACCTTGTGATTCCATGGGGCCAACTCCAATGACCTAGGAAAACCTCCCCAACTCAAGATCCTGAGCTCAATCCCATCCACAAAGTCTCTTTCACCACGTAAGACAACATATTGAGAGGACCCGAGGACACAAGCATGAATGTACCTGGGGGGGGGGGGGGGCATTATTGAGACTACCAGAGGGAAGGCGACTAGGTGAAGGTGGACCAAGGCGATGGACTGAACAGCTACTCCAGACCCAGTCGCTTTAGCCATCATGAGCGCCCTCCTCCTGCTTAGCTCCAAAACAGTAACTAGACGAGGACAGGGGCGCTGGCCCGGGAGGTGGTGATGGCAAATGGAACGGAGTCCTCTGGATCCCGGCTGGCTCCTCCTGCAAAGGGCTGGTCGGCGCTGCGGCCTGGCCTGGGGATTGTGGTCGTGAGACTGGCTAAACCCTCAACTCTGGGCCTTGGCTGCTGACATCCACACTGGTGGTCAAGGCCTGGGAAGGCCCCTTCGGATGCTACAGCCAGCTTGTGACTTCATGGACACCCCAGCTCCCGGCCTAAGCCCATCACCTCTTAACTCAGCCATCCTCGGAGCCTTTCTCCTAAATTCAGGAACTTCTCGCTTCTTCTGCCACCACCGAGGAGCTGAGAGAGAACCGCGAGTGCCTATGAGACCTCCCCCATCTGACCTCATTGGTTGTCATCTCGCTCTGCACTCTTCAGCTTGCATGGAGCCGCTCCATGCACCAGCCTCTGCCCAGAACCCTAGAAAGGAGGTGGCACAAAACTCACCTCCGCCTTAGGCATGAGGCCCTCTGCTCTCAGACTCCCCTCGACCCGTCTGATTTGGGTCATGGGTTCCTCTCCTCCTTCTGGGCACATGTCTTTCCATCCTTCAGGAGGTGGGATCTACTCCTCCCAACTCCCTGCCCTTGAGTCCGGGCCTGACCCCATAAACTCCCTTGACCGAGAAGATATGGCGCAAGGAATGTTCTGGAACTTGCATGCCGAGCCTTACCTGGACTGGAGCCTCCGCCTTCTGTCTCAAAAAAGCCTGCTAGCTGCGGGGGTACGAGAACCTCGAGACCACGGTGCCGTGAGACAGCTCAAACTACAACGTGAGTGGTCTCTGTTGGCGGGAACACACAAGGCAAGCTCCCCCGCCCCCGCCCCTGCCCCCCCCCTCCGTGCATGAGGCGAGGTCCTGGGGCACCAGGCACGTCGGGGAAGGCTTTCTGGACCTTCCAGCCCGGCCCTGACAGCCGCGGAGGACGACCCGCTAACACCACGTGGCACAGAACTGCCCTGCTGAGCTGCTCGACCCAGGGAATTTTGAGAAATAATACATTGTTGTTATTTTAAGCCACTAAGTTTGGTTTCCTGCCCAGGAATAGAGAACTAAAGCAGTCAGGAGGAAAAAGAAACAAATAGAAAAACAAACTATATAAATACATCGTAGTGACACAGCAAAAAGACACAAAACGACCAAGATGTGGCAAGCGCGCATCTCCACAGAACGCCCGCGCATCTGGGTCGGTTGCGCTTTATTTTCTCACTAAATGCACTCGCTCCTTTAACTCGGCTGTGGCAAAGAACGACTGACACTACTGTGTTCCTCCCCAATCAGCGTGCAAGGGCTCCCTGCCCCCCTATAAGAGAATCTGATATGCAAAGTCACTGGACCACTGTCTTGCATAACAAACCAAAAGTCTTTTGACATCAGTGAGAAAATTCCTCAAGAATGCAGAGGACATAATGCCAATTGTTAAGTGTGAAATTCCAGGGTATTAACCCTTTGGGCGATGCTGTCTTATTCAGTTTTATTTGTGGCTGATCAAAAGAACCATGAAACTAGATCAGAAAATCATGCACCCGCTTCCACTGCCTGCTTAAAAAACCTCTATAGGTACGCGCTCCTTTTAGGGTCTCCAAAATGTCCTGTATTTGAGCAACCAGGTTTTATTTATTTTTTAAAAAAAACATTTTATTTATTCATGAGAGACACAGAGAGAGAGGCAGAGACACAGGCAGAGGGAGAAGCAGGCTCCATGCAGGGAGCTCTATGTGGGACTCGATCCCAGGACCCCAGGATCACGCCCTGGGCTGAAGGCAGGCGCTAAACCACTGAGCCCCCCGGGCTGCCCCCAGGTTTGAAATCATGAAAGATCACTACCATTTAAGACGGTGTCCAGCCTAGTAAGCCTCAGAATTCATAGCAGAAATCCGGATCCATTAGCTGTCACCCAGCCCGTAACACTTTCCTTAGGAATACAAGGCCATGGTCAAGTGCCACCAGGTCCAAACAAGGACAGAGGACCCCCTAGATTTACTTAGCAGGAAAGTGGTCAGGGGTGGGGAAAAAATGAGAGTGGTTCAGACAGGAAGGCAGGGCCTGTTGGTTTTTCTAGTTTCCAACTTTATGCTCTTCTTACCACTAGCCCTCACTGCTCACTAAAATAATCGCTCAAAATTTGAAAGAACATGAAAAGAGAGTTATAAGCTCAGAAAGGGAGTTAACGGGACTCGGTCTACACAGAATCTAACAAGATGATGAGTGAGGGAGAATGTAAACAGAGGAGAGAAGAGATACACGTGATTAAATAAGATCTTTGCTAAGTCAACTATGGTTGTTACTCCAAGAGAATTCAAAATCTTTTTTTTTTTTTTTTTTTTTTTTTGCAAGTAAATGGAAAACCAATCCAACTATATGCCTTCCATCTCCTTGATGCATTCCCAGGAGATAAAATGCAATGAAATCCTCTGAAAACCAGTAAGCACGGTGCTAGTAGAGAATATTTATTGGGTGCTTGTTACATGTCAGACGGGGTTGGCATTTTCTAGAAACCATATACTCAACCCTTTGAAATGGTTCTTAAGTTCCTGGTTTCACCGTGAAGAAACTGAGACCTAAAGGGATTATGCAACTTGCCCGAGGTTCTACAGGTAGCAAGAGGCCGGCCCAGGCTTCCACGCACGCGTCTGGATGGCCAGAAGGCCTGCCACTCCTACCAAGTAGAGGACGTGGTGTGTCCCAGAGTTTGGAGACCTTCCTCCGAATTCTGCAGAGACGAACAGGAAATGAATTACACAAGCATTTTTCATTTCATGTCTAGACTCTAGGAAACAACCCATAACCCACTAGGAAGCAGACAAGAAGCATGGGGCTGTGAACCCGGCCCTGAAAATGCCTCCGAGGAGGATGGAGAAGCAACAATCTGGACATTCAGTCATGGTTTAGAAGGTCAGCACCAACTTCGGACAGATGTCCGGGACTTTAAAGGACAAATTTGCTTGTGTATTGTGCTGAACTGCCACACTCTCAACCGGGGACCCACACTGCTGGTTTATTTCCAGTTTCAGCACTGAAGGTCACATAGAGGAAAAAAAAGAGAGAACCAGTTGGCTTTCAATGGAATTTTGGCTGAGTTTTCAGCCAGCATGTAATAAAGAAGTTATTCTCCTTGGGCGCATTCAATTTTTAGACTGCTAACGCATGGCAAAAACACAGAAACTCTGTGTTTCAGAAAGATTCTAAGGAGGACCCAAAACTGGTGTAAATCAGGGAAAGCCAATTTTCCTTAAACAGATTTATGTCCTGAGGATCATGTTGTAGCTATCTGGTGACTTTTGGAAAATAATTACGAAAACTAGAAAAATGGAATGACAAAGGAGACCTTCCCGATCTCTTTTAATACAGAGATCATTTTTTAACCATTTTTGCCTCATTGTTATATCTTTGAAATTCCTACATAAAGCTGTTTCCACTAAACTTAATTTCTCTAGGACTAGGGTCCACTCTATTCATTTCTGTGTTCCAAGCGTGCATTATGGTATCTGCCATGGGGAAAGTCCGTGGTAAGCATTTAGTGCTGTTCACCAAATATTTCTGATTTCTCTCCCTCCAAGTACATGAGAAGATCATGCCTTCCTGCCTGTTGGACGTAGGCATGGCCGCTGACACGCCTTGGCTCGCCTTTTATCAACTGGCCAATGAAACGTGAGTGCAAGTAATATCACTTCTAGGACAAATCCCTTAAGATGCCGTACGTGAGTCACCATGTTTCATGTCCTTCCCTTTACATGGTGACTGACAGCAGTCCAGATGGGGAGGGCCCCCCCAACAGCCATCCAGGACTGAGCTTCACCCTACGCCAGCCCTCCACAGACACGTACCATAAACAATAATGAAAACTGGATTCTATTTTTAAATTCATTTTTATGGGCAGCCCCAGTGATGCAGCGGTTTAGCGCTGCCTGCAGCCCGGGGCGTGACCCTGGAGACCCCGGATCGAGTTCCACGTCGGGCTCCCCGCATGGAGCCCGCTTCTCCCTCTGCCTGTGTCTCTGCCTCTCTGTGTGTGTCTCTATGAATAAATAAATAAAATTAAAAATAAATAAATAAATTCATGGATCATGACCTGAGCCAAAGGCAGACGCTCAACCACTGAGCCACCCAGGCGTCCCGAAAATCTTATTCTCTTAACAACTGAGATAGGAGCGTCGTGTGTTACTGCAGCATGACCTAGCACACTCCACGTGATTTAAAAAAAAAAAATTCTAAGTGAAACTTTTCAATGAAGAAAACTCAAGAAAGGAAAACCTGAAGATGATAGGTGGAATGACCACTGCCATTGAAACCGTGGTTCTTTTTTCATAATCCCCTACAACTGCAAACCTGAGAATAGTGCGCTTACCCCAGCCCAACATGAGCACTACTACAACCAAGCTGAGTACCGGTTTAAATGGAGTCAGCATCCCGCTGCCGAATGCCCCTGCCGTCAGCACCACCTCCCTAGGACACTAAGGTCTGTAGAGAACAGCCTGTTCCCATCTCTTACGCCAGAATAACAGGTTTGTTCCTCAGAAACGAGTACCCTTTACTCAATGACTGAACACCATATATTTATATTTAACAATATATTTAATAACATATTAAATATTATATTTAAATGAATTATTATTTAAATTATTAAATTTTTAATTTAATAAATAAATTTAATAAATATATAAATTTTTAATTTAAATTATATTTAAATAAATTATTATTAAATAGTATATTTAATAATAATATCTGACGAAGAGGTCAGAGCACTGGAAGCAGAAACCAAATGCTGCTTTATAGAACAAGAGTATTTAAGGAGCCCAAGGGGAAAATGAGAAGGATAAAGCAACACCCACCCCCATGCGCACACACACCATACATGGAAGAAAACAGTGCACAGACAGGCCATAATACCAAAAATGTGCTGTGCAGTTAGGCAGAAAGAATTCCGCAGCCACATGAGCCCGACCTTTGCTGGGAAACACCTGGAGCACTCGCACCTGCTCCTTACGCTGCTGCTAACATCCCAGGCACAACACTGCCTCCCTTCCCCAGTGGGTCTCGAAGGATGAGGCCCCTTCATGTGCAACTTAGAAAGGGAAAGGATGGATGGATGGATGGATGGATGGATGGATGGATGGAAATCAAGAAAGAAACACAGCCAAACGTTTGAGAGGGAACACATGTAGGAAACCCATGAAGGTCCCTAAGGCAGCAGTGAATAACCACCTTCATGAAGCAACTCAACTCCTGCCTCCCAGCCTCAGCCTTGTCCTCCATTTTCTTTCTTTTTTTTTTATAAATCTATTTTTTATTGGAGTTCAATTTGCCAACATATAGCATAACACCCAGTGCTCATCCCATCAAGTGCCCCCCTCAGTGCCTGTCACTCAGTCACCCCCACCCCCCGCCCTCCTCCCCTTCCACCACCCCTAGTTCGTTTCCCAGTTAGGAGTCTCTCATGTTCTGTCTCCCTTTCTGACATTTCCCACTCATTTTTTCTCCTTTCCCCTTTATTCCCTTTCTTTTTTTTTTTTTTATTCCCTTTAACTATTTTTTATATTCCCCAAATGAATGAGACCATATAATGTTTGTCTTTCTCCGATTGACTCATTTCACTCAGCATCATACCCTCCAGGTTCATCCATGTCGAAGCAAATGGTGGGTATTTGTCGTTTCTAATGGCTGAGGAATATCCCATTGTATACATAGACCACATCTTCTTTTTTTTTTTTTTTTTTTTTTTTTAATTTTTTTCACATCTTCTTTATCCATCATCTGTCGATGGACACCAAGGCTCCTTCCACAGTGTGGCTATTGTGGACATTGCTGCTATGAACATCGGGGTGCAGGTGTCCCTGCGTTTCATTGCATCTGTATCTTTGTTGCCCTCCTTTTCCATTCACACCCAGATAATGACAGATCCCAGGTGTGGACTCTGTAATCTCTCCTCCATTCTACCTGAAACCGCGGTCTAGCTGTTGCTCCAAGCATTTCATTAAAAACAGAAGCCAGGCCCGTTGACTTCCAGAGTTGGGACGAACCTACAGGAACATCTAGCCAGCTGACTGGCACCTTGTACAGATGGGAAGGTTGAATGACTCACTTAAGGTCACACACCTGAATAGCTGGAAGCCGCTCGGGCTCTGCAAACCATCAACAAGGACCGACTCCTTGTTTACCTTCAGACTGTCGACCTACTTGCTCTCTCTACCACTTTTATTTTATCCCCATTAAGTAGCTCTTTTCACTTTCAATCAACCCTAAGGGATCTTGACATCAATCAACCTCTCCTGGCATTTCCCCATCTCTACCTCTTTTTAGTTCATGTTAACACAAGCTTATAGAGCAGTTACTACACGCCGGGCATTGTTCTAAGTGCCTTAGAAATATTAACTTATTTAGGGGCACCCAGCTGGCTCAGCTGGTAAAGGATACAATTCTCGATCTTGTGGCTGTGAGCTCAAGCATGTTGGGTACAGAGATTACTTGGTAACAAAATCTTTTTTGAAAAAGTTTTTTAGGGGGATCCCTGGGTGGCTCAGCAGTTTAGCACCTGCCTTTGGCCCAGGGCGCGATCCTGGAGTCCCGGGATCGAATCCCACATCAGGCTCCCTGCATGAAGCCTGCTTATTCCTCTGCCTGTGTCTCTGCCTCTCTCTCTCTCTCCCTATCATAAATAAATAAATCTTTAAAAAAAAAGTTTTTTAAAGAAGTATTAATTTATTTCATCACCATGATACGGGGGGGGGGGGGTACTATTATTATCCTCATTATGCAGATGAGACGCAGAGCAATTAAGTGACTTGCGCTCAGTCCACTGCCAGCGTCAGAAGACCACGTAGACTGGGCTCGGAGTTGGGATTTTTAGCACCATCCACTGCTCTCTCTCTCCGTTGCTGCACCCCCTTCCTTCCCGAAGATCAGAAAGTCAACGCTCCCCCTGCCTCATCGAGAGGTCACCTTTGAAAAATACGACTTTTGGAGTAATCTAGCCATTGGGCTGTTAAGACCACCCAAGGAAAACTGCTTATTTTTCCCTCGCACACATTCTGGGGCCTTTTTGTTCTAACTGTGGAACACATGGAGGGGAAAAGAAATCAGTAAACTATTCTTTTTTTTTCCACACGGACTGACCATTTGGTGTGTAAACAAGGTGAGGAAACCGAACTAAGCCCCGAGGACTACACAATGTGGTAGGAGTTAAAGATAAAGCTAAACTTGTGCTGAATTCATCGGGGATGATTGATTGGAACTTAACTGGGGAACTCGTGTGTTTGTTCAATCTGAAGAAGGAAGGAGCCCTGTTTTGGTAAGATAACCTTAAGTCTGGCTTCTGTTTTATTTTTGTTATGTATTTTTGTAGTTTGGGGGTATGAGCAGGAGTGCAAAGTTCTCCTGGCTAAAGCTCCTTTGTTAAGATCCAGAAAAACAAACAATCAACAGCGATGTTTTGGAACATCCCAGAGCTGCCCTGCACTCAAATATTTTACCTTCCATTTATTTAAGGAAATGAGCACACAAAGGCTTCCAGAATTGTGTTTGACCCAGTGGAGGTCACTACACCGGACCACACCATGTTCTTGCATAAGACGCGGAGAGGGCAGTAGGGTAGGAAGGAGGAAATGGCCATGCAGATTGATAAATACAAAACTGCCCACTCTCTTGACCCTCAGGCAGACAGAAAATAAAATCCACTTTCTGCAAGCGTGGCAAGAGCAGCTTCACCTGGAAGGCAATCTTTATGGGGTACTTGGGGTATATGTGACGAGGCCGTCCTCTGAGTCGGAAGAAACAGTTAGACCCCAGGCACCCCACGGCAGAAAGAGGGAAGGGGCAGTAAGAGCAGTGGACGTTCTCCAAAACTTCAGATTTCAGCCTCAAAATGTTTCCCTCCACAAACTTCCCAAGAACTGTTTAAACACAGTCTAATAAATTAAATAAATAAATAAATAAATAAATAAATAATAACAAATTTTTTTAAAACGCAGTTTAACATCCCTGATCCAAAAAAATAAAAAATAAAAAATAAATTAAAAAAAAAAATCCCTGATCCATCCATTCCCTGATCATCAGCTGCTGGAACTGGGAGGGGCCAAAGGTCGATCGATCATTGATCGGCCTGATGCATGGGGGTGCGTCCGGGCCCAGGAGCCGTGAGACCCGCCGGTGTAGACCATCGGTGGCCTCGGAGGCGGGCGGGCTCCCTAGGATTTCAACGAAAGCATCAGGCAGGTGTGCTTTTACATGGCAAGAGAAGTGAAGGTGTTTTACCCACTGTCCCTCCCGTAATGATCACTTCACCTGAGAGTGAAACCGACCGCTGCTCGAAGGCCGTGGGTGCTAAGCACGCGAGCCCAGGCGGGTGCGTCGTCCCAGCGAGGCCCACGAGGGCCGCCCCAGGCCGTCAAGCTGCGCGCGGGGTGGGCGGCTCATCTGAGCCCCAGGGGTTCCTCGCCAACCCCAAGCCTAACGGGGTGGGGGGGGTCCCTGGTAGGACACGGCGCTGCTGTGTGCAAACAGCCAGGGCACAGGTCGGATTCTTTACACCCGGGGAATCAGCTTTTCCAAATCTCGTCCCAGGCACGGAAGGGGGCGCGGAGACAACCTTCAGGAAGAAGGCTCGGACCGGCGCTGCTGGGGCCCGTGACGTCTCTAGGGTCACCGCGATCTGGTGGTGACCCACAGATCTCACGTTAGTCGCCTACGGGACCCGCATATGGAGCCAGCCTCCCACGGTCACGAGCAGGAACGCAGACATCCGCTGCCCACGCCTCCGCGCGCGGATGTGACGAGGCCTAAGAGCCGCCTGCACTTCTGTGGGCCCCGCGGGCGCCCTCGGTTCCGCCATCAGCCCCACTTTCAGACCAGAAGTGGCGGTGTGCACACGAAGGGCCCGAGGGGCTGCGGCACGTCTCGCACCCAGCGCCCGGCTGCCCGGAGGCTCTGCTTCCTCCAACAGCCACAAAGCCACGAGTCCGAGGGCCCGCGCGTGAGCGGGAGCACAGGGCAGCCCCGGGGGGATGGGACGGGCTGGGGTGGGGGCTCGGGAGTGGCCCCCACTGACACCCACTGTGTTGGGGAAGAGGACGGCGAGTCCAGCAAGTTGCAGGAAACAGGGGCAGCGGGCGACAGGACTAGCGACAGTGGCAGGAAAGAGACGCTGAACGCCGGGAAGGGCCCCGGGGGGAGCGTGCGTCCGTGGGAAGAGAGGTAAGAGCAAGAGCCGAGGCCAGAACCGCTCCCAGGTGCTCGGGCCCGTGCAGACCCGAAGCCGTGGCCTCTGAAGTCCACCTGCCTCGTGTCCCAAACCTTCCTAGGGGTCCGCACAAGAGCGGACTGGGCTCCTCTGGATTTACAGGCCCCTCAGCTCCAGGGCCAAAGCCAGGGCCAAAGCTCGGGGCCGCGGTAAAGGGCGGGAGGGATCACGAGGGCGAGCAGGAAGCTTGTGGCCGCGGGCAAACACTTCGACAGCCAAGGTCACAGCCACTGGGGATGCAACACGGGCGCCCGGACGGACAACCACAACGGGAGACCCCCTGTCTTCTGGAGACGCAGACACGTCTCCAAGAAAAAAAAAAAAAGAAAAGAAAAGGAACACAGATTTCCTCTGGGAAACAAGACAAATGGTACCAACGGCCACTCCGACCCCGAGGAATCCACGTCCGAAGGCCGCGGCCGGTGGCAGCCACGTATGCGAGAAGAACTGCGAGCCATGGCCCCCAGCTCCCAGCGCACAATCCCCGAGGCCCAAAGGCCCCGAGACACCGAGTGCATAGGTTTGCCAAAGGCTCAGTTTGTGACAAAATCTGACCTGAATCTGCCCGAAGCTGTGTATTCTCTGCATTTATGCAACGTGACCATTCCCGCCATTACAAGGACAAAGAGTCCACGTGTTTGCGCAGCAGGGGCCGCTACTCGGGATGCCACACGCAGCATGGTCTGTGGCCTGGAGATGACGTGGAAATCCCTGGAACGCGAGACGCCCTCGCCCCCGGAGCTCCAGGGGTGGCCGTGGGTCCGTGCCCGGTGCGGCTACTCCACGCTGCCGGGGAGTCTGAGACACCCCCTGGGCCGGCGGATAAGCGGTGACGGGCGGCCCCTCGTGAGCGCAGCGCTCCTGTCCCACAGCGAGGCCGGGCCGCCGCGTATAAGCTGTGGTCAGGCAGGGCCACGTGCTGTGGGAGCAGCGTGGACTTCCGCGGCCAGAGGGGGGCACTTCACGTCCATGGTGCCACACACGCGTGGCTGTGAGCACGGGACTCTGGCCGCATCCCAACACAAATAGGGGCTGGGGACTACCGCTGACGCCAGGCCCGCGCCTGCCCTTCCGCCTGCCGGGGCCCCTGGGGCCACGTTGCTTAAGTCTTGCAGAAACCCAGAGACACGGAAGCCGTGGGTGATCCCGCGAGGAGACCCGGCGGACACGGCACTGACCGAGGCCGCGGAGCCATCCCTCCTCCGCCCACCCAGCCAGGGCTGCCGTCTGGAGACAACGGGACGCTCGTTTCCTTCCCTGGTCAGGGATTGTCTCTCCCCACGGGACAGGTCCCAGGCAGGCTCTCGGTCATGGGGGTCGGCATCACCGGGGCCACCTGCCCGCCGCCTGGAGGACACCAGCTGCTCTCCGCTCCGGCGCCACTGAAATCACCTCCCGCTGCATCTCCAAACACGGTCACGCGTGTTCACGACCATGACTGCCTCCGACTCGATCTGAAACACGAGCGTGCTGTGGAAGCTCAGCCCCACGGGTGCCCTGGCCATGCATGCAAATCCCACACGCGCTGGGCCACGAGATGCCCGGTGGGCCCGGGACGTCCGGGTGTGCGTCGTCGGAGAATGGCCAGGTCCCGCCCAGGAACAGCCCCCAGGGCCCCATCCTGCCTCAGCACTCGAGCCTGGATGGAGGCTGATCCGTGGCCCCGCAGACGCCAAGAGGCCGCGGCAGCGCCCAGGCCCCATCCTCCGACACACGGCCACAAGGTCACCCCAAGTCGGGGACACTCGCGGGACCCCCGGCCCGCTGCTTGCTGTGGCCTCGGGAGCTAGGGAAGCCCGGGACACCCCACCTGGTGCTCCCCTCGGGGCTTGGGCCCCCTCCCACCCCACGGCCCTGCCCACATCACCCCCAAGCACCCAGCGTGGTGGGCCAGGGCCGAGGGCTGTCCCTTCGGCCGTCGCCTCGGAGAGGAAAGTCCTGGCTCCACTCGGAGCCTGCACCTAAGGGGCGACCCTCCAGCCGTCCTGCCCACCAAGGCCCGGGGTGCAGGCACCCACGCAGCAGGCGCTACTGGCTCCCACGCTGGCCGCCACGGGCGCAGACACAGCCACCTTCTATCGCCCGAGCCATGTGAAATCACAACCTGGCCGGGCCGGTGGCTCCGCAACCCAGCCAACAAGCCCCCCACTGTTTCCCTGGTCTACTGCAGGGGTCACTTTCTGTATCTGAAGAAACTAGGGATTCTCTTTCTTCTTTCTTGTTTCTCCTGTGTCCTCGTATACTCTTTCAGATTTAAATATTCACCTTAAAAATTTTATTTGAAATAAGGTAATGCTAGGGGATCCCCGGGTGGCTCAGCGGTTTGGCACCTGCCTTTGGCCCCGGGCATGACCCTGGAGACCCGGGATCAAGTCCCACATCAGGCTGCCTGCATGAAGCCTGCTTCTCCCTCTGCCTGGGTCTCTGCCTCTCTCTGTGTGTCTCTCATGAATAAATAAATAAAATCTTAAAAAAAATAAAATAACATAAGGTAATGCTGATCGTTCAGGTAATTTCCAAAGAGGGAGACTATCTGAGGAGTGACCGCCAGAGCTCACTGCAGAAGACAAAGCACCCGCCTGTGATCCACGCATCTCTGTTCATTTTGAGAATCGCATCCTTTGTATAGTTCTGCCTTCAAGGAAAGTTCATTTGACCGTTTTATTAGAAATGCCATCTCCCGTCTTATGCTTTCCACGCTCATTATGACATCAGCAAGCAGACAGAAAAGGACCAGGGGCAATTCTAAAACCGTCAACAAAAGTAACATCAGAAGTCATTTCAAAATAGCTACTATGAGGGGTGCCCAGATGGCTCAGTCCGTAGGCTGTGCACGTCTTGACCTCAGGGTCAGGAGCTCAAGCCCCACATCAGATGCAGAGTTCACTTAAAAAGCAAACAGAAGGGGATCCCTGGGTGGCTCAGCGGTTTAGCGCCTGCCTTTGGCCCAGGGTGTGATCCTGGAGACCCGGGATCGAGTTCCGCATCGGGCTCCCAGCATGGAGCCTGCTTTTCCCTCTGCCTGTGTCTCTGCCTCTCTCTCTGTGTCTATCATGGATAAATAAATAAAATCTTTAAAAAAAAAAAAAAAAACAAACAGAAAAACTACTCTGAACCTCAGTTTCCCCATATGTAAAACAGGGCTAACAGCTGCCAATAATGTGCCAGCTTATTGTTATAAGCATAAATGTCTTAATATGCTCCTTTCTGGAGTCCTGTTTTAAGATCATAAACAACCGTTCAACACAAGGCAGAGCAGAAAGCTCTCCAGACTTAGAATCAGGAGACTCATGTGCGATGCAGCTCTGCGAATCTGCTCGGGCAAGCCAGCCATGTGGCCCCCGGCATCTGGGTCACCCCCACATAAAGTCTTGGTTCCGACCCAAGTGCTACTCCAAGGGACTTACCCACGTGGGCCTCCTCTGCACAGCAGTCCTCTGAGGTGACTCCTGGGAGCCCCACTTCACGACGAGGAACCAAACCACAGAGCAGTTAAATAAGTCACTACGGATCTCATGGGTCGGGGTCTCACAGGTCGTGGTAGGACTAGATTCAACGCTCAGACATTTGGCATCATAGCACCGACAGTCCTCATGGACACCGTCAAATGGTGAGAACCACTGCGGTGGTTGTAAGGCCCGAAGATCCAGGCCAAGGTGTATGTGCTACACCATGTGAGTGTTAGTCATCGTGCTGTCCCTTCAGGAAACGTGGCATACGGCATTCGGAATAAGGTCTACAACAACCACGACTGGTAAGAATAAATTCAAATTGGCCCACATACAATAAAATGTGCTTTCTCCAGCATTCTTTGCAATGAGGAATCTCTATCATCCAGCTCTTGGCAGCCACAGGGTAACACCTGCTGTCAAACCTTCCGAAGCCAAAGCCATCTCTTCCACGCTCTGCACTACGGAGTCAGGGAATTTCAGCGGACGACCTGCCAAGATGTGAACACATCTCAGGAGCCTCCTGAGGCTAGCGTGTTGGCCCTGCCTTCAGGGCTTCCAGAAACTCACCTCCTTGGGGAGGAGGAACTGAGTTAAGTAAACCCAAGGCGTGGTTCATATTCTGAAGTCTTTTGTCCAACTCATCTATCAAATAACTAAGTTCTAGCCAACTCTTGAAATAAAGTTGGCATATAATGGAATGCAATTAGCCCTCTGGTAATCTCAAGAGGCCCCAGGCTAGATTCTGGAATCATCTTGTTTGGTCCTACACCCTAAATCCAAACTATGGCTCCAGTAGGTCTTTTACTCTGGCCTCTACTGCCAATGGACTTTTATACAGATGATATGGTGACGACTTCAACTAACAGGCTTGCAAAACTGTGGTGGAGAGAAACATTTTTTAAAGCCCTACTATTATTATAATTTATAATATATAATACTATAATATATGTAATATATAATAATATATAATATAATATATAATTATAATATATAAATATATAATATATATTAATAATATATAATTATATTATATAATAATAATATATATAATATATAATATAATTTATAATGGCTATTATCCATCAAAACGCTATCCTGGCCATTCTCGCATGTTAGCCCAGTTAATCCCAACCACCTGTGAGGCAGGTATCCTCATCCTGCCCCACCTTTACACACGGGAAAGCTGAGGCCCCCACGTCTGGCCAACAGTGTCCCCCTAATTTCTCATCACTCAGGTCTCAGCTGAAAGGCCAGCCGGCCAGCGGAAGGCAACAAGTCCCCTCCTTCTCACTTCTCAGACCCCCATCACGTCATCTTGTTGAGTTTTATCCACAGCACCTGATCTTATCTGAAATCCTGTATTTATTTAGTGTCTGTCTCCAGCAGAATGTCAGTTTCTGAGAGCAAAGGAACTTGTCTGCCTGGTTCAAAGTTCAGTGACAATGAACTCAATGGCGGTCACAAGAGCTGGCAAAGAATAGGCACTTAAGTATGAGAGGAAGGAAGGAAAGGGGGAGGGATGGAGGGGGGACGGAGGGAGGGAGAGGGGGAGGGAGGAAATGCAGATGCTTCTATAAATTTCTCCATTAGGAGAAAGGTTTATTTTATGCATTAGAAGGAACTTTGTGACTTAGAAATGATGTCAAATTCTGAGGCACATAAACGAAAGAAAGTTGTGGGCAGCCCGGGTGGCTCAGCGGTTTAGCACCTGCCTTCAGCCCAGGCTTGATCCTGGAGACCCTGGATCGAGTCCCATGTCGGGCTCCCTACATGGAGCCTGCTTCTCCCTCTGCCTGTGTCTCTGCCTCTCTCTGTGTCTCTCATGAATAAATAAAACAAAATAAAATACTTTTTAAAGACTTTATTTATTTATTCATAAAGACAGAGAGAGAGAGAGAGAGAGGCGCAGACACAGGCAGAGGGAGAAGCAGGCACCATGCAGAGAGCCCGACATGGGACTCGATCCAGGGTCCCCAGGATCACACCCCTGGGCCGCAGGCGGCACTAAACCACTGCACCACTGGGGCTGCCCTAAAATAAAATATTTTAAAAAACGAAAGAAAGTTGTGAAATAATTGGAAATTCAGAAGTAAAATGAGTGCCCTATCTTCTTGGAAAAAAAAAATGTTAGCCTAATCCTTTGTGAAATGTGGATGATTTTCAATCCCAGGGCCATTGTACCTTTCAGAGACCTTTATCACTGCTAACATTCAAAACCTCTTGAAATATAGGTTTATTCCCCGGTTGGTAATTGCTTATTGATTGCTCTTCACTGCTCTCCCTTCCCCAGCAGCACACCACACAGCACACACCCTGTCAGCTCTGTAAAGCCTGAGTTAACAGAGTTGCACGGTCACAAGCAGCGTCTAAAATTGGAATTTGGCAGCCTGACCACACGCACCAGCCCCGGAATCCAGCAAACATCTGGGCCAGGGAGTGTGAGAAAGTTCTGCGGTAACAAAAGTTTCTGAAGCAACAGTGAGGGCTGCAAGCCCAGGGGCAACAAGGTGCCGGTGCCACCAGGAGGCCCAGCAACCAGGCCTCACTGCCTGGGGTGGTTCCCGGGAGCCTGGCAGCTTCGTGGCACCGCCGCACCGGGTGACGGGCGCCGAGGCAAAGCTGCACGGCTGCGTAGTCTCCCCCCGTGCACGGGTGGCCGCGGATTCCCGTGCCAGCTGCTGAACAGCAGCTCACCCCGCGCAGAACCTTCTGGCACACTGGTGAGCGGCCCGGGCAGGTTTAAGTTTTACAGCTTCCATAGAATGTAGGATAGTCACTGGGTTCATTAGATTTGTGAAAAGTAGAGGCTTTGTTCGCTGATGGAAAGAGGCACTCGCTGGCTTGCAAGCTCTAGTCCCAGAGTCACCGAGGTGTCACGCTCCCTGCGTACTGGCCAAACTGGCCAAACCAGCGCGCCCCTCACCGGTACTGCGAATTTGAAGTCTAGTGGATTCCCGAGACCAGGAAACACGAAAATAGTGAGGAGGGAGAGAAATAAAGAAGGAATCTTGGGTATTTCTTGTTTTGCATAAGAAACCAGAAGTTTCTTTTAGTGACAGCCATCATCCGCTGCTTCATTTCGTTAACTATAAAATATGTTCATTGTAAAAAAAAAAAAAAAAAAAAAAGATGTTTCCAATCAAATCGAAAAGTGCCCTATGGAGAGCAAGCTCCCCCACAGATTCAGTCCCTAGAGGCAACCACTGATGATTCTTTGGCGGATGACCTACCCGGGGCTCACTCTTCTCCGCTCACGACATGCTGACGGCACTGTCCACGCTTACCTTCCACTTGCCCTTTATCCACATCCAAATCAGTCTGTACCTCTTCCAAAGCTACACGCATACTTAGTTCTCCTCCACCTGTAAATCAAGAATGCTGGCAGCCTGACGGGGGTGGGGGGGGGGGTGTCGCAAGGATTAAAGGAGATATTTGTTAGACGGCAGAACAGGACTTGGCGCATCATGCAAGATTCAGTGACTCTATGACCATCGGCTGCACAGTATTACACGGTGTGTATGTGGCGTCGGCCCTCCAGCGAACACCCTTGTGTTAGAAGTCGCAGTCGTTTCCAGCTCTCACTGTTACAAACAGCTCCGCGATAAAGATCGTAGCTTACATTTCAATATGACGACTTCTTTCGTATTACCTTCTATTGCCCAGCATTCGAAAATTTACAGAAAAAAAAATATTCACATCTGTCCACTTGGGTTGACATCAATGCTTTACAGGAGACAAATCAAAATGCGAGGCTCAACAGAGAGGCAAGGACGTTCAGGGTTCAAAACACAGAGTAAATTGCTCAAGACCACCCAGCAAGTCTTGCCTCCGCCCTGGCCACGTACTCGTGCAACCGCCTTTACGACGTCAGTGCTCACTGCCAGGCCCCGTGCTGGGCACCGGGAATATGAAGATGTGGACAAGGCCCTCAGAGGACCTCCAGGCTGGCGGGTAGGCAGCTACTTTTGTTTTTTAGTAACTGTATGGTGTTCCAAGCACGACGGGAGGCACATGCATGAGGAGCAGCCCCAGACATGCAGACAAAGGAGGCGACGCACGGTGGAAGCACAGAGGCCTCCAAGAGCCGGGGAGGTTTCCAGAAGCTGTCTTCCAGCGCTGAGCACAGATGCACGCGCAAGGGTGGGCCTCCCCCCTCCCCTGCCCCCCTGCTTCTGGCCCTGGTCTTCTTCTCCCGCACCACGTTATCTCATAAACTCAGAGAACCTAGGTCACAGAGGCCTGCAAAGATACCATAGCCACGCTACTGCCACCAAATTTCTCTCTGAGGAGGGAATAACAGAGGGGATGAAAAGCTTAAGAAACATTTCACTTTAACTGGATGTTTAAGGAAAAAAAATCATGGGACACGTGGGTGGCTCAGCAGTTGAGCATCTGCCTTCGGCTCAGGGCGTGACCCTGGGGTCCCGGGATCGAGTCCCACGTCGGGCTCCCTGCATGGAGCCTGCTTCTCCCTCTGCCTGTGTCTCTCCCTCTCTCTCTGTGTCTCTCATACGATAAATACATAAAATCTTTAAAAAAAAAAATTTTTTATAGCATCATCTCAATAAATCATCACAATATTTCCACGAAACCGGGATGCTCTCTCCCTATTGTATGTATGGGGGAAACGAGCTTGAGGGGCATTAACTACTAAACAGGAAGATTAAGTCCTAAACTAAGATTCAATTCCAAATCTCACGTTCCTGACCATTGTGTTATGTGTACTTTCCTTTTATCCATAACAAACGTTTTAAATATTGTGAATGTAATACGTGCACAATACACTTTAAAAACATAAACAGGGGAGCCTGGGGGGCTCAGTCAGTGAAGCCTCTGCCTACGGCTCAGGTCATGACCTCAGAGTCCTGGGATCGAGCCCCATGTCCGGCTCTCCACTCAATGGGGAGCCTGCTTCTCCCTCTCCTTCTGTCTGTCCCCCTGCACATCCTCGCTCGCTCTCTGTCAAATAAATAAAAATGTTAAAAAAATTAAAACACTGAACAATTTTCCTCTTTTTTAAAAAGATTTATTTATTCTATTTATTTGAGAGAGAGAGTGAGAGCACACGCAGGGGGAGGGACAGAGGGAGCAGGAGAACAGGCTCCCCGTGGACCCTAGGATCACGATGTGAGCCAAAGGCCAAGCCACCCAGGCACCCTGAACAATTTTACTCTTTATATATTGAGAACCACCTGCAAGATGTAAGTTCCTTTAAAGCACAAATTCATAGAACCTAATCATCACAGCTGGCTGACATCTGAATTCGAAACCGGCACCCTGACTGCGCTCCATGCTCCCGAAATCAGACGACCAGGACCAACATCAGACAAAGGCTTCTGCAACGGTCAGTTGACGCAGCAACACAATGCATCACTTCTCGTCAGGCTCCAGGCCCGGCATAATTCACATTCACGACAAAAATGGCAATTGCCCAGGATCTGTCATATGGAGTCCTGGTCCCAGCTGCGGCCAAGTCGAGGCACGTTAGCCACGTGTGTCTAAACATCTGACTCTCATCACGACACGAGGGTCAAGGCGGGCACCAGAGGCCTGTGAGTGCGGCTGTGAGGGCAGCGGTTGGGAGGAACACGGACTCCGAGGGGCGATGCCGGGGTAACTCCTTCCGAAAGTTTAAGGTCATCTGCTGTCACTGGCAGGTGACTTGTGTCTTCCAACACTTCCCCTTCCTCTCGCGGAGGATGCGGCTGTGGCCAGTGTCGTCCAGCCAAGGACATGAGGCAGAGGACGGAGGAGAAGATTCCGTGGGAGTCCCTCGGCCCTCGGTGGTTTTCCTATTATTCATTGTTCTGTGTCGTCCACACACACGCCCGCTTCCTGCCTCCCCTGTCCTGTTAAGATGAGTAACTGCAGATTATTTGGTTCTTTACTCCTTCCCAGATATTCTGGGGAATGAGTTATAATAAATCTGTAATCTAATCTCTTCTCATATAAACATACAGAACTGAAGTTTAAACTGAATATATTTATTACCCTCCGATGATATTTCCCATTCTGCCAGGAAGGAGGGAGGCACGGCCCCCGCCCCCTCACCCCAAGGTCAACCTCAGAGCCCCACACCAGAGTCCGACTTGTCATCCTCTGCCGTCAATAGCCCCTCTAGCCACTTCCTTCTTAGAAACCACAGCAACCTCTGTTAGTCTTTTTCTTTCTTTTTTTCTTCCTTTTATCCAATTTATCCTCCTTCTGTTTGAGGTCAGTTTTCCATTATGTGGAACTGATCTGGACATTAACCACCCCACAAGCAAACCACAGCAGCCACGAGTGTAAATGGTATAGAGGTTAGCATCTTGTCCTCTCTCTTGGTGTTTACGTTCCATCTCTGCTGTTTTCTTAAAAAGTTAAACCGCAGCTGGAATCTTCAGTGGCTCCACGAGACTTTGAACCCTTTGGCTGGATGATAACCTCTTGGAAGTTACCTTATGGCATACGAGAGCTCTGCTTTTTTTGTTGTTTGTTTGTTTGTTTGTTTAGCTTACTCAGCCTACATGCTCTATATAGTAAGATGGTTCTTTTTATGGTTTTATAAGACAAAGGGGACTTGGTGGAAAATAAGTAATGTCACTGGAAAAGTCTGAACAATCTACAGATCCATATGTAAAGGAGAAAGAAATTTCACATTTATCAGGTACCAGATACTTCACATTTATGATTTCAATTGACCTCAGAGATGAAAGTAAGTAAGCTCATCCCGGCCCCCCGAGCCTTTAAGTCAGGCATGAGGGTCTCCATCCTCCTGGCCTAGGACCTGTTGCTTACACAGGTTGCAAAGCTGGAAATCCGGAGCTGTACTGAATTGTATTTAAAAAAAAAAAAAAAAAAAAAAGAATCCAGAGTCAGTCCTACCACACTGACCCGCAAGATGAACACCGGCGCTCTTCATTTCCTCCCCTTGACATGGTGGATTCTTCTTGCCATCTGTTTACCCAGAAGGCACAAGTCAAGCATATTTGAAAGCAGAGGATATGTTTCGATCCTGGCTCTGTCCTAACTACCCCACAGCCTCTTGGTCAACTCCTCTGAGCCCTCAAAGGCTGATCTCTCCACGGTAAGGCGCCATTCTAATACGTGACAGTGTTCAAATGTAATGCAAAAAAAGAATTCTTCCCTTTTCCCTTCTCCCATTCATGCATCTTTCTAAAACACACGCACACATATATCAGCTGACCCAATTACCATACTTTTTTTAAATACTGCCCTAAATATTAGTATTGTAGAGTTTCCCATCTGACCTCTATTTCCCCCTACGACTGCAAAACCTCAAGTCACTTAGTATCCTTGACTAACCTCTACCGACGATGGAATTACCTACAAGTCTTCAAACCGGAAGAGTGAAGAAAACATATGGGTGGAGATAAGCAGTTCGGTGCTTAGAACAACAGCTGTCAGATATCTTCAGTACGTAATTTCATTTATTCACAACCTCTCATTCTCAACTGAACCCCTTCTCCGACACATTTGAAAATATTTGGCTCCATGACACAAGAGGAAAACCAAGCTCCACGTGAAATCTTCAATAAGGACCAAAAAAATCGCTGCTCAGCGGCACCAACTCCCGTGTGTAACTCTGAGGATGGGAGCTGTGGGTCTCAGGCTCAAAAGAGAGGGAGGAAACATTTTTTAAAAAGAACTTCATTTAAGTTGGATCTAGCTAATAACCTCTGCCAATGGAGTTAGCTTTTAAAACTATACCTTCCCTGCAATCTGGTTTTTGTTTTTTTTTTTTTAAAGATTTTATTTATTCCTGAGAGACACAGGGAGAGGCAGAGACACAGGAAGAGGGAGAAGCAGGCTCCATGCAGGGAGCCCGACGCGGGACTCAATCCCAGGACTCCAGGATCATGCCCTGGGCTGAAGGCGGCGCTAAACCACTGAGCCACCGGGGCTGCCCAACTGCAATCTGGTTTTTGGGGGGTTTTGGGGTTTTTTTTGCAATCTGTTTTAAACAAGAATTTTCAACCTGTGTCAGGGCTAGGTTTTCTTTCTTTGCAAGCTGAGTTCATGGGCAGGCGCAGGGCACAGGAATGGGTGGTGAAAGTGTCAACCAGGCCATGAACCGGACTGTGGCCAAACCAGAGACAGAGAGAGGAAAAGGCAAGGTTTGAAGGTCTCCTTAAAAACCTTCAAGGGGGGACACCTGGGTCGCTCAGCTCATGGGTTGAGCCTTTGCCTTCAGCCCAGGGCGTGACCCTGGGGGCGTGATCACATCTCCATCCCTGCATGGAGCCTGCTTCTCCCTCTGCCTGTGTCTCTGCCTCTCTCTCCTCTCTCTGTGTCTCTCATGAATAAATAAAATCTTTAAAAAAAAAAAGTTGTTAAAAAAAATCTTCAAGGGAGCTCACTGAGAAAATGCAAAACAACAACATAGTAACTTTCGGCTGATGGCTACTAATGATGACTGTGGCCATGATGAGTTAGAGCACCTCAAACAAAGGAACAGGTTATATATAATATATAATAATATAATACAGGGTTTTGTGTAAGTTTTTTTTTAAGTTTATTTATTTATTTATTTATTTATTTATTTATTTATTTATTTGAGAAAGTAAGAGAGAGAGCAGGGAGCTGGGGGAGGGAGAAGCAGACTCTCCACTGGGCAGGGAGCCCGATGTGGGGCTTGACCCCATGACCCCCAAGATCATGACCTGAGCTAAAAGCAGACACTTCAAATGCCTGAGCCTCCCGGGCATCCCTTGTGCAGGTTCTTCTCTCTCTATCATCCCAACTGTGAAGCTTAGTGACTTAACAACTTAGGCTCTGGAGCCAGACTACCTGCCTTCAATCCCAGCCTGTGTTCCTGACACGTCTGTAAGCTCAGCCACTCCACGCCTGTGTCCTCCAGTGACACCATCTCAGAGGATGTTCTGAGGACTAGCAGGTGAATGAGCACGTGTCACGTATATGGAAGCGTGCCTGGTACCCTGGTAACGTGACCTATTAGCACCTCCCATCATCATCATCATCATCATTGGGTGACACTAGATCTTCTCTGGGTGCCGATCAAGTTCACAGAATTTTAACTTCCATTAGAGTTTACACACATACACACACACACAGATTTTCTCAATGAATTTTATTTATTGCTGAGAGACACAGAGAGAGGCAGAGACACAGGCAAAGGGAGAAGCAGGCTCCATGCAGGGAGCCCGACGCGGGACTCAATCCCAGGACTCCAGGATCATGCCCTGGGCTGAAGGCGGCGCTAAACCGCTGAGCCACTGGGGCTGCCCAACTGCAATCTGGTTTTTGGGGCGTTTTGGGGGTTTTTTTGCAATCTGTTTTAAACAAGAATTTTCAACCTGTGTCAGGGCTAGGTTTTCTTTCTTTGCAAGCTGAGTTGGAAGGGAAAGAGACACGTCAGAATGGTTACTTCCACGCAGAGCCATGAACGACAGAGGAGGATGTCACTTCTAACCCTGGGACAGCACAAAGACAAGCCATAAGGACTCCCAGGTCCATGATGCGTGGCTTTGACAAGTCATTTAACCTTGAGGAACAGCTTCCTTTCTCATCTGTAGGAGACTGCCTGCTGCTGCTTCTCTCTGCGACACTCCCTCCGTGTCCTACCTCTCCCCGCCCCCGGCTGCCACATGCTCCCCAACTCTCTCCACCAGATCTTGTAGATCTCAGTTGAAGTCTTTCAACCTCCGGCCCTCCCCCGTCCGAGGTCAGACTAGGTCTCCATGCCATGCAGTCACATAGCATTTCTCCACGACGTCCCCGGTGCCTAGATCTCACGTACAGAAACCTGGTGTATAGACGCTCAGCAAGTACTGGAGGGATGCAGCGATGGAGGGAAGGGATAATAATGTCTACCTCTCTTCCCTCGTAAGATCGAGTAAGATGTCAAGGTGAAAACACACACCGTAAAAATGCTTTACAAATGCAAACTATTACGCGTTGAATTTGAGAAGACTGAGAGTCTTCAGTGGAGGCTAACAGAAGGGGGGAAAGTAACCTGATGAAGGTGCATCATTTCTTGGACTTTGTAAACATCTAGAAACACAACGGGCAAGACTGCAGAATGGGGTTAGCTGGCCTGCCCCCAGGGTCAGGTCAGCGCAGAGTCAGGCCAAAGAAGAGCAAGGACCAGCAGGTGAAATGGAAACAGCAGGTGGTATCTCGTCCCGAGCAGATAGGGGCTGCGGCCCAGGAAAGTCACCCACAGCAGGCAAAGTGGGCATCACCCATAGATAGGCAGGTGTCTACGGATCACGCTGAATGTGTCCGTGAATTTGGAAGAAGAAAAATTACATCTTAATTTCACTAAGTCTAACTGCAATTTACCCTTCCCTTCCACTAATAAACCATAGTAGACTCGTAGGACCACTTAGCAGAATCTGGGACTTGGTCACCAAAAAAGAAACTCTGAGCAAAGATTTTTTTTGTTCATGACATTACAATTTTAGATCCCGGAAACATATTTTACTGTCATGGTTACCTTGGAATTATGGTAGGTTTTTGATCCACCACTAAATCTTGTTATTGAATTAGCTTTTTAAAAAAGCACATATGGAGGGGCACCGGGGGAGCTCAGCGGTTGAGCGTCTGCCTTCAGCTCAGGGTGTGACCCCGGGGTCCCGTGATCGAGTCCTGCGTCGGGCTCCCTGCAGGGAGCCTGCTTCTCCCTCTGCCTGTGTTTCTGCCTCTCCCTTTGTCTCTGTCTCTATGAATAAATAAATAAAATCTTTTTTAAGAAACAAATAAAAAGCACATCTGTAGAGGGCGGCCTGGGGGCTCAGTCAGTGAAGCATCTGACTCTTGATTTCAGCTCAGGTCAGGATCCAGGGATCGAGCCCCGTGTCAGGCTCCGTGCTCAGGGCCGTCTGCTTGGGATTCTCTCTCCTTCTCCCTCCACCCCTCCCCCTGCTCGTGTTTTCTCTCTCTCTCTCTCTAAAATAAATAAATACATAAAATCTGTAAGGAAAAAAAAAGCACACACGTATAGCTCCATGTAAATTTAACATTTTCATGATTTATTTCAGCATAACTGGCTTCCTTTGCGGCCGCAGGTATATTATTTGATACATTTAAAAATTATTCTGCGAGAGGTCCATAGGCTCCAGCAAACAAAGCTGTCCAGGGCATGAAAGACGTTAAGGGCCCTTGGCCCTAAGAGGGTCCCTGAAGGGCAGAGACAAGCCACCTGCAGTCATAGACAAGTGCCTGTGATCCAACAAAAGGGTGAAAGTAACTCTTTGGGGTTTTGCAACAAGTATAGAGAAAAACCGGAGGAGCATTTCACTAACTCAAGGATGAGCTGACACCCTAAGATGGCAAACGGGCCAATTACGCAGCAGAAACAGAAGCACCGAACAACCCCAAAATGTATGGGGCCCAAGGACTTGTCGCTGAATGCACGGCTCAGGTTGGGCACTGCTGGCAGTGACGGACACCTCGGGGAAGGGGACGGTCTGGCAGGGGATGCACGAAGCTCCATATCTGACCCCAAGCGGAGGATTTGACCCCAAACATCCAGGTATAGGTGTAAGCACCTGGAGGGCAGGTTCCTCCGGGAAAGCAAAGAAGGACGGCTGCTAGGACGCCAGGGATGGGACAGGAGGCAATCATTCCTGGGGCGGAGGCGGGGGCAGAGCTCCGCTGGAGGCCGAGCCCCACACAAGCCCCACACGAGCCCGACATGAGCCCGAGATGCGGCGCCGGGCGGGATGTGGTGATCCGGAGGCCCCAGAACCTCAGGCTGCTTCCTAGGAAGGTGCACGGTACCGGCCAGCCAGGGCCTCGCCTCCAGGTTCGGGGTGCTGCGTCCTCTACACATGGTCCTCCCCCCACCCCCCCTTCCCCGGTGCTTTCATTCAGATTCTGACACGTTAGTTTTTGCTTGTTTTTCCAGTTTACGTACAAGGATTCTGGTAGCATGAGCTACAAAGCCCTTTAGGACTTCATCTGGGGCAACTCCTAACCCAGTGCCCATCCTTAGCTCTTCTGAAGAAGCTTTTTCTTTGCAGAAAAGAGAGAAAGGAGTAACTTTTTTAGGATTTTTTTTCTCTTTTGTTTTCGAAGAGTTTAAATCAAAAAGGACTGCACTGGGGGAAAAGACTTCCATTAAAAGGACCAGAGAAGAGTGAATAAAGCTGGTTATTACTCAATTCAATCAACTTTTAACATGAAAACTAATTTAGCATTGGCCTTCTCGCTCGCAATGAGTAAACAGGGCAATTTTCACATTGTTTCAAATTACACTGCAGCTGTAATATCTGGCAACATTATTTGGGTAAATGAGCCAAGAACAGACTTCTAAAAGATTAATACAGTGTTACTGTATCATGACATCATTTATAGGAACCGCCCACACGCCCGCACGTTCATTTCAATACAATTTCTGAAAAAAAGGCTCCGCCAGCTTTCAGAGGGGCCAAGCACCACCCTTCCCCACTCGGGTGCGCATGACGGCTTCCTGGACCACAGGGAGAACATCCAAAACTGTAAAGACTAATCAAATCAGTCAATATTTGCCCAATATCAAGCTCTGACCAGTTATCACTGGACAACATTTCCCGACTCACCTCTGTGGAGGAGAATCCTTCAAATCTGAAATGTCATCACGGAAACAGCCTACTAGCTACGCTGACCCCCTTGACACCCTAGGCCCCGCGAGGCCCCCGGAAAACGTCTGCTGAATATTTCCTGATGAACCAACTTTAAAATTCAAGCCGTTGACTTCAGGTGCTCATGAGTAATAATGAGTCAAATGTGATTCCTTACAAGTAATTTTTTTTTTTTTTAATTTGGCACGAGGAATAAGCCAAGTCCTGGCGTCAATTCAGGAACAAGAAGTCATACCATGGAATTCAAGTCAAGTAAGAAAGTCCTTATGTAAGTCATGGAAGAGAAAGTCCCTGAAATGAAGCAAGCACCTCTCGCACAGGGATCCACACACAATCCACGTGCTGGCCGAGTCATGGGAGGTAAATTTCATAAAACACTTAAATTTTTGAAAAAAAAAAATTTTTAAGATTTATTTATTTGAGAGGGAGAGAGAGAGAGAGCGAGCACCTGTGAGCGGGGTGAGCAGCAGAGGGAGTAGAGAAAATCCTCAAATGGACTCCCCACTGGGTGCAGAACCCGACACAGACTCCCCAGGACCCCAGGTCGCCCCAATCAAGAGCCGCTTAACCGACTGAGCCGCCCAGGTGCCCCTCACAAACCACCTCCAATCAAGACGCCGATGCAGGCAAAGTGTCAGAGGCCATCGGTTCCCGCAGCCAAAGTGAAAAGCCTTGATTCCAAGGCCAAACTGCTGAGCACCTTGGCATTTATGAGAAACAGCAAGACTTAAAAAAAAGAAAAAAAAAATAGAAAAAAAAAAAAGTAACAGCAAGACTGATCTAAGTGCTAGAAGATTCCATGACAATAGTTCTTGGGGCCAATAATTGCCCCAATCTGGGAAGTTTACCCTTCAGTACAATCAAAGTAACTCCCAAAACCTTAAACCATCACAGACACTTAAGAAAGAGCTAAATAGGGGATGCCCGGGTGGCGCAGCGGTTTGGTGTCTGCCTTTGGCCCAGGGAGCGATCCTGGAGTCCCGGGATCGAGTCCCGCATCGGGCTCCCTGCCTGAAGCCTGCTTCTCCCTCTCCCTCTGCCTATGTCTCTGCCTCTCTCTCTATCATAAATAAATTAAAAAAAGAAAGAAAGAGCTAAACAAAATGAAGATTTTGTTTCAGGTGGAAACAGCACCTGCTGCCCTCTGGTCTCAGTGTCACACAAGAAACAACCCTCCTTAGTCCTATTTCTCACCCACTCCCTACTTCAGCCCGCGGCACACAGACACTCTATGGCGGCAGGAGGAAGATTGGAAAACCCAATATTTTTAACATGAGAATGTGTTTCGAGGGCCAGCAGGGAGGCTCTGGCTGTGTTTCTTGCCTCTACGGAGTTTCGATTTCCTCATTTCTGAAGTGAGATAATAACAAACGTTGTGCAGCTTGTTGTAATCACAGAAACACACACCGCGGAGTCATGTTATGTTTGCATTCGGTGACAGAAATGCCAACTACACGGGTGCCACGGAGGGGGTCCCCATGTGGACTTCTTAAGATGGACCCTTTACTACACTAAACGGGATGCTGGCATGAAAAGGTCTCACTTTTTCACGAAATTGGCTCCTTGCTGCGAGTCAGCTATTAATTCATTCAACAAATATGTGCCAATTGCTCCCCTAGGCCCTTGGTGATGCTGCGGTGAACAAGGGCAGCAGAGGCCGTGGAGGTAACACTAAGTCAGCCGAGAAGGGTGGACGTTGAGGTATTTTAGGGACAACCGTGACTGCATTCACTTTTCACCCTCGGGACCTGCCTTTTAAGTTTAAATCCTACTCCCTGTGCAAGATGAGACTTGGAAGTGAATTTAAAACATAGATGCTTAAGGACGCCACGGAGGCCTCAGAGTAGCCGATGCCACTCTTTGCACGCTGTCACTAGGAAGCTAAAGACACGCCGGATGGGTGGAGGCTAGAGCACGAGTCCCGGGACGGTGCCCTCCAGCTTTCGTGGCCTTACACTTTCCTGTTCCCAAACACGTTTTCTCAGGTACCTGTTCCGGCGGTCGGCTTAGGTACGTAAAATGCTCCCACTGCACCCACGAGGAAATCAAGGCTGGGGTGCTAGGTGACTAACAGAGCGATACAACCAGTAGATGCTAAAACTACAAGCCTCAAGATTTTTCCTTTTCCTTTTTTTTTTTTTTTTTTTTTTTTTAAAGGGCTGGGGGAGCGGAGCATGGCAACTTAAGCAGAGTGAAAGCAACCGTGACAGCCTAAGTGATTTTCCATGTAGTGTCTACCCAGTGCCGACATCCATGGGAGGAGCTCAAATTAAAGGCGTCGCTGTAGGCATAAGCACCCAAGGGACGGGCCCTCTGGAGGGCCCGCCTGGGGTCACAGTCCAGCTCCGCCACACACTAGCCGCGCACCTGTGAGCATGTTATGTGACTGGCCAATGCCCAAACATCCTCATCTGCAAAAAATACCAGGAAAATGAGAGCAACCAAACGTCCTGCCGGGAGGATTAAATGAGTAGGTACTTGGAAAGGGGCCCCGAGCGCACCTGGCAAGTCATGAAAGGAAACGTGATAGACACACCTAAACACACGCACACGGACTGCTGGCGGCCGCTTCTGTGTGGATTGTTCACTCTCAAGACCCCACGCAGGCTGTCAAGGTCACGCAGCCCCTAAGTGTGAGCCCAGTTGTGTCTCATTCCAAACCCCATCCTTCCCATGAGCCTTTCGGAGAACATGTCACAGAATAATAGCTTCAAGAAAACCATTTTTCCAAAAAAAAAAAAAAAAAAAAAAAAAAAGAAAACCATTTTTCCCGTCCAGCCACCTCTGTTCAACCTTCTCGGACTTCATCAACCCAGAGATTGATTGATTGATTGATTGATTGATTGACTGATTTTCTGACTCCTTAAAGCATGCCCAGGCTGGACTCCCCACCCGTGCACGCTTGCCCCATGGATGCTTCACTTCCTCTATTGCTAAATCTGCCGAGTACGCATCCCTCATCCACTCAACCCGATATTTTGAGCGCTGGTTATGGACAAGACTCTGAGCAAGAGGAGGTATGAAATGAGGCCAGGCAATAAGTTTACAAATAGGGACGCCTGGGTGGCTCAGGGCCTAATCCCAGGGTCAAGGGATTGGGTCCCCCGTTGGGCTCCCTGCATGGAGCCTGCGTCTCCCTCTGCCTGTGTCTCTACCTCTCTCTCTCTCTGTATGTCTTTCATGAATAAATAAATAAAATCTTTAAAAAAAATAACTTTACAAATACTTTTTGTTTGTATTTTTTCCAGGAACATTTTTTTTATATATATATAACGCTCCCCCGAAAGGCCAGCATATGCACGTAGCAGCTCTGCTGAATGACCAAGTGAAATAATCACAACATCGGCCACCTAGAGTTTAAGAATCTGGAAGAGGAGTGGCAGTTGGCTATAAAGGCTTCAATACTCAAATATTCAAGTCTAGACCTGGGCCCTTTGGTTTCATCTTGTTTTGCTTTTCTTAGCCTGGCACCTTCCCAGAGGGCATGGGTAGGCCAAATGGCAACCGTGACATCACCCACCCGTGGACATGGACTGCCCCCCGCCTCCGGGCTCCGCATGTGGAAGATGGAGACCACACAGCACCCAGTGGGGAGTCTGGGCTCACGAGGGAGTTTCTCTCTTTTACCAAAATCCCAAGAACCGACACAAGGACCAACAGAAGACCTTTATGAGAAAGCGGAGGGACCCATCACCATGAAAGTGCTGGGCTCCATGAAAGGATCCCAAAGCCACAAGGCACAGCAACTGGAGCTGATACAGGGGACCCCAAGAACATCCCGGAACACCCAGAGCCACAGTCGCACACGCCTGCAAGCAGAGACAGCACACGTGCCCCCGCTCCCAAGCCACCAACGACGCCGGGAGCTAATGTCACCAACTCTTCACCACGCTTCCAGAAGCACAGTGACTCTGGGAATCTTCTTGTCGAAACCTAACGTTGTATCCTCGCCAGGATCTTTCCTAGCAGAGAATCTACCCTGCCCAAGCTCAGAGCAATGAAATCACTACCGCACACACCAAAGGAAGCTTTGATCATTTGATCATTTTTGATCAAGAAAAGCAAAATTTTTGTTGCAATTTTTAAAAACGTTAATGCCAAACACCTTGCCAGCATCCTCAGAACGTGACCCTGCAATCCAGCCTCTTGCAGAGTCTTCAGAGACTCCAAGTCACAAAACGAAATCCTCGGCGTTTCAATACTCTCTTCAATACCGTCCAAACCCTTAGCTTCCACGAAGGAATGACAGCGACTTCGCCAGCGACCCGCCACACACGGACGCCCTCCTGGCCGTGGCCTCCGGAGCAGTCGAGTCACAGTCAAGTTCCCGACGGCATCACACGGCCGCGTGGATAATTTCCAAATAAAAGTCCAAGTAATCAACTAAAAGAGCGACCGTAAAACCCAGTCAGTCCGAAAGCAGACTTTCCATAAACCATAAACCAGGTAGTGCTCTTCGCCTGCGGTCAGAGCAGGCCTACGAGGGGGTTTAGCGCGCCCCATAACGAGGTTTCTCCAAGGCAGAGACACTGGACCTGGTCCCAGAAGGACTTACTTCAGGAGAATGAAGTCAGTAAAAAGAACATTGAAGTGATTGAGGGAAACTTTGTTACATCAGAAAAAAGGGTGGGGAGGTGGTGGGGTGGGGGTTGAGGTGGGATGGGGGTTGAGGTGGGATGGGGATGGGGGTGGGGGGATGTTGGGGAGGTGGGGTGGGGGTGGGGGTGTGGATGGTAATGGGGACAGTGGGGGGTGGGGTGGGGGTGGTGATGGTGATGGTAGTGGGATGGGGTAGGGTGGGGAGGTGGGGGGATAGGGGTGGGGATGGTGATGGTGGTGGGGGTGGGGATAGTGATGGTGGTAGGATGGGGTTTGGGGTGGGGGGTGGAGATGGGGTGGGGTGGGGGTGGGGGGATGGTAGTGGGGGCAGTGGGGGGTGGTGATGGTGGTGGGATGGGATGGGAGTGGGGAAGTGGGGGAGTAGGGGTGGTGATGGTGGTGGGATGGGGGTTGGGGTGGGGGTGGGGTGGGGGATGGTAGTGGGGGCGGTGGAGGGTGGGGGTGGTGATGGTGGTGGGATGGGGTGGGGCGGGGGGATGGTAGTGGGGGCGGTGGGGGTGGGGGTGGTGATGGTGGTGGGATGGGGTGGGGGTGGGGAGGTGAGGGGGTGGGGGTGGTGATGGGGGTGGGGTGGGGGTGGGAGGATGGTAGTGGGGTGGTGGTTGGGGAGTGGGGAGGTGGGGGGCGGGGGTTTTAATTTCACAACCGTTCCTTTCGTACAGCACAGTGGGGAGACGTGCTCTCGAGCCCGGGGACCCCCCAGCAGGCCGTGGAGCCCCAAACCTGAGCCCGCGCCCCCCGCCCTCCCCACCCCTCTGTGCCCCCCCACGGGACCACTCCTCTAGAATAACTTTACTTATTATTCAGAGGTTTTCTCGGGTGACCCGAATGACGCGTAATAGTCATGTGACCCTACAGGTAAACCAGCAAGGGGAAAACCACGTTACCGATAAAACTTTAAGATGTTAATTGAAATGTTTAATAAATCATCATTTCACTTTGCATTTTAATTGAAACTGCCTCATGGAAATACTGAGAAAAACATACCACCAAGGATACAGTTTGCTCACTGCTTGGTCATCAAATACGTAGTAAGAACCGCAGGAGGACAGCGTGGTAAAGAAAACAGGTCCGGTTCATGCCCCAAGGAAGCTAAAGAATAACGGACTCAAAAGAAACACACATGCGAGAAATTGATAAGGCCGTAAAAATGAGTTAAAGAAACAAACAGTAAAGAGTCCACAAGTAAAATAAAATCAAGAAAACAAATAAATCAAGGCTTCCATTATGTTCTTGATATACGATAGCTCAACAAATATTTACCAAAGGGATAAAGGAACGAAGGAATGAAGAAAAGAATGAACGGACAAACACGCCCTGGGATCACTTATGTGGCCACCGCCTCCACCTGCAACGTCCGTTTGTAGAAATGCTCCAAATCTTTAAAAAAGAAGACGCTGTCAGGGGGGCAGCCCGGGGCCCGGGGGGCCGGCGCCGCGCTGGACGGAGCCTGCAGCTTCCCGAGGGGAGGCAGGAACACTCCTGAGCGTGGCCCAATACAGGAAATCTCCAAAGATCCAAGTGAGTGTTTTGATGATCCTCCTTTAAAACAAATGTGGGGGATCCCTGGGTGGCTCAGCGGTTTGGCACCTGCCTTTGGCCCAGGGCGTGATCCTGAAGTCCCGGGATCGAGTCCCACATCAGGCTCCCTATGGAGAGCCTGCTTCTCCCTCTGCCTGTGTCTCTGCCTCTCTCTCTCTCTCTCTCTCTCTCTCTGTGTCTCTCATAAATAAATAAATCTTTAAAAAATAAAAATAAAAAAATAAAACAAATGTGGACGAAAAAGGGAGGCAGAGAAGAGAAGGAGGGAGGGAAGGCAGGAAAGAAAGGGGGCTCCCACCATCCCATCCTTTCATCCAACGGAATCCGCTGCCGTTCCAATTCTTCGTCCCAGCAGCGGACAAGGCCATGGAATTAAGGAGATTAGCGAATCCTGCCACGGGAATCCCACACACAAGCAGGCCAACCGAAACAGACCGGCTGGAAAATACACAGGATCGACGCAGGAGTTAGCGGATTGCAGGGTTGCTATAGGGAAACGGTGGGTCCCTTAACACGGGGCAACACTGCGGTTCTTTACATCTTGAATTTCATGTTATAAATCAAGGAGGAAATTCCATCTGCCACTCTTTGTCCACGAGAAAATTTAGTCACAAAACGTCTGATAGACAGTTGAGGCATTTTTGCAGCATTCAGTCTATTATTATCCTAGATTTGATTCACAAGGGTCCTTTAGTTTTTGGATTTGGGAAATGGGGCACGATAAGGACACAAAACATCACCATGAAGTATTTCGTCCTTACCTAACACCTGCTCGTTTCACTCTGAGCATTTGGATAGATCTTTTTTTTTTTTTTAATAAAACAAAAAAGTGGGCTCCAAGGACACTTGAATGTATTTAGCTTTGAAATTCCTGTTGCAAATTTCAAGGTGCAAAGTGTGATCCATGGCTAATCGCTCACGTTGTCACCAAAACGTGTCCTAAAGTTGACGCTCCAGGCCCGGTGCTCCATACCTCCCCGTTGGTTTCCTCCTCATGCCCGTTTGAGGTCTACCTAGAAAACACCAACGAGACCCAAACTGTACCCCAGAGCCCGGGGCAGCTCGCAGCCCAGTAACGATGCTGGTCGCTGTTGGCGCTGCACCCCTGCTGGGCGGAGGGCACGAGGGGGCGGGGACACGGCACCCCAGCTTCCGTCCCGTAGCTCACGGCATCTCCAGCCATTGCCCCTGCAGGGTCCCAGGTAAAGCCAGCCTGTGCCCTACACTCCAGGGAGGCGCTGCAGAAACCAGGGGGCTGGGCACACCGCGCCCTCGGGAGAGCGGAAGCGCGGGGCTGGGAGGGTTCCTGGGACACCGCCCGGGCCTCAGCCTTCTGTCCTGTAAGCTGACCTCGAAAGACCTCCTCCACGTCCCTCTGCTAGGACCAGGGCCGCCCGCGGGCTCCGACACCTGCCCTCTTTTGTTTTAGCTAATGCACCTCCGCTTACTCCACGCCCCCACCCCCGGCCACGCTGACACGGATCACGCTCTTTCTGATCTTTCTACATGCCCCCTGCACCCGCACCCCTTCAGCCTATTTGTGTGTGTGTATTTATGCCACTGAGCCGTCTCAGTGTCCAAGCAAATAAATAACGGAGTCTGTGTCGTATAAAAACACCGTGTTTGTCAGCAGAAACAATGAGACAAAGCAATTAGGCGCCGTGCGTTAAGCCTCACACGCAAACTGACCTGATTCTGTGACGGCACCTCCCATGCCCGCTTCCCCCCTGAGCAGGCAAGGAGACAAAAGGCAAATTTTAACGTATCTCTGTGAAGCTTAAATAACGCATCACACGGCAGCAGGGTGACGGGTCCCCCGGAGATGTTAATGGGCTGAAATCGTTTCGCAGGACCCTCCTTTTATGTCTGTGGACCCCGATGCACAAGGAGCTCCTGGATTCCGCCAGGATCAAAAAGGAGCTGTCTCCCTGTGAGGCGTTTGGGGCTGTTGGCTTGCTGGTGCATCCAGGGGTGAGGAAGGTGGGAGCAAGGAGTATTCTTAGGTCTTTTCGGTATCCCACAGCCGTGCTGTGCTCGGGATGGGGACACGTGGGCAGGGAGTTCTTACGCACGCTTTTTTTGTTCACCTTTTCCTGCAAGATTTCGAAAGAGAAAGAGAATTCCGTCCAATCTTTTGGAATTGACTATCAGAAGCCTGCCAGGCAGCCCACTCCAGACTCGGCAATCAGAGAAATATGCACAAAGCTACCTTGTGCAGAAACTCGGAACCTCTCAGATTTCAGTTCAGATACAGAAAAGACACTCACTGTTAGCATTTTCCCAGGGTCACAGCCAAACTTTTCCTTCTACCTGCTCACGGCCCGTTGGAGAAGCAAGGTTCCTCCCTGAGCCTTTATAACTACTAAAGAGATACATGAGGAGCTCGGACAAAATACCAAAAATATGGTTTCAAGATAAATAAAGCAATGATGTTCCTAACCCGCCGAACTCAGTCAGATAATGGAAAAGTACAGGAACTGGTGGGACTTCCGTCCTGGCCGCCTTAAAACCCTTCCTTACTCGAGTCCCAAGCTGCCAGTATCACTTGTACTCACAAACAGCCTTAGTTGATGAATGGGATAAAGGCAGGAATCCAAAGCTCTCGGATGGTATCTTTTTAGGTTCTTAAAATATCTGGGTTTATGTGAGAATAGCTCCCAAAGAATCTGGCATATGGGCTACGTTTGTGTCTTAAAAGTTACCTTTATGCTTGTTCCATTGTCAGTTCAGATGTTTAAAGGGTTCAATTTATTTATTTATTTATTTTAGGGGGATCCCTGGGTGGCTCAGCGGTTTGGTGCCTGCCTTTGGCCCAGGACGTGACCCTGGAGTCCCGGAATCAAGTCCTGTGTCGGGCTCCCTGCATGGAACCTGCTTCTCCCTCCTCCTGTGTCTCTGCCTCTCTCTCTCTCTCTCTCTCTCTATGTCTACCATAAATAAATAAATCTTTAAAAAAAGAATATTTATTTTAAAGGGTTCAATTTAAAGAGCAATCATCATTGGAATAAACCAACATTGTCTAAAGAGTCCTTTCAGCTTTTTAAATACCCAAAGAAGGGATCCCTGGGTGGCGCAGCGGTTTAGCGCCTGCCTTTGGCCCAGGGCGTGATCCTGGAGACCTGGGATCGAATCCCACATGGGGCTCTCGGTGCATAGAGCCTGCTTCTCCCTCTGCCTATGTCTCTGCCTCTTTCTCTCTCTCTCTCTCTGTGACTACCATAAATAAATTAAAATTTAAAAAAAAATAAAAAGTAAATAAATACCCAAAGTTATCATATTTCCCCCCGAAAATGACATAAATGCACATATACAAAACTCCAGATATTATACAAAGGCAATTTAGTGTATCCGTGCTTCCATTTTAATCTTCTAAATTATTTCAGTAACTTGAGGGTCCAGGAAGCCAAGTGCCTCTGGAAAACACTAAGTGTGAATCCATAGGACATCTGTGAAAAGGGCGGCGGAAAGAGAATTCACAGACCTTGGTCTGTTGGGACGCTTTCGGCTGTAAACTAAACAAACCCGCCAACCTGCCTCAGTCAGTATGAATCTGTGTCACCTCATGCCATGAAAAGCCCAAAGTGGGTGGGCTTCAGCGTCGGATGGCCCCATAGCTCAGCAGGTCCTGACGTCATGGTCGGGGGCAGGGGGCGGGCACAGCAAGAAGCCTGCAGCTGCTCCAGGATCGCAGACAGACAGACAGACCAGAGGCCCAGAGACAACCTCCTGTGTCTTTCTTAGAAGCAAAGAAACACTTCCGGGAAGTCTCCCCGACTTTGGCCGCGTCCGTGCTGCGACAATCCCTGGCAAGGAACAAAGGAATGCCGCCACGGCTGGCTGCATAGGAAAGACGCGCCTCAGGGAGCCCCCAGATGAGCAGGGTGGCGCAGGGCGGCCCGCGTGTCACCGAGTCGACCACGCCAAGCAGCATACGGAGAACACACCTGCCTTCCCGGGCTTGCTTTCTGCAAACGCCCTGCTGCAGGTGAACATCAAAGCCAGACCCGAAACTACGCACCAAGCTCCTGTCGCGGCCGGGGGCCCAGTGCATCTGACTGGGGAGGGCCCTGAGCGCGGCGCAGGTGAACAGGCCCGTGGCCAGTGCTGCTCTCCCCAGCGCAGCGCCCACAGCCAGACGGGGGCTGTCGTAGAAACAGACACCGGGCTTCAACCGTTTGCATTCAGCACTTTGTTCTTTGGGTTGTGTTTTTGTTTGTTTGTCGTTATGTTTCGTTTTTGCTAAACGTGAACACGCCTGCCTGGTGAGACGACCGGGGACAGCAGAGGAGCACAGTGGAGGGCGAGCAGAAGGGACACCGCGGTCCCTGAGGATGCCCGCACACGGCACCAAACCCCAAGTCTTTCCTTGGCCGGTGAGACCCTCCAGATCTGGTCCCGTGACCTCTCAGTGCCTCCCCCGCCCTCCACTCCATCCCCGTCATGTCTCTGCCCAGATGTCACCCTCTCAGTGAGACCATCTAATGCAGAGCGTATCCCCACCCCGAACGTCCCCTATCTCAACGACCCTGCTTCCTGTTTCTCTGCAGCTATCCAACACAGGTATTTCTTTTTTTCTTTTTTCAAGACTCCACCCCCTAGAGCATAAGTTCCCTGAAGACAGGGATCCCCAAGAGCTAGAAAAGCATCTGACACGTAATAGGTGCTCAATAAATATTCGCTGCGTGGAAGAGTGGAGAGAACAGGGAACCATAGCAGGAAAAAAATACACCCAAGCCGTTAGGTATTCCCCGAAAGGACACCACAGCCTAAGAGAAGGAGATCAAGACTTAACCACAAGGAAGTAGTTTCATCAAGCAGTAGGCTTTCCTTTTTTTTTTAGATTTTATTTATTCCTGAGAGAGAGAGAGAGAGAGGCAGAGACCCAGGCAGAGGGAGAAGCAGGCTCCCTGCAGGGAGCCCGACGTGGGACTTGATCCCGGGACCCCGGGGTCATGCCCTGGGCCGAAGGCAGACGCTCAACCACTGAGCCACCCAGGGATCCCGTTTCCTTTCTTTCTTAAAGTCAAATGTGAAAATAATCACACCGCCACTGGGCATATTCATTTCCACTGATCCAGCTAATAAAGAAAATCCATTTTAAAAACATAAAATAGTGTATCGAGTTATTTGTACAAGGTAAGCGCAAGGGGAATCCCATAAAATTATTATTTTTAAATAATAAATTTGTTTTTTATTGGTGTTCAATCAAAAGTATTTTGTTAAAATTCATACTCGATGCCCGACAATCACAAAATGCAGGCAAACTTTTTCTCTTCCCTCGTCTCCCTTTTTTTTTTTTTTTTTTAATAAGAAACTAGTTTAGGACGGCAGAGGTGCTGGGCCTATAGGGATCGCAGTCCTGGTACCTCCTGCCTTACGCTGACAGCGCATTAGTAACATCTCTAAAAGCATCTGCAGCTCGGTTTCCCTGACAGCCAGCAGCATGCTTCTGCTTTTGTCCAGAGAAAGAAATGAAGCCGTAAAGTTAGGTTTAATGATTCCGTCTACATGGATTCTCAGAGGAGCGACTCGGGCCGACTCCGTAGTTTCTTTTCCACCCTGGATCCAGGCAGCGCCCTCGCCCTGAGCACAGCACGGAAAGGCCGTGACCTGCTGCGGGGTCTCCAGGTGCTCGGGTTCCTGCAGCCACCAAGGCCCGTGCATCGGCCGCCTGGCCCTACCTGGCTACTGACACTCGGATGCCAGGGAACCCGAAGGCATCTTGGACCAGAGGCCACAGGGGCCCGCGCAATCCCAGATCAAGACGGGCAGGCGCTTTGCTGGCATTCTCACCTCCATGCTCCCTTCCGCTACCAATCTCAGGAAATCCTAAGGTTTTAAATCCCGGGACCCAGGGCACAAGTGCACGGCTTCTCCAGCCTGCAGAGAAGCATGACAGAGATTTTCAGATTAGGGTCAGCCCACAATAGGTCTTTATTCTGCAGCTCCTATATGAAATTTAAGAATTTAACAGGCTCCACACAAACAAATATTTCATTCTCATTTCATAGTATAATAAAAAAGTCCTTTTCATTGGGAGGTTTGAGTGAAACCTAAGAGTCCGATGTCTGATTCCATCGGGACGCCACAACCAGGGTCTCTTGGAAGCGTTCGTTCCCTCGCACACACAGCATGGGGCCCAGCGACGTGCCCAACCCGGCGACGCTGGTGGGTCCAATCGCAGACTGCCAATACGACCTAAAACAGGACCAATCTTGGCCCTAGAACACTTTGGAATCAGAGGGAAAACCTCAAGCAGTTACTTTGGACTTGCAGGGACTAGGTTTACATAGACAAAGAATTCCGCCCCGAAAGCCAGGACAAAAAGCCGCCCTCCCGTGTCAACTTCCTACTTAAGCCCATAGATTTCGGGCTCAGGGACGTTTTATGTTATTCCCAAACCATCGTTATTTTTCCTGACGACACAGTAAAAAATCGTTCCGGAGATAATGCAGTTGAAAGGGTCGTGTTTTATCCATCTCCCGAAAGCGAGGCCGTCTGGCTGGCCCAAGCCAAGCCTTCCGAGGACAAGGAGGTTCACGTATTCCGGTACAAGTATCTTCAAGTCTTTCCCATGTTACGGTTTACGTTCATACATGTCCATCCGGAGGCTCAAGGCAGGGGCCGCTGGTTTACAGGCGGAGACGTCGGCCGAAGCCCTCAGTGGCTTCGTTGCAAGGTACTAAGGCTCCGAACGCAGCCATGGTTCTGTCCTCTGTGGGGAAAACCCACAGTGGGCGATGCCTCGGGGCCTTTGCACATGCAATCTCCTCCATCCGAGAGGCTTTTAGCCAAAACATGTCCACGGTCTCCAGGCGCCGCGTCCCTCGGTCTTCAGGTCTTCTCCGTCAGGTCCTCTCGGAGCCTCCAAGCTGGGCTCCATCAGTCCTCCCACATTTTATTTCTCCGTCCTGCTTTACAGTTCCCCACGGCACTGAAAACTATGTGCACTACACAGGTTGCTTTTTTATCTTGTCATCTTCTGCTACAGGAATACAAGCTCTGTGAAGGCAGAGGCTTTCTTCCTTGACCCTGGTGTCCACTGCTGTATCTCCAGGGTCGGGGAAATTCACGTGTAAACATCCACTGGTAAGGCAGTGACCTGCTCTGATGCTGGAAGAAAAGCGGACCTGGGGGCACCTGGGTGGCTCACCTTCAGCCCAGGGCGTGACCCCGGGGTCCCGGGATCGAGTCCTGCGTCGGGCTCCCTGCATGGAGCCTGCTTCTCCCTCTGCCTGGGTCTCTGCCTCTCTCTGGGTCTCTCATGAATGAATGAATGAATGAATGAATGAATGAATGAATGAATTAAATCTTTTTTTAAAAAACTTCAGATTTAAAAAAAATAAAAAAATAAAAAACTTCAGATTTTATAAGAGCTGCGAAGAGAGTTCTTGCAAGCCCTCCACCCAGCTTTCTCTAATATTAACGTCTTATCTAGTGACGGCGTCTTTACCAACAGTAAGAAGTGACCGTCAGTACGAGACCATGAACTCAAGCAGTTTACTCCCACCGTCCGTTCGGTCACCCGCCTGCGTACTCCCCCCCCCCATCACGGACGGCCCTTCAGGCGTCCCTGGCTTTCCGCGGGCTGGAGTGGTAGGTGAGGCCGGGGCGCCGTCTCTCCCCGTCCACGTCCCACGTGTCCTGCATGAGTCACTAGCAGCCCACGCCCGGGGCGCTTTTACCCACGTTTGCATCGCATGCTGACTCTCGGAATCTAATTCCTACAAAAACGCAGCTCGGCTTTCAACTGTTCGCCAAGGCAAGGTGAGGCCTACGAAGTGCAGGCGGCTTGTCCCAGAAACGCAATCAGCCATCAGCCACGTATTAGGATTATTTCTGTGGACCGGGGGCGGGGGGGGGGCCGGGGGGCGGGGAGGGGAGTAGGCCTAGCGTGGTCACAGAAACGGAAAAAGTAGAGGCCGGAAGATTAAAATATTTCCCCAACAGAGCAGAATAAAACAGCAAGTGAATCGAACCCAAGAATAATCCCCTATTCTGTGCCTTTGGCAACGACCCAATTTCTTGATTGTTGCAACTGGGCGATACCCTTTGTTCCATCAATTGTGTTTCCTCAGTGGCATTTATTTAACGGGCTTTAGAAAGGAAACAAAAACGTGTGGCCAAGGCTGTTAATTGTCCCCAAGTTTTTCCTTTATAACGGAATCCTCGACGTAGACCAATGGCTCAGAATAATGACCCAGTGCAAGCGCCCTCAGAGCTCCATGCACTGTGCCTGAACCCCGGACACCATATGTGAGCGGGAGTTCTGCCTCAGCGCTAGGGCTAGTACTGCCCCGTAGGCCCAAGTCCACTGAGGACGGGAGCCCGCACCTGCAAGCCACACGGACCCTAAACTTCAGATAAAGAACCCACAGTTCAGGGATGTTAAAGAACCTACAGAGAATAAATAAAGCCTTTAAAAAATAATAATAGGGCAGACCCAGTGGCTCAGCGGTTTAGTACCGCCTTCAGCTCAGGGTGTGATCCTGGAGACCTGGGATCGAGTCTCATGTCAGGCTCCCAGCATGGAGCCTGCTTCTCTCTCCCTCTCTCTCTCTCTCTCTCTCTCTCTCTCTGTATCTCTAGTAAATAAATAAAAAATCTTAAAAAAAAATCTTTTAAAAAATAATAATAATAATAATAAAGAATCTACAGAATTTCTAAGTAGCCAAGTGGAGAAGCCAAGGGTAAAGCCACGTCTGATGGAAAGTGTAGGGTCGGGCAGCCCAGGTGGCTCAGCGGTTTAGCGCCGCCTTTCTCCCAGGTCGTAACCCCGGGGTCCCAGGATTGAGTCTTGCGTCAGGTTCCCCGCATGGAGCCTGCTTCTCCCTCTGCCTGGGTCTCTGCCTCTCTCTCTGGGTCTCTCATGAATAAATAAATAAAATCTTTAAAAAAAATAAAGTGTAGGGTCGCCTAATAAAATGCCAGAAATAAAGTTAGGTTTGAATTTCAGATAAAAGAACGGACTGATACTAAAAATCTTGTTATTTACTTGAAACTCGGATCCAACAGACACCTTGTGTTTTTATTTGCTGAGCCGGGCAGCCCGAGTCCAACCGCAGAGCACAGGTACCTCACCGCCGGCCAGTCACCCGGACGAAGCGCATCCCCGCACACAGCGCGTGTGGCCGGAGGGACCAGGCAGGACTCAGCCATGGCGACAGGCACACGCAGCGGCCGGGTAACAGACTGAGGGACACTCTATTCCCCAGGATTCCAGGGAGTCGGGGGCGGCCCAGACTGAGAACTGTCCGGGGAGGGAAGCGGGGCGGCGAAAAGGTGTGGGGTCATCGAGCTCCGGGACGCAGCGGGGAGAGAAGCCCGCGGCGGCAGGGTGCAGAGGTCACAGGCCGAGGGCGAACACGGACACTGTTTGCTCCGTGGCTGATGCTACTTTTCTGTCTTTAAGCCAAAAAAAAAAGAAAGAAAGAAAAGAAAAAAAAGAAAAAAATCCGTGGTGCTGATGCTCCTGGGTGGGTCAGTTCTCCAGGGCAATGCAAAGAAACCACGTGTAGCTTTGAGTACAAGAAGCAAGACGGCAGGGCCGGACACGGGGCTCTAAGGGAAGCCAGGCACCTACTCACGCGAACCGGAAGGAAAGGGGGCATCCAAAAAACAAAAATAAAATAAAATAATATAAAAATTTTAAAAAAGGGGGACATCCAACATCACAACCACCCACGTCCTTGTATTTAGAGAGCTCGTGCTCCAGAGCCACGCGACAGCTTTCTGACCCAACTGGCCACGACAACCGCCCAGAAGAACACTGAAAGCAAGGACGTCAAGGACGGGCTTTGGGCCCAGGACTCTTTTTTTTTTTTTTTTTTTTTTTAATTTCTGATTTGATTCTGGTAAGTACACAGGTTGGGTCATTCTGGCATCTTGAGGAACTTCTCCCACCAACCCCAGCAGCTCTTGCCCCTCCCTTGGCCCTGATACTTGCAGGTGACTTCTAAAAGGCTGCATTGCAGGGACGCCCGGGGGGCTCAGGGGTGGAGCATCTGCCTTGGGCCCAGGCCGTGACCCCGGGGTCCCGGAATCGAGTCCCGCGTCGGGCTCCCTGCATGGAGCCTGCTTCTCCCTCTGCCTGTGTCTCTGCCTCTCTCTCTGGGTCTCTTGTGGATAAATAAATAAAATCTTTAAAATAAATAAAAGGTTGTATTGCAAAGAAAAATTCATCAGGCTATTTGCTGGACATTTTTCGTGACCTTTCTTCACTAAATGGCATTGCCCCCCACAGGGCACCAAATCCATTCTTTCTTGAGCTTACTTCCAGGAAGCCAGCCGCAGGCTCTCCATTGCTCTTGCACTCGTCATCGCCTCGTTTCAGAATTCCACTTCCAGAGGAACAAATATGAGCATTCTATCAAGTTTCCATGGTGTTTTTTTTTTTTTTTTTTTTTTTTTGCTCTCCTTTCTGGAACATTTTTTATACACAGAATAAAATATCTGACAGCACTGCCAACGACTCCGAATTATCCCACAGGAGACACTTGGCAGTTACCATCCACAAAAATTACATTTTCAAAAAATTTGTCACAGCAGACAGGGAGAAGCATGACAGTGACTTCTGCACATCTCAAAACATCAAGGGGTGGGGGGGAGAAAAATCTCTGAATTATCAATTTCATCCCTATAAGGTGCTCGGGTAATAAATACTCACAATCCCAAATGGCTTCACATACGAGGGACTCACTTATCTGCATTAGTTTCTTAGCAGGGACGTCTGAACTGGAACGCGGTAGAACAGAAACAGATGTGCAATCCGTGCACACAGATAAGAATTCTTCACTTGCCTGCTTATCGCTGACAGATGAGGAAGTCCGTTCATTAAGGAAGCGGAGCTCGCCCGGCTGGAACACGGCCAGGTCCCAGGTACCTGCTGGCCCCGACTTTAACAGAATTTTCCCGATTTCAAAAGGACGAAAGTTAAATGCACTGAAAAAGCCAAATACACGGTCTGAGAATGGACGAGCCAGCCCAACTGGCTCATCCGAAGGAGACTGCCCCTTCCATCAGCTCTAGTCAATTTACACCCAGAAGTTAGCTGCTTCGTTCCCTTTTTTTCTTAAATTTCTCGCTGGTTCTTCATGCGAGTTCCATCCTGTTCCCAAGCTCGTGAAGTCGAGGCTCAGGCAGTTCTGGTCAACCGCAAGCAACCCCCCCAGCTGTACTTAGAACGGGCCTGGAGGACAGCGCGCAGGGCACGGCCGGCCAGGAGGAGGGTGTCGGCCCCAACACACAGAAGCGCCCCTGCCTGCCTCAACACCACACCCCAACTCCTCCTCTCGCTTCGCTGCAAATCGCAGAGGATGCCACGGCCCTGGGCCCAGACATCAGGCCGAACTGCTCGTCCCCTTTGCCCCCTTCCTCTCCCGCCACCCACACCTGCCCTGACTTGTACAGTGAGCGCCGAGGACTCTCGGTGACCACAAGGCAGATCCTGGTGGGGAGCACCTGCGGCCGGCGGCCTTTTCTCTTCTCCCACCCGCGGCCGAGCATCGTCCCCACCATGACACCCTACAGCCAAGATCTCCAACCACCTTCAGGACCCGAGTCCACTGGCCGCTTCCAGCTCCTTCTTTGTCTCCGTGGCAGCATGTGACAATCGTGTGCACCCCTTCCCCCTTGAGAACTTGTCTTCCAGGAGCTTCTGAGACTCCACCCTCCCGGCCATCCATCAAGATGTCCCACGTCTGTACCCCGGCTCCTCGGCAGGTCCGCCTCCCACTCACCCTCCGAATGACGTGGCCCTTGGCGCTGCTTACTGCTTGCCTGATCCCTGGCGGGTCCCACCCATCATCATGGGCTCAAGTGCCAGGTGCACAGCGACGACCTACACTCCTTTACCTCCAAGCTCCAGCTTCTCACGACTATTACAATTACCTGGTGGACAATCCTACGAGAAGCTTCCACTGACTGAGCTAAAACCCAAAGCCTTCCCTTCCTCACGACACTTGCTCCTCCTCTGACACGTCCTAGACGAGTGAGAAGTACTACCTCCCGCTCTGTGGTCACGTTGGGTGTCACCTGCGAACCACACCCCTCCGTCTCCCTGCAGGCAATCAACCTCACGCTCCATTGATTTTAACCCCTAAGTCTCTAAGTGTGCACATTTGCCCCAATCCCCTCGAAGACTCCGGTTTGGGCCACCGTCCTCAGCAGCCCAGATAACTCTCCGCCCCCCTAGTCTCCCCGACTCGGAGCTGGCCCCTTCCCTCCACTCCTTCCTCTGTGCCACAGGCCCCGGGGTCTTAACCCTGGCCACTCACCAGAACCACCCGCTTTAAAATACACACCCAGACGCACGCACGTGTGTAGACAGGGACGTGCACCTATGTAGACAGGCCACACGCTCCGCTAACGGTGGTTCCATAGGTTTGGAGTGGGATTCAGATATCTGTCATTAAGAGCTCCATAAGGTGGTTATGACGTGCAGCCAAAATTGAAAATCAATCAAAGTGATTTTTCCCAACCCATGAGGGCCCTTCATGGTCAAACTACGCTTGATTTCTTTTTTTTAATTGGTTTCAGAGGTAGAATTTAGCGATTCATAAGTTGCATATAACACACCGCGCTCGCTACATCACGCGTCCTCCTTCATGCCCATGACCCGGTTAACCTGTCCCTCATCCCCTCTGCTCCAGCGACCCTCAGTTTGCTTCCTATGATTAAGTCTCTCTTATGATCTGCCTCTGTCTCAATTTTCATTTTATTTTCCTTCCCTCCCCCTACGTCCATCTCTTTTGTTTCTTAAATTCCACATATGAGTGAGATCATACGGTATTTGTCTTTCCCTGATTGACTTACTCCACTCTGCATAATACCCTCTAGTTCCAAAAAATAAAGATTAAAGGGATCCCTGGGTGGCGCAGCGGTTTGGCGCCTGCCTTTGGCCCAGGGCGCGATCCTGGAGACCCGGGATCGAATCCCACGTCGGGCTCCCGGTGCATGGAGCCTGCTTCTCCCTCTGCCTGTGTCTCTGCCTCTCTCTCTCTCTCTGTGACTATCATGAATAAATAAATAAAATCTTTAAAAAAAATAAATAAATAAAATAAAGATTAAAAAAAAAAAATACCCTCTAGTTCCAGCCATGTTGTCGCAAATGGGAGGATCCCATTCACCTTGATGGCCAAGTACTATTCCAGTCATACATACGTGCACCTCCCTCCAGCGACACGCGCACACACATGCACCGCGTCTTCTGTATCCATTCATCTGTCCGTGGATATCTGGACTCTTTCCAAACTTTGGCTCTTGGGATCCCCGGGGGGCTCGGCGGTTGAGCGCTGCCTTCAGCCCAGGGCGTGACCCCAGGGTCCTGGGATCGAGTCCCACATCGGGCTCCCTGCATGGAGCCTGCTTCTCCCTCTGCCTGTGCCTCTGCCTCTCGCTCTGTATCTCTCATGAGTAAATAAATAAAATCTTAAAAAAAAAAATAAACAAACTTTGGCTCTTGTGGACACTGCTGCTGTGGACGCTGGGGGTGCAGGTGCCCCTTGGGGTCACTGTGTTTGCAGCTTCTGGATAAATACCTAGTGGCGCACCTGCTGGGTCACAGGGCAGCTCGATTTCCAGCTTGAGGACCCTCCACGCTGCTCTCCACAGCGGCTACACCAGCCTGCGTCCCCACCGGCAGTGTACCAGGGCTCTTCCCCTTTCTCCGCATCCTCGCCCACATCTGTTGTTCATTTGAGCCATTCCGGCCGATGTGGGGTGGGATCCCACCGTGGTGTTGATCTGTAGTTCCCTGGTGCTGAGCAAGGTGGAGCATTTATTCATGCACCTGTTGGCCGTGAGTGGGCCTTCTTCAGAGACGTATCTGTTCGTGTCATCTCAAGCTATGCTCAAGTTTGTTCCCCAAATATGAATGTTTTCCTTCGATCCATGGTCAGAAAACCCACAGTTGCCCGGCCTTAGTTCCTCCTACAACATACCCTCTTTGCCATTTCATTCCTCCAGGGAGCCTTCACTGGGACCCTCTGCCCCAGACTGTCTCTCCAATATGACCCCACACCCTCTTTTTTTTTTTTTAAGATTTTATTCATTTATTTTTTATTTTTTTAATTTTATATATTTATTTATCTATTTATTTATTTAAGATTTTATTTATTTATTTATTTATTTTAGATTTTATTTATTTATTCATGAGAAACAGAGACAGAGAGAGAGAGAGAAGCAGGCCCCATGCAGGGAGCCCGATGCGGGACTCAATCCCGGGACTCCAGGGTCACACCCTGGGCTGAAGGTGGTGCTAAACCGTTGAGCCCCCTGGGGATCCCCCCCAAAACCCTCTTTTACTTCCCTCATCACAACATGTACTGTGATTGCCTGTTTATCAATCCCCACTAGAACAGAAGCTTCCAGAAAGCACAGACACAGAGTAGGTGCTTAATGAGGGAACGGGGGCACGTGGTGGGGGGAGCACCGCGGGCCATACTCTGGGTTAGCAAATTGAATTTAAATGCTAAAAAGTCTCACAAAATGGTCCTTAGGGTGCGGGTGCCCTGGCCCCTTCCTGCCCCTCGCCTGCGCTGGCTGCGGAGCTGCCCGTCGGGGGGCAGCAATCCACGTTCCACTTTGCCTGCACGGCCCCCAACACACGACAGCGGCCCAAGGACTGCCCACCAGGTAAATGAGGGCATCCAGGCCAGGGACAGCGACGGGGACGTGGGCACACACCCCAGGACACCCGGGACACCCGGGACACGATGCAGAGAACACGGAGCTTCCCCTAAAGGAACCGTGGTCAGATTAGCTTAGATATTCGGGATTCCGTGCCGTTCTCTGCAGGCCGCCACGACACACCATTTCCTCCATCACAAGAGCCAGGGACGATGTTGGCAGAAACAACCCTGGGCCCCGGTGCACATTCCTTCCGACACCCCCACAGAAATGACCATTAGAATCCGCCTTAAATTCCACCACCGCGGACACCGCCCTACGGCACCTGCTGGTCCTGCGATCTAGGGTCTCTGCCCCACTGCACCTGGAATCGCAGGGAAACAGCGACACCCAACAAGGCCCAGGCCCTGCTCCAGATCGTTTGCAACCAAAAGCTCCCCAGGGACCAGGGACCGAACTGTGCCGCCGGAGCCCAGAACCGCTGCGCTCGGGTGCTGCACACATGGGGCAGCAGCGATCATCACCGAATGCTTAGCCTAAGACCTAGAATTTGAGAAAACCTCGGATTTCTATATGACTGTATTTGAACGAAAGGCTCCAGAGCAAAGCAAAATCCCGAGCGACATGGATTTAGGTGCAAATGGCGCATATTAGCAGCGATGGCCTGTACCGGGTGAGACTCGGGCTTGGAAGCTCTTTGACTCCTCTATCGTTTGCGGTTGCTAATAATCTTACAGTTAATTTTTTTATTGAGATGTTTATTAATAGATTAACTTATTAAATAAAAAATCAATTTATTAAATAAAAATTTAATTTATTGATTTTTTTAATAGATGTTTATTTATTTGAGAGAGAGAGAGAGCACACATGCGTGTGGGGGCAGAGGGAGAGGGGGATGAGGGCTCCCCACCCCCAACCCAGGCAGGGAGCCCGAGGCAGGGCTCGGATCCCAGGACCCTGGGATCACGACGCTTCACCAACCAAGCCGCCCAGGCGCCTATGACCCCACAATGCAAACGACTAGATTCACTTTGGGAGAGATACCTAGAGAGAACTTCCTAAACTTACCGTTTACCCAGACAGACGAGCGTCAGCCTAACGACTCTGCGTCAGCATCTCTAATGTCGACTCCCTTGTACATAAAACACATCACATGCTGGTGCCATAGCCCCCGTGGTGGTTTTCAAGTAGGGCCACAAGTTCCTCGAGGTTCCTCCCTCTCCCTGAAGCCTGAGCCCCGTCCTGCTTGATGGGGACTGTGTTAGGGACCCATTTCCAGGAACAGGGTGCAGCCGGGAGGGAAGCCTGTGAGGTCTACGGCCGATCCGTCAGAGGGCTTGTGTCCTCATTGACCTCTGACTCAGTCGGAGTGACGGGGAAGGTCAGCGTGTGTCACAAGGACACACACACGGCCCCATGGAGAGGCCTGGGTGGTGAGGTCCTAAGACCTCTGGTCAACTGCCACCAAAGGCCCGAAGCTCCCGCTCACCGTCTTAGCCCCGGGTCTGCAGCCCCGTCGCCCGGCCCTCAGGCCACTGCAACCCCATCCAGCACCTTGGCTGCAACCTCAGAAAAGGCCCTGGGCCAGAACTGCCCACTGATCCCAAGTCTCTGACCCGCAGAAACCACAACATGATCAATATTTGTTGGTTTACGATGCCGTGCATCGGGCTAACTCGTTACGCAGCAAACGTCGGTAACGCACCAACACAAAATGTTATGCTCCCTTGGCAAACACCCCGCAGCGTCCCTTCTGCTACCACATGATCTCGACGCCCTCCCCGCGTGTCTCCGGGATCTGGCTGTGCCCGTCCTGCCTTCTCTGTCCTGTAGCGTGTGTCCCCCTCCCCTCTCGGCAGGCCCCCACTGTGTCCTCGTCTGTCCCCCTCAAACACAGAAGCAAGCGACCCCAGCTGCGATCAGCTCCTCTCTTGCCGCTTTTCACTGCTCTCCTCCTCCGCTGGCAAGGACCACGATGGACCCGTTTCCACGCCTCCCCGGGGCCTCCAGCCACCCCCACAGTCACAAGGCAGCTCGCCCTATACCCCGACCTCTCGCAGCCACAGGCCTACTCCTTAAAACATCTCACGGGATCCTCGACATACAGGCCTGACCCACCCCATCACCTCACCCCACTCCTCCCCGAGGTTCCCCGTCTCAGGAAATGATCCAAGCCGCCCCCCCACCCGGCGACCAAGCAGTACATTTGGGACGCTTCCTCGATTTCTCCATTTCGCCATGCGTCTCCCACGTTCATTCAGTCACTAGGTCTCATCGAGTTCGCACCTTGAACATTCACGTCCACTGCTCTTACGTCACCACCTCTGACCTCTCTCACTGCAGCAACCCTGCAGCCGCTCTGCTTCAGGACTGGCCACTACCATCATCCTGAGGTCACCCTCCCGGAAGATCCTACAATTATCCCGTCCGTACCGTGCAGTTACCCCCCACTGCCTACGGGTACAACCCCCACACCATGTTAAGGTATTAACAGCAGGTAACGCCTACTGAGCCCCTGATCGCGTGTCAAATGCTTCCATTGAGGCACAATCCCCGCAGCAGACACTGGGAGTACCCTCGCCGTTTCACAGACGATGAACCAATCCCCACAGAGGCCAAGCAAGCTTCTCACAAAGGTCCTAAGCGAGGCCGCCAACGCTGGAGCCACCAGTCAGGTTCAGCACCAAGCCCAAATGCGAGGAGCACCGGGCCCTCCCCGACGTAACCCAATGCCCTCTCGCACCATGCCCCGCCCCAGCCCCGCAGCTGTCCACACACGCCCGGCCCCACATACCCCCACGCCTCTGCCCAAGTCTAGAAGGCTCATCTCCAGCCCATTCTTCCCCCTTCTCGCCCCCACCTTCCGCATCCAGACGCCGATATTTGCTCACCGCTCAGGCCTCCAGCCAGCACCCATCTCCTCGAGTGTGCCAACCCCTACCAGGGAAGAAATGTTCACTTCCCCCCGTGTGGCCCCAAGGAAACCGGCACAGACCTGTTTCCCAACACTGCAGCGGTGCGGCGGTGCGGCGGTCGGAATAGGATTCGAAAAACATGCATGCACTCCCCTCCCACCGTGACTTAGACTGTCCTCCCCCTACCCCCGCCCACCCCGGACTCTGGACGCGGCCACATTTTGTGCTCTGACACTGCAACACGAACCAACGTAAAGCAAGTGGAGACTGGGAGCCCATTTACGGCTTGACGGGCTCTGCTGCACCTTCTGTTCATTTGCTGTTAAGACAACGTCCCCTCCACTTGCTTCTGGTTGAAAAGGACGCAGACACGGAGCCGACCTGAACCCAACACGGCCTCGAGCGGACTGTGGCCAACCCAGAGCCGGAGGCAGGACCGTCCTTGATCTGTGAGCCAGAAAAGAGCAAACCATCACCGTCTCCCACCGGGCGTTGAGGGTGGATCGTTGCACCATCGTACCTAGAATTGAATTCCCCGTACCCGAAAGCCTTATTTCCATGTCTTGAAGGCTAAGCATAGTGGTTAGAACAGTAAGAACCCTAACACTGTTGAGATACAACTCCTATAACAGAAGCTCAGCCTTTCAAAGTGCATATATCAGAATTTTTTAGTATTTTCACTAAATACTATAGATGAGTGGGCAACCATGACCACTCCTTAATTCAAGAATACTTCCACCGCCCCAGAAGGAAACCCGGGGCCATTAGCAGTCTCTTCGAAGATGTCTGTAAATGCATGACTTAATGAATGAATATGTAAGAAAGTTTTAGAAGAACTCTTATTCCACACTAGCAGGATGATATAAACATTGCAGAAAAAAAAAAAAATCAGAAACGTTTCTGTTAGGTATTTCAAAGTCATTTTACTTCTTTTAAATAACTTATACCTATATTTCTCATATATTTTATTTTTTTCTCACATATTTTAAATATAAATGTTTCATATTCTTTACAATTGCCACTGCCAAGCAAATGCCATTGGGGGATTTGACCTCGGTCTACAGATCACAGAGAGATGCCTACCTTAAGAGCCACAAGGCCTATAGGAGGAGGGAAGAAAAAAAATCCCACATAGCTCAAAGCTACCTGTAAACTGAGGAAAACATGATACAGAATCTGCATTAGCACCAAAAGATAAAAAAAAAACTTAGCCAAATGCCAAAAATAAAATCTCAGTATTTCTAATAATAGGGACCAGAGCTTTAAAAACCAGCAAATGCACACTTTAAAAACACAAAGATCAAAAAAATAAAAATTAAAAAAATGAATAAAAAAAACACAAAGGTCAAAAAAATAAAAATTAAAAAAATGAATAAAAAAACACAAAGGTCAAAACCCCAAAGAACGGCAGGATTGAAAAACTGCTCTGCTTGGATCATTGATACGATACTGAAACACCGTTACTCTTTTTTTTTTTCCATATTACAAAGAAAACCATATTTTTTAAAGATTCTATAATGGCACGCTCATTTCATTGTATTAACCAAAAAAAAAAAAAAAAAAAAAGGAGCAGCGGGGAGGGGAGCGTCTTCGGTCGAGGAGTAACTCTGTAGAAGAGGTGCCTTTGGAAAAACAGTTGATTGAAGGCTGTATGGTAAGTAATGAGGCAAATAAGAAACTCGTGTCAAGAGCAAGGGTCGTAAACTCCAAGCACCCTCTCCAGTGAGGCAGGTGCCCCGCCGGCCGGGCAACTGCTGAGCTGGATCCCAGTAACCTGCAAACCATCACCGGAACCACCACGACCCCGTCAACAACCGCAGGGAATGGAAAATCCCACCAAGGACCAGCAGCCTCTGAGCTTCAGGGGTCCTGACCCCAGGCAGGCTGCCTACTGGTTTTTATTTTTACCCTCCTCCTTCATGCACTAGCTTCGCAGGAGACCTGCTGCACCCGGCCGATCCGGGGCCCTGGGCCAGAGGATGGGGACGACCGCCGCCGGGCACAGCCAGTGGCCCCCAGCCCGCGGGATCCTGCAGCTTGTGGGATCCTCCAGCCTGCGGGGTCCTCCCCTCAGCCCACGGGCTCCTGCCTCCAGCCTGCAGGATCCTCCCTCCAGCCAGCGGGGTCCTCCATCCTGCAAGATCCTTCCCCTAGCCCGCGGGTCCTCCCTCCAGCCCATGGGGTCGTCCATCCTGCGAGGTCCTCCCCCCAGCCCATGGGGTCCTCCCTCCAGCCCACGGGGTCCTCCCTCCAGCCTGCGGGGTCCTCCTGCGAGGTCCTCCCTCCAGCCCACAGGGTCCTCCAGCCTGCGGGTCCTCCCTCCAGCCCGCGGGGTCCTCCCCCCAGCCCGCAGATCCTCCCTCCAGCCCGCAGAGTCCTCCATCCTGCGAGATCCTCCCTCCAGGCCACGGGGTCCTCCAGCCTGTGGGGTCCTCTCCCCAGCCCGCGGGATCCTCCCTCCAGCCCGTGGGGTCCTCCCCCCAGCCCACAGGGTCCTCCCCGCAGCCCACAGGTCCCCCCAAAGGACACCCTCAGGTGAGGAATAGGAACTCGGTGGGGACATCAAGCAGATCCCAGTGCCGAGGATTTTCAAGTCGAATGTTTTTCCCAAGCTGCTGTTTGAAGACGCGGCGCAAAGGTCCGTTCATGAGCAGAAAGGGAAACTGAGGCCCAGGTGCACCTTCCTCGACTCTCTCCCTCACTTTACGGAGGCAAACTGACAAAACTTGTAAGGCACTCAAAGCTGCACAGGTGGTAATCTGACATGTGACCTTGGGAAAGGCTCCCGCTCACCCAGCCACTAAGACGCGCCACCTCTCGTGTCACACAAGTACGCGGACACTTGTAGACGTGAGAAGATGCTCGAGGACACCTGAGGACGTTTCAGTTCTGCTCGCAGCAGAGCTCGCTGCTGCAACACAGTCAGAGCCCCAGCCCCTGTTCCTCTCCCCGTGAAGGCCTGGGCCCTTTCACCAGCTTCCCCCGTGTCCCCCCGCCCCGGGGTGGGCGCCTCACCCAGTCGTGCCCTCACGGCCACCCATGTTGCCACAAATGGCAGGATTCCCTCTTTCTCTGGCGGCACCCCACCGTGCAATACGTGCGGGTGTGGACACTACGGACATGTCCACGCCGTGTGCATCTGTGTGGGACCCACCACGCCTCACCTCTTTATCCATTGATGGGGGGCAGCTGGATTGTTCCCGTATCTCCTCCAGCGTGGACAGTGCTGCATGAGACGTGAGAGTGCACATGCCTCTTTGGTATCTGGGGTTTTGGTTGTTTCTTAAGATTTTATTTATTTATTTACTTACTTACTTACTTATTTACTTATTTATTTGCAAGAAGACGGAGTGGGGGAGGGGCAGAGGGAGAAGCAGGCCCCCCGCTGAGTGGGGAGCCCCACGTGGGACTGGATCCCAGGACCCCGGGATCATGACCCGAGCAGAAGGCAGACGGTCCACCCCCGGGGCCCCCCAGGCGCCCCTGGTATCTTGTTCTCATTTCCTTTGGATGTATTGCACCCAGGAGTGGAGCTGCTGGGTCATATCGTAATTCTCGCAATTAATTAATTAATTAACGTGGGGCTTGAGCTCTCGCCCTGCGATCGAGATCTGAGCTGAGATCGAGAGCTGGAGGCTTAAAGAACTAAGCCACCTACGTGCCCCTGATAATTCTGCTTTTAATTTTTGAGACGCCTCCATACTGTTCTCACAGTGGCCGCACCAATTTGCATCCCCAGGGCACCAGGGCCCTCGTCCCTCTACCTCCTCACCAACGCTGCTTCCGCTCTCCAGGGCGGTGCCATCGCCATCCCAACGGGTGTGACGTGATGTCTCACTGCGGTTCTGAGTTGCATTTCCCTGCGGATGAGTGATGTTGATGGAGCACCTCTTCAGGCACCTGTGGGCCATCGGCAGGTCCTTTTTGAAAAAATCTCTATTCGATTCCTTTCCCTATTTTTAAACTGGATTATTTGGGATTTTTGCTATTGACTCGTGTGGGCTGTATTACCTGTTAATCAACACTTCTGAATCATTCAATCGCATTTTTATACCTAATAGAACCAATTAGGTGCTGGGTTGAGCACTTTGCATTTAATGACATCTTTAAAACTGACCCTCTTCTAGTATTATTAAAATCGGAATAAGGGACCCCTGGGTGGCTCAGCGGTTTGGCGTCTGCCTTTGGCCCAGGGTGCGATCCTGGAGACCCGGGATCGAGTCCCACTTCGGGCTCCCTGCATGGAGCCTGCTTCTCCCTCCTCCTGTGTCTCTGCCTCTCTCTCTCTCTCCCTCTCTCTATGTCTATCATAAGTAAATAAATAAATCTTTTTAAAAATCAGAATAAAACAATTGATGAATGCCTTTTTTTTAGTCAATCCCTCAAACTCACTTCCAAGACATAGCCACTGTTCTGAGTTTTTTATTTTAATTATTTCCTTGCTTTTCTCGAGTCTTGCCACCCATGTGTGTGAATTCCTATATGCTATCTTTATTATTCTTTTTTTAATTTTATTTAAATTCAATTAATTAACATATAATGTATTATTAGTATCAGAGGCAAAGGTCAGTGATCCATCAGTCTTATACAACCCCCAGTGCTCATCCCATCCCGTGTCCTCCTTCATGCCCATCGCCCAGTTACCCCGTCCCCTCCGCCCCTGCCCCTCTGATGACCCTCAGTGTGTTTCCTATGATTAAGAGTGTCTCATACTGTCACATTTTAATTAAAACGTTGGTAACTTTGTTGGTGGCCTCCTTGGGTCTACTTCCCAGATTTTGCTCTCGGGAGCCCAGCGCTTCGTTACAGGGTAGCAGCCACGATCTTCGATCTTCGTTAGAGATACACCAGGGTGGAGCCAGTTTGGCTTAAGCTAGTCAACTTGTCCATTCTCCTGGTGACCAAGAGGGGGATGTGTCCCCTTCCTGCCTAGAAGGCATAAGGAGAACGCGGGGACTGGAACCGTTCTTGCCCCGTCAGCCTTCAGCTAGAGGAGCCTAGACTTTCTAGGGCTCGCAGGACAGGTGCGGATGTGCTGCGTAATTCCTAAGCATACAGTCCCGCGATGCACAGCTCGGGAATGGTGGAGAAAACCCTTGTCCTCACTGATAACATTCTGCTGCTGAGTCAGCTTCCTCTGAAATAGGGATCTACCGCCAGACTGCCAACGAGCCAGTAAACCACCCTCCTATCCAAGCCAGTTTGGGTTGGATTTCTCTTGGTTGCAACCATCAGGATACTAACTGAAACACGTACCCAAAAAACGTGAATGAAAAACTATGCAACACATGCTCATATAAAACCAAATGAACAGAAAAAAAAATTTGGCATCATACAATCCACGACCCTTGGTGGTAGTTAAAAGTCAGTGACCCACCATATCAGAACACCACCAGGGTTCATCGGGCCACCTGGAGCCCAGGGTTCCCTTATGCATTAAAATGTGGGGTTGGGGACGTGCCCAGAGCCTCGTTTAGATAAGATTCCTCTCCTTCCCGGGTGGCAACTATCCAGCAGGGTATTGAGTGAAGACATTCATTTTGGGGGGTTTCTTTGAAAATACTGAAAGCATGTCTAGGGCTAACAATGGCCTCCTGTATCCTTAGGCAGCCCCTGCCCCACCTGCACTCCTCGCTATGCTGCCCCTCGCCACTCTTCCTCTAGGGTGCCCCTGGTGAGGAGCCCATATCACACCCCATAGCACGGGGGTGACCAGCACAGGTGAAGCAGACGGGCTGCCTGGGTTTGAAGGTCCGCTTCGCCATCTAATGACTATGTGGCTTTACTTATTTCTCCTTAAAGTGGAAATAAAGAGAGTTCGAGCCTGCCTCACAGGGTGGGTGAGAAGTGAAGTGCTTAGAACGGGGCCGACGGGGTTACCAGCCCTCAGAAACTATTGTCATAGGCTATGGTAATTTGAGGGAGTTTGGGAGAAGACCCCACCTCCTTGACAGCTATGCAAGGCCCCCTGGCCCAGGCCAGCAGCACTGAGGACCCCTATATTCTACCTGAGGGTTGAGCAGTTCCCCCTCCACCTATGGCAGCTACATCCTGCACCTGCACCTCTGACTCCCAACACTCCTGCTTTACTGGACTCCTTCATAGGGTTCCCACATCCTGCTCCTTTTTGCCTGGCCAGTCCCTGCTCACCCTTTGGGTCTCTGCTTAAACAGCACTTCCTTGGAGGCCTGACCCAGGCCCCATAGACCAAGGGTGGTCCCAGCCTCTCCACCGTCCACACACCCTGCTCTCCCCTTTCTGAACACAGATTGTGCATGGAGCTCTGTGTTCAGGGTCCATCTTTCACGGTGGAATGTAACCCCGCGAGGTCTTCTGACAGTAGATAGGAAATGTGAAGTTCCTTAAAAAGTCGCTTTATAACCCAAGACCCCAGATTACCTGATTACAGCTGTATGTCTGAGCCCGTGAGTGAAAGACGGTAAAGTCTGCACAAAACACGGAGATCCAAGCATGTCTACTCTAAAAGAATACACATGCCCCTGAAAATGAAGGGACACTGTCCCAAAGGAAGACAAATAACCAACAACCTTGTGTTTTGCAAAAGCACAACCTAAAAAAAAAAAATAACAGGGCTTATGGAAAATATAGGTTTCAGGCAGAAGGCTCAAGCCCCATTCAATTCCATAACCAGAACACTGACAAAAGCAGTAAGAACCCTGGAAGTGACTAGCACAGAGAGAGTGGTCTCCTAGCAACTGATGGCACCACGCACAAAGAAAGTGCTCAATAAACGGCTATTACAGGAAAGAGGAGGGGGAGCAGAGGGGTTGGTTAGAGAGTTAATCCGGACCATGATTTTTAGGAGTTTTGCTTTTACATCAGTCACCAGCTGAAGCTCCAGCTCTGAAACAGGACCTCCCAGGTACAAATTCCAGCCCTGCCACTTATTAGCTACATGACACCAGGCAAATCAGCTAACTGTATTCCAGCTTTCTCATCTGTAAAATGGGCATAAAACAGCACTTACCTTTGTGCCAGGCACCAGGCCAGGTGTGATACATAGATACGACTTCCCGTTAACTCAAACAAGGGACTAGACTGGCACTGGCACAATTTGGCACTGAACTAGCTGCTTTATCACTCTGTGTTATCACATTTTGCCAACTCTCATAACACGATGAATCAGACGCCACTTGTCACCCGGCCCTCCTATTTATTACATCTTACAAGGTCTCTAAGGAAATAGGCGGCAACCACATCTGTTGGTTGATGACAACATTCAGCTCCAAAAGAGGCTAAGTTTTCTGCAGGAAAGGCAGAGAGGATGCTATTTCTCAGTGTTTCCATTGGGTCATGACAATGATGTTCATAGCTGTGGTCATTTATTTATTCCAGTTACTGGCCATTAGCTTTTATGGGATATTCTCCTCTTAAAAAAAAAATACCTACCTAGTAAGAATCACACAGGTTATCACCATATTAGAAGTTTTCCTCTCACCAAAAACCATAAGATACCTGGGAATAAACCTCACCAAAGAGGCAAGGGATCTGTACTCAGAAAACTATGAAACACTCATGAAAGAAATCGAAGAAGACACAAAGAAATGCAAAAATGTTCCACGCTCATGGATTGGAAGAACAAATTTTGTTAAAATGTCTATGCTACCCAGAGCAATCTATGCATCCAATGCAATCTCTATCAAAATACCATCAACTTTTTTCACAGAGCTGGAACAAATAATCCCAAAATTTGTACGGAACCAGAAAAGACCCCGAATAGCCAAAGCAGCATTGAAAAAGAAAACCAACGCTGGAGGCATCATGATTCTGGACGTCAAGCTGTACTTACAAAGCCGTGATCACCCAGGCAGTGTGGTCCTGGCACAAAAACAGACACAGATCGAGGAACAGAATAGAGAATCCAGAAATGGGTTCAACTCAACTCTATGGGCAACTAATCTCTGACAAAGCAGGAAAGAATATCTAATGAAAAAAAAAAAAAAAAAGACCGTCTCTTCACCAAATGATGCTGGGAAAACTGGGTAGCCACGTGCAGAAGAACGAAACTAGACCCTTCTCTTAAGCCAAACGCAAAGATACACTCAAAATGGATGAAAGATCTAAATGTGAGACAAGATTCCATCAAAATCCTAGAGGAGAACACAGGCAGCGACCCCTGTGACCTTGGCCACAGCAACTTCTTGCTGGACACATCTCCAAAGGCAAGGGAAACGAAGGCAAAAACGAACTACGGGGACGCAGCGAGGTAAAAAGCTGCTGCGCAGCGAGGGAAACAATCCACAGAACCAGAAGACAACCAGCAGGACGGGGGAGGATATCTGCAAATGTCTCATCAGATAACCAACATCTATAAAGAACTCATCAGACTCAACACCCAGAGAACAAATCATCCGATTAAGAACTGAGCAGAAGACACGACCGGGTATTTCTCCAAAGAAGACATCCAGGTGGCCAACAGATGCACCGCAGGATGCTCCGCATCACTCCTCCTCCGGGAAATGCACATCAAAACCACAACGAGGTGCCACCTCACCTGGCAGAGTGGCTACAGTTAAAAACATTATATGTTCTCATTCATTTGGGGAATATAAATAATAGTGAAAGGGAATAGAAGGGAAGGGAGAAGAAGAAATATCAGAAAGGGAGACAGAACACGAAGACTCCTAACTCTGGGAAACGAACTAGGGGTGGTGGAAGGGGAGGAGGGCGGGGGGTTGGGGTGACTGGGTGACAGGCACTGACGGGGGCACTTGACGGGATGAGCACTGGGTGTTAATCTGTATGTCGGCAAATTGAACACCAATAAAAAATAAATTTATTATTAAAAAAAAAAGACAAAGCTAAAAAAAAAAAAAAAACCTCAGGAAACATGAGAGGTTGGGAGGAGGCAGGGGAAGGGGAAGAACCTGCTGCGCTGTGGGGGGACGTGGCTGGTTGGCTGGTGCAGCGGCTCCGGGACGGGGCGGCGGGCAGGTTCCTCGGGAAGTTCCAGGCAGAGCTGCCCTGCGGCCAGCAGGCGCGCTGCTGCGGATTTACCCCAAAGGGATGGAGGCAGCGATCTGGAGGGGCAGCTGCACCCCAGTGTTCACAGCAGCAGCGTCCCCAACACCCAGGCTGTGGGAGGAGCCTCGGGGCCCCAGGCGGATGATGGATAAGAAGCTGCGGTCTATACATACCCAGCCGTCCAAAAGAATGACATCTTCCCATTTGCAATGACGTGGATGGACTAGAGGGGGATGGACTAGAGGGGGTTATGCTAAGCAAAATAAATCAATCCGAGAAAGGCGATTGTCATACGACGTCACTCGTATGTGGAATTTAAGAAACAAAACAGAGGATGAGAGGGGAAGGGAGGGGAAATAAAACAAAACAACCCATAAGAGACTCTTAATCACAGGAAACGAACTGAGGGTCATGGGACGGGGGAGGGCAGTGAGGGACGGGGTAACCGGGTGATGGGCACAGAGGAGGGCACGTGATGGGATGAGCTCTGGGTGTTGTAGAGGACTGATGGATCGCGGACCTCTGCCCCTGAAGCTAACCGGGCACTACATGTTAATTGAATTTAAATTAAAAATAAAGGGGATCCCCGGGTGGCTCAGCAGTTTAGCACCTGCCGTCGGCCCAGGGCGTGATCCTGGGGTCCCGGGATCGAGTCCCATGTCGGGCTCCCGGCATGGAGCCTGCTTTTCCCTCCTCCTGTGTCTCTGCCTCTCTCACTCTCTATCATAAATAAATAATCTTTGAAAAAATTAATTAATTAAAAAGAAGAAATACAATCAAACAGTAAAAAAAAATTAAAGAAATCACCTACGTCTTCCCAATTGTATATTTTTCATAGTATAACACGTACAGGGATGTTGGACAATTATTTATCGAATAAAAATACTGTATTTCACTGAAAAAAATAAAACAAAATTTTTTTCAAAAATTCTTAAAAATAAGAAAAAATTTTTTAGAAATGCCTCAGGGGGGATCCCTGGGTGGCGCAGCGGTTTGGGCCTGCCTTTGGCCCAGGGCGCGATCCTGGAGACCCGGGATCGAATCCCACATCAGGCTCCCGGTGCATGGAGCCTGCTTCTCCCTCTGCCTATGTCTCTGCCTCTCTCTCTTTCTCTCTCTGTGACTATCATAAATAAATAAAAATTAAAAAAAAAAAGAAATGCCTCAGGGCTTTTTTATGGGGGGATATCCTGTAAGCAGACATGCTCCGGTCTTTCTTTCATACTAAGAGGTGGGAATTACCGGACGCCTCAACAGGGAAGAGGGGCAGCTGGCGGCTTGGAGGGAGGAGGGAGATGGGAGAGTCCCAGGCGAGATTGCCTGGGGGCATGTGTTTAAAGAACAGGGGGGCCTGCTCCCCGCGCTCAGGAGGGAGCGTGAGCCCACGGCAGTCCACCCGAGGGGAAGCTGGCCGCCCAAGTCACTCCAACTGATAGCACCTGCCCACAGCCAGCGGTGACATCACAGTCCCGGGGTCCGTCCAATCAGCGGCTGTCTCCGGGCCACCCCCGGCAAACTGCTTTTTATAATCAGTCTTAAAAAAAAACCCAGCAACCTTGCTTCCTGTCAGTCTGTTTTCTGTGCCACGAGGGGGCCTGTGCGCTGGGCCCGGGCTCCTGGGAACCCCTGGCGCGGGGAGCACACGAGCAGGAGCGGCCACGTGACACAGACTCGGCCGGGCCCGGGGTCCCGGGATCGAGTCCTGCATCGGGCCCCGTGGGAAGCCTGCGTCTCCGCCTCTCTCTGGCCTCCCGGGAATAAATACATAAAATCTTCAACGAAGCAACAGGAAGGTGCAGGCCGGGCCGCAAGAGCTCTGGGGCTCCCCAGAGGAGGCCGTCTGACCGGGCACACGCTCGGCCCACTGAGCTACAGTGACACTTCAGACAGAGGGGGACACTCGGCGCTGGGGGCACATGGACAGGATGGACTGACAGGCTGGGAGGAATCAGAGAGTCAGCTTCGGAGGCCGATGTATCTGAGCTCGGTCTGGCAAGGATCTGCCCCCCAGGAAGTGGAGAAAGGACACCCCCGGGCTCCCCTTTCCTCAGACAAACAGAACCCGGAGAACGGCCTGAGGACCACGAAGCCTCCCCGCGACCAGCGGTGGCCGTGTCACTGAACATCTGGGCGATGAACGTGAGCAGAAGTGTCGGGAGGACTTTTCTAGAAGGATGTGCTCTTCATTGCCTAGTCCTCCGTCCTTCTCTCTGGACAGATGACTTGATGATGAGTGTGCAGCAGCCGCGTGGAACCACGAGACGCCGGGGGAGGGGGGGTGTCCAGGTGTTAAACCAGCCCCTCACCTGCAGACTTGGGGACTTGTGCTCAAAAAGCGCCTTCTTGTAGACGAGCCTGGGGCAGGTTCCCTGACGAAAGGACATGCGCTCGCCACCCAGGGGCCCGGGCCAAGGCGCTCGGCTCGCTCACGGGGAGCCGGCAGCCTTCTCCAGGCCTCTCCCCTCCGCGGGGCAGGTCCCTCCCAGGAGGGCAGGTGGGCCGGGTCCTGAGAGGCGCGGGGAGTGTCCGGCCAACGGGCCGCCAGAACACTCGGCACGTCGGACACCCCCCACCCCGCCTTCAGGGCACCTGGGGGTCCTGCACCCGGCTCTGCCCCCTTTCCTTAGCGTGTCACCACAGCCCAAGCACGCGTTGCACGGGCATCGCCTCACGCCCCGCCTGCCCAACCCGTCAAGGGTCGCGCGTGAACCCGACGCTACCCGGGCCCTCGTCTGCCTCAAGGACCCCTTCCCTCCAGCCCCGTCTCCTGTCCTCGCACCGCGTGTCCCGAGTCGTGCTTGTGCCCCAGCTCGAGCCCCCAGCGCGCGAGGCCGTGCGCCCCACGTGGACGGGAGCCAGGCTTAGGCCTCGCCGGCCAACGCCCCACTCGCCCCGGCAGCTCCAGCAGCTACTTTCCAGGAAACGAGGCTTAAAATTTGTTTAAAATACTTTCACACATTGATGTTTACTTTCACCATATGCTTATTTTTAGCGTCTGCACTGGAGGGAACTTACAGATGACTGATAGCCTGGTGCCCCAAATAATTATTTTCATATTTTAAACAGTCTGGCCGAGCCTACCATAGCCTTACCCTTCACTTTCCCACTAGAAGATGATTGTGTGAATAGCATTCTTTGCAAATGTTTATCCGGGGGAGGAAAAGAGAGTTGTGTGCTCAGCGCAATAAATAAGACTTCGACCCCTCGGTAAGAAAAATAAGGCTAAAAAAAAAAAATTAAAAAAAAAACAGAAAAATAAGGCTGAGGATTTTTTTTATGACAGCCTTGGGTCAAGGAAGTAAAAACGCCACAAGGCCTTGCCCTTGACATTTACTTAAGAGAAACAAGTGCAGGTCTCTCCTTGTCTCTCCTTACACGGCCTCCCGATGGCTATTTAGGGACACACGGGCGGGGTGCGGCTGGACGGTCCTCGGCGGCCCGGTGGCCACGCCGGTCACGGGCAGGACGCGGGCAGTGAGGCATGGAGCTTCCTCAGCATGACCCGTATTCGGTCCCTGGGGTCCCGCCACGGGCGGAAGGACGCGGCCTCTGCCGGGAGTGTAAGGCCAGCGGAAAGAAGTACCCGGCACGACACGCCGGATCCCAGCCCCGCGGTCCCCTCGCTGAAGACAACTCCCCGGGCTACAGCAGCCGCCCCACAGGATCAGCGCCATGAGGACGCGTCTCCCGAGGTCGTTCTCGGCACAGCCCAGCTCCACGACATCCTTCTTCCTCGGGACACCGACGGCACAGCCCCTTGCGTCCAGGCGGGCGTCTTTCCCATACCTTGTCAGTCTTTCTTCTTTTTTTTTTTTTTAAGAGGACTATTTTTTTTTCCTGTAACATCCAATAACCCTCCAATTGGACTATTTTTATACTCACTTAAAAACAAAGTTATTTCATCCTTCTCTTTTCCTCATTGAACTGCACTGAAGTCAGCGTTTTCCCACCCAACCTTCCACCCCAAAAAGATAGTATCTGATACCTTTCTTTTGCTTCACATGTAAACACACACACACATCCTTAGGAACAAATGAGGGGAAATATTATAAAATTGTTTTGCACCTTGTTCTGAACCACAGAGGAGTAAACTGGGATTAAAAAGAAAAATTAGGGGCGGCCGGGTGGCTCAGTCAGTTAAGCGCCCTGGTTCTTGGCTCGGGGTCAAGTCATGATCTCGTGGTCGTCAGACGGAGCCCCACAGCAGGCTGTATGCCCAGCAGGAACTCTGTTCAGTCTCTCCCTCTCTCTCTCATAAATCAATCAATCAATCTTTTTTTTAAAAAAAAAAACTAACTGCTCAGCAGTTAGCGCCTCCTTCGGCCCAGGGCGTGATCCTGGAGACCCGGGATTGAGTCCCACATCAGGCTCCCTGCATGGAGCCTGCTTCTCCCTCTGCCTGTGTCTCTGCCTCTCTCTCTGTCGCTCATGAATAAATAAAATCTTTAAAAAAAATTTTTTTTAATTAAAAAAAATGAAAAAAGAGAAAAAAATCTAGTTCCAGTGAGAGTAGTTCAAAGAGCAACCGGGATCCCTGGGTGGCGCAGTGGTTTAGCGCCTGCCTTTGGCCCAGGGCGCGATCCTGGAGACCCGGGATCGAGTCCCACATCAGGCTCCCAGTGCATGGAGCCTGCTTCTCCCTCTGCCTGTGTCTCTGCCACTTCCCCCCCCCCGCCGTGACTATCATAAATAAATAAAAATTTAAAAAATAAAAAAATAAAAAAAATAAAGAGCTACCAGTATTAACCGATTCAGTCCTCAACCATGAAAATGAAGGCCAGAAGGATTACGGTGAGCCTGGAAGATGCACGCAGGATCCCCAGAGGTCACAGAGCTGCTTTGTTCCAGGCCTTCAGCTCCTGGGGATGGGACAGGGCTGCCAATCTCCTCTCCTGGAAGGACCTGCCTCCAGGCTTAGCCCAACAACACAACTGTTCGCAGGTGAGATCTTGGCCGGGCAGGAGCACTCCCAGGTGAGGGCGAGAGAGCGGTGGTCAAGGCCGCAGACACATGCGCTTCCACACGTGAGACTGGAGAAAGGACATCCCTTCGTGCTCTATGGGAAAGAGACGAGCCACGGGACCCACGGCTTCCGAAGTCTACAGACGGGCGGGGGATGGAGGACTGGGAGGCCTCCGCGGCCAGAGAAACAGGAAGCTCGGTCCTTACAGGAGTTTGTGACACCTGGTCCTGACGTGAGAGGCAACAGAAGGGATCAGATAACAAGGGCTGCAAAGTCAGACGGCCTGGATTTCAATCCCGACTCCAATCAGGACTCACTGACTAGCTGACTCTGGATGGGGTTCCCCGTTCCCAAAAGCCCCGATTTCCTCAACTATAGATTTTGGGTCTCTAACAATGCATATGTTCAGAAAAGTTAAATGGTGGCTTAGGGCACCCAGGTGGCTCAGTGGTTGGGCATCTGCCTTGGGCTCAGGGCGTGACCCCGGGGTCCTGGGATCGAGTCCTGCCTCGGGCTCCCCGCAGGGAGCCTGTTTCTCCCTCCGCCTGGGTCTCTGCCTTTGTCTGTATCTCTCAGGAATAAATAAATAAAATAATAAAGAAAGAGAAGGCAAGAGAGAGGAAGGAAGGAAGGAGGGAAGGAAGGAAGGAAGGGAGGGTGCTTTAATTAAGTCCTACTTCCGCCAATTACTTAAAGGTTTGGGCAAGATACTTGATCTCAGGGCCTCAATTTTCTCTCCTGTAAATGGGGGTAACAGTAGTACTCACTTAGAAGGGATTCACGGAGACGTAGACGCCGCAGCCCGGTGCCCGGCACATAGTAGGCACTCAGCAGACACCAGCTTTTATCCTTGCGGGCATCAGCTTCGCACCATCATCACCCTGGTACCCTAACTACAACACCCTTCAATTGCAGAAGGGTCCAGAGCAAAGAGAGAAGCGGCCAGGCCAAGTGGCAGGCGCTGCCTGGCCCCACCGAGCACGGACTGCCACCCATTGGATCACAGCCAGATGTCCGCATCACGGCTCCATTGTCACCCACCGGCGGAGCAGGGAGGCCAAGAGACCCAGTGGCTGGGAACACACGCCCCGCCCTACCCCCCCTTGGTGGCCAGAGCTCAATCTTGCATGTGGAGCTCGCCCGGCCCGGATGCAAACTCGGTTTCCAGGGAGATGCCGGGGCAAGAAGCGCCAGCCCCACCTCCTATTCCAATCGCCTTTCCCCAAATGTGTGGGACCGCACTGTTCCCCTACCACGTGACAGCATTGTGCCCGAGCCGCTGGTCTACAAACGGGCCCGATTATTCCCGTCCTTGGGAGAAAGATGCTGCCCGCCTTAATTTACATATGTATTCAGACCCTCCTCCTCTCCTGACCTAGCAGAAGAGGTTTCCTGGGTCTTCCTCAGCTCCCTGGCCCCACAGGCACCTGCCAAGCCACAGCTCCGCTGCAGCAGCAAGAAGACTCATCATGTCCCCACAGAGGTGGGGAACTTGAATCAGCAGAGAACTCAGGGCACGTGTTCGCTCGTCACTACACGGCGAACCTCACGTGTTACCGGCCGCTAAATGCGAGGCTCTCTCAAAGGCTACGCCTGAGGGCTCCCCACGGCCAAACAATACACCCCTCTCAGCCTGGGGGGTCAGGGACCCTGGCGCCTTTCACCTTCAACGTCAGGTCCCAGCGGAGTCAGAGAACGATTCTACATGGGCGGGGGGGGGGGCATGACCCAAAGCGGTGATCGGATCCCTCCCGGTCTCACGCACTGGGTCACAGATCAGATCGCATTCAGCACCGGGCCCCACGGGCAGGCTGTGACGAGAGCTAAGGGAGCCCAGACACTCCTGAGCCGCGTTAATTCGCAGGCCCTCCCCAAAGGCCTGGCAACCTGTTCCAAATCACAACTGAAACCAAGCTGAAGGGGCATCTGTCTCTCCAGAAAGGGTTTGGCACCGCAGAGCAGAGCTACAGATTAGAACTGATAAATACTGCTGTGGGCAGAGAGGCAAAGGCCGGGCGGGGCCGGTGGGGGGGGGGGTGCGGGGGGGCGGTGGTTACCAAGAAAATGAGGATCCTCAAGAGAAAAAGAAAAAAAAGAAAGGAAGGAAGGAAGGGAAATAGAGGCAGGGGTTCTTTTTTTCCTACCAGGAACAGATACAACTTGAGCCAACAAGACCATGCAACCAGGGAGGGGGCTATTCACACTCAGTCCCTTTTTGTACAATGACTGGGTCGTGCGCACGAGGACAGGCGCTAAGCCTCTGCTTGGAGTTGCGGGACAAGCCTCGGCCTTAAGCGCAGATGCTCGACACGAGGTTGAGGGATCTATTTTCTAAGCCTCCCTGGACCAACGGGATCATTTCAGGAGTAGATATGACTGGTTGTGCTCGGATCCCCTAAATCGCTCTGAATGCAAGGTGTCGGAGCATCTACTTAACTTCTAGGCCGGGTATCGGGAGCCTAGAAGTTAAGTAGATGAGAATGGAATGAGGCCAGTGTGTAAATCAAGTTGTATTTCTTTACAGTAAGAAACTTAGGGTCCTGAAGATTCTCTTCCGAAAACAGCAGTAGGAAAGACCGCAACGACGGCGGTCACAGGGGTGTTGGTGATGATGGTAGTGACGGTGGGAAGAAACAGCCAAAGAACCCATTAAGGGTCCTACCACCAACCGTCCCACTGGTACTCTCCCACCCACTTAGAATATGTTAACTTCTTTAACTCTCACAGCAGTCCCAGGGGTGGGTACGCTGTTCCTACGAGGCGCCCCCGTTTCATGGACGCTTTCGATGACATCTTTGGGAGTTTTGCTGCTGTTAAGCACTCAAGCCGGCTTTCAAAGAAAATGATTCAGAACCACAAGGAGAGGAAACGCAGCGTGACCAAGGGCACACAGCTAGCAGGCCACAGCCCCGGGATCCAGATCCAGGCTGCCCAGTTCCAGAGTCGGACCTCCCAATCCCTATGCTGTCCTAACTGCCCCTTTGTTGAGGAAGGCCCTTCTAGAAAAGGAATGTGGAAGGAAGTCAGGACCCCGTCTGCTGGTGGCCACAATCAATACTGGAAGCCTGCCCCTAAACCCACATTAAGACATGCAGCCTTGGGACCCCTGGGTGGCTCAGTGGTTGAGCGTCTGCCTTTGGCTCAGGGAGTGATCCCCAAGTTACGGGATCGAGTCCCATGTCGGGGTCCCTGCAGGGAGCCTGCTTCTCCCTCGGCCTGTGCCTCTGCCTCTCTCTGTGTCTATCACGAATAAATAAATAAAATCTTAAAAAAAAAAAAAAAAGACATGCGGCCTGCTTCTGCAGCTGTAAGGGGAAAAAAGGCACCGTGTTATGGGGTTGACCCCAATTCCGGCTCTCCCCTCTGTCAGCTGAGGTGGAAGCAGCAGTTCCCAGGCCACCGCTTCCTGCCAGTCACGCCGCCTGCCCAGAGCCAAGGCCGAGAAATTCCTCACTAACGAGTGAGCTCGGGGAGCTTTTCCCTTGAGCCTCTATTAAGAATGAGTCTCTTCTCGCCAACCCATGACTCAAGGAAGACCAAGGGCTGCAGGGAAAGACAAGCTGCAAAGTTTGTTTATTAACCTGCTGCACCCAAGGGAACATTTTTCTGAAAGGGTGAAATTCCTGACTACTCAAAGGGAGGGGGAGGGTGTGGGGGGCCTGGAGGGGAGGGGAGCGTGTGGGAAACTTAATCACCCACCCAACAAAAGTGGAAAACAAAGCCCTTCCAATGAGGATGTTGCCGAAGACAATGGGGCCCCTAAAGGAGATGCAATTGTCTCGAGATAACAATCCACCGAGGCTTTCGGCTCCTCTGAGTACCACGTTATCGCCCCAGGAGCCCAGGAATCTTTGTTTGCCGGCCAGTGCACCCAGAACCATCTGTTAGGGCTCCGGGATCCCCGCTCTGCAGACGCGGCATTTACATCTCAAGAGGAACGTCCGGGAAGGAAGAGGGGAGGTCGCTATCTGTCCCTGGAGCAAATACCTTTCTACCGGCCCGGGAGGGGAAGCTCTCCTTTCCCAGAAACCGAACTCCGCAACTGAAAGGAGATAGGCCGCTTCAATAATGCACGCGCCCAGTGGAGCCCAGCGGAGCCCAGGCCGCCCGTCCGAGCCCACGGCCCACGGCGGGCCCGCCAGCAACGCCGGGCGTCCGCGGGGCCCAGCGGGGCTCGGCCTTCCGGGGGAAGCCCTTCTTCTGCTGGAAACCAGTGGAACCAGGACAAAAGCTGCTCTCCTGTGCCGCGTCACGTCTGGCCTGCCATGTGCCACCCCTCCAAAACAGACCGTGGTCCCTCCACCCCGGGCTGAAGGCCACGCCGCAGGCCCTGATCTAGGTGGGGCTGTAACCGTCCAGACATAAGGGCGTTCGGGGACGTGTGCACTGAAGACGTGTGCACTTTCCTGCGTGGAATTTATACGCCGACCGCCCGTCTTCTAGGTAGACTCTACCAATTACAATTTGTACAATTACGAGTTACGGTGCAGGATATTGAGGGTAAGTAAACCACTCGCCTTCAAGACCTGCAAGATTGCTCCGCTCTGCTACCCTCCCCTCACCTCCCACCACGTCCAAAATCTCTCCTGAGGATATTTTTAATATTTTAAAACTTTAATATTTTAAAGGTCCAGAACACACACACACACACACACACACACACACACAATACAGCCCTCCAACTCCCAACTAAGCCAGTGACTACAAACGTGTCCTGTGTGTCCCGTGAGCCCAAGGATTCAGCACAGACAGCACCTGTCACACCCCACGCCCTTCCAGCCGCATATTGAAATTTAAAAGCCTGGGTCTTTCCCTCATCTCGTCATGTGCCAACGAAGTAGGAGACGTGTATGACTGGGGCTTTTGTCAACGGAGCCTCACGTTCAGTCTTGTCTCTTTGACCCTATTTTTAAATGCATGCTTCCAAGCTGTGCCTAAGGCTCATGCTTGAAGCAAGTGACCCTCCGAGGGGCAGGGCTCCTGCGGGGGCCTGAGAGCGGCAGGGGGGGTGCAGGCCGCTGGCAGAGTCCCATCTGCACCCACCCCCCAGCTCTGGGGAGCTGCTGGGCTGCAGGGGTGTCACGGAGCGGCGGCCTGGGTCCTCGCAGGCTTCGCAGCCGCACCTCCTCCCCCGACTGTCCGCGAGCAGGGCTGTCACCGAGCGGAGGGTCACATTCGCCTTGCCAGGCCTCCCGCAAGGCCGCCCAGGATCCCAGGGGGTCACCTTGCCCCTCGCGCCCTCCGAGGCCCGATCCCCCCGCACACGCCATCCTGGCGGCGCCGGGCCAGCGAGCTGCACCGACAGAGACGCCGAGCGTCGGCCCCGAGCTCCAGGGATTCCCGGCGCCACCCGGTCACCCGAGAAGCGCAGTGCGCGGCGGGGACGCCCGGGGCGCGCGGTGGGGCGGGCAGGTGGGTGCTGCGGGCTCCGGGCCCGGCCTCGCACCTGACCCGCAGGACCCGGCCCGGGGGCGCGGCGGGCAGGACGCGGGCAGGACCCCGAGTGCGCGGGGCGCGGGGAGGGAGGAAGGGAGGGAAGGATGGAGGGAGGGAGGGAGGCGCCCTGCCCCCGCGCACCGCCCGGCTGCGGCGCCCCTCGTTCACGCCCGCCCGCCCGCCCGCCGGGAGGATGGCTCGGAGCCGCCGGCGAAGGAACCAGGGAGGGAGCGGGGAGAGAGCGGGGGCCTGGACCTGCCGGGCGCGGTGCGTGTGCGCGGGTCGGGCCTCGGGCGCCCCTGCAAGGCCTCCCGCCAGCCGGGGGCACCTACCTCGATCCACTTCTGCGCCTCGCAGAAAGCGGGCTCGGGGGGCGGCTCCGGCTGCAGAGGCTGAAGGGCTTCCAGCCCCAGGGCGGGACAAGCCATTTGCGAAGCCCGCGTGCACTCGAGCGCTGGGCCGCCGGGATGAGCACAGCCGCCGCCGCCGCCGCCGCCGCCGCCGCAGGAGCGCGCCCCGCCCCCGCCCGCCCGCCCGGCGCCCCGCCCCGCCCCGGCCCCGCCCCCGGCCCGCCCTCCCGCCTGGCGCCCCGCCCCCGCCCGCCCCGGCCTCCGCGCACCGAGGCCTGTCCCAGCCGCCCCAGCCCCGCCCACCCGCCCCTAGCCCCGCCCATGGCCCAGCCCCGCCCCCTCTCGCCCAGGCCCCCAGGACTCCGCCGCCCGGCCTCCGCGCCCCAGGCCTGTCCCAGGCGCCCCGCCCAGGCCCCGCCCCCGGCCCGCCCCTCCCGCCTGGCGCCCCGCCCCCGGCCCCGCCCCCTCCCGCACCGGCCTCCCCGCACCGAGGCCTGTCCCAGCTGTGCCCCCGCCGCCCGGCGGCTCCGCTCCCCAGGCCTGTCCCAGGCGCCCCGCCCCGGCACCCCGCCCATAGCCCCGCCCCCGCTCGCCCCAGGCCCCCAGGACGCCGCCGCAGGCCCGCGCCGCCCGGCGGCTCCGCTCCCCAGACCTGTCCCAGGCGCCCCGCCCTCGCCCCGCCCCTCCCGCCCGGCGCTCCGCCCCACCCCGGCCTCCGCGCCCCAGGCCTGTCCCAGGCGCCCCGCCCCGCCCCTGGCCACGCCCCTGGCCACGCCCCGGGCACGCCCTGGTCCCGCCCCTCCGCCGTCGCCACGCCCCGGCCCCGCCCCCTCCAGCCTTCGCCCCGCCCGGCGCAGGCCCCGGACCCAGCCGCTGTGCCCGCCGCCCGGCCTCCGCGCCCCGCCCCCGGCCTCACCGCCTCCGGCCGCTCCGCACCGGCAGGGGAGGCTGTCGGCTACCGACTGAAAATACCCGGGCGGGGCTGTGTGTGGGGTCCCCTCCAGCCGCCCCGCGCACCTGCCGCCCCCCCCGTGCCCCCCGCGGGAAGAGCTGCCCCAGCCCACCCTGCTGCGGGGAGCGCCCTGTTGACCCCTGAGCCCAGTGAGGGCGCCGGGCCCGGGGCTGCGCTGGGGACCGAGAGGAACCAGGGACTCGGGGGCAGGCGGGGGCAGGCGAGGTCCCGCCCAGGCCGTGCCCCGGTCCCGGGGTCCAGCCCCCTCGGGCTCCCCGCGGGCCTGCTCCTCCCTGGGCTGGGTCTCTGCCCCTCTCTGGGTGTCTCAGGACTAAATAAATCTTTAAAGATCTTAAAAAAAAAAAAAAGGAAGGTCATTGTGGAGACCCCTGCGTTAAGATAAACCGTGACCCGGCCGAGGGCGGGAGGTCAGGGGGAAGGAGGAGAGGGGAGCGGGGTGTTTGTGCGGCCCTACACCCTGGCCTGCGGTCCCCTGCAGCCCCCGGGCCTACAGCTCCGGCTGGGGCCTGTCCTTGGTTCTCGGAAGCCCCGGGTCACCTCTTGGGCCAACCCGGCTCCCAGGCCAGGTGCTGGTGAAGGCCTCCCCACCTTACTGTGCCCCCCACCCACCTCCCCGAACGCTGTCCTGATAAATTGGACCCCTCCTTGAGCAGCCCCGCCGCCTGTTTTGCTAGGGAGCCCAATCTGACCGTCACAGGCCTTTCTGATAAGGCGAACTGAGGAGGTGACGGGCGGGAAAGGTGTTAATCATGCAGCAATCAGGGGAGATAATTCCGGGCACGTGCAAAGGCCTTGAGATAGGAATGAGCCTGGTGGGGGCCGAGGAAGCCAGGGCGGGCCTGCAGACTAGGCCCGGGTGAGGAGGGAACAGGACCCTAGAGAGGCCTCAGGCTAGGCCAGGCCCGGGCGGGGAAGGGGGCCAGGCTGGGCCGGCAGGGATTTACGGCGTGGGCATCCCCTGGTGAGCACAGTAGTCTGAGCCAACTTAAAGCAAGTGGGTTCACCTCTTAGCCTGGCTGATGGCAGGAGGGGCTGCCCAGGGCAGGAAGCCCGTGGGTGCCCCCTGTTCAGGGTCCAAGTGTAGCTTAGTTTAGTCCCAATTCTGCAGCTTTCACAGGGGAAAAGAACAAAAAGCAGGCCTGAAATTCCACCATGACGGGCTGTGGAGTCAGACAGCTTTCAGTTTATTTACTCTTAAAACACTCAGATGGCACTTGCGTAGTGCTTGGTGCCGGTCTAAGTGCATAACAAACAATCGGCTAGCTCGTTCCCTCTTCCAACCGGGTCACCTAGACCATTATCCGCCCTGCAGGGAACTAGGAGAAGGGGGGGTCCCCACAGCTGGTAAGCACCAAAGCCCAGATTCAGTCCAGACAGCCCAGTGCCAGATACGCCCTTAAGCACACACCACGCTCCTGGCCGCCCGGGCCGGCCCCTGCCGCTGACGATGTGTGCCTCAGTTTCCTCACTGCAGTGAGGTTGAAATGGCAACCATCCGGCAGAATGACTGTGAGAAGAGAGCAGCCTTTCTGAATGTGCAAGGGCCACCGCCGGGGCTGGCACACAGTGCCCAGTGTCTGCGAGCACCCCTTCCCTCCCGTCTTCCAGAAGGGACGGAAGGGACAAATTATAAAGAGGAGGAAGGAAGACAAGCTGAGGAAAGGGGCTAATAAAATATGTTGTCAGAGGGATGAACTTGGCTCCACAGAGAAACACGCCCAAGTGAATAATTCACAAGCAGACTCCAGCAGGCCAACGGGAGAGGCCGCTTCCCTGGCAGGGAGCAAGTGCGAGGCGCAGCCGGCGACCCAAATGCCATAGCGCAATCTGTTTGAAAGTGATTTCTTTTTTAAGATTTTATTTATTCATGAGACACAGATAGAGGCAGAGCCACAGGCAGAGGGAGAAGCAGGCTCCATGCAGGGAGCCCGACGCGAGACTCGATCCCAGGAGCCTGGGGTCACAGCCTGAGCCGAAGGCAGGCGCCCAACCACTGAGCCCCCAGGGGCCCCAAAAATGAATTCATTAAGGTGAATGCATCATATCTGTAAAATACCCGCTGTCGAAACGGCTTTCAAACTAAAACAGGTTTTTCTTTCAATGAAAACACTTTTCAAGTCTTTTAAGATTTTGTTTTGTTTTTTAAGGTTCATAATCACACTATAACCCCTACTTTTCCCGGACTCTCTGGCCAATAAGAAATTCGTCCAGATTACCAAAGACTGAGGACCGCCATGGAGTTCAAACCTAGCGCCGTCACCAAGGACAGCTTCAAATCATCGTTAAGCAGCTACTGTGTATGAGACTGTGCTAACATCGGAGGAATCCACAGGGGGACACAGGCATTTTCCTTTAGGGGCTAATCATTTCGTTCCTGAAACAACACTTTCACCTCTGTATGATGTAGTTTTCAGATATAAAAGTAATATACACCCACAGGAGAAAATTCGAAAACGGTGATGAAGACACCAAATCCACAATTCAAAGGTCATCACTCCTTGGAGGGTATGGAGCAACATTTTGGTTGAAAAAAAAAAATAACCGTAAGATGAGGTTCTCTGTGATAAATGCCAGATGAAGGGGATAGTGTATTCAAAGAGCGTGGGTTTTTTTTAGTGAGATTTATTGAGATTTCACTCACATGCTGTTTTCTAGTATATTCACTGGGGCAACAATCACTGCAGTTAATTTTGGAACATTTTGGTTTCTCCAAAAAGACACCCCGTAGTCTTTAGCTGTCACCTCCCCAAACTCCCCAGGCCCATGAGTCCTAATCTACTTCCTGCCTTTATAAATTTGCCTCTTCAGGGCGTTTCACAGAAATGGATTATACAACATGTGGTCCTTTGAGTATCGCTTCTCTCACTCGGAATAATGTTTCCAAGGTTCATCCAAGTAGCTGCACGTATCAATACTTTATTCCTTTTTATGGGCAAATAATAGCCCGTTGTTTGGGCGTGCCACATTTTGTGTATCTGTTCATCAGCTGATAGACATGCGGGTTCTTTTCACTTTTCGGTGATTGTGAATAATCCTGCAGGAAACATTCATGTGCAAGTGTTTGGACCCACGTTTTCATTTGTCTTGGTGAGTGCCGAGTGGAATCACTGGGTCCCACGATGGTTCTATGTTTAACCTGGTGACCTACCAGACCCGTTGTCCAAAATGACTGCACCATTCTGACGTTCCCGCCGGCGAATGGTCAACACCTACCTCCTGGTCAACACTTGCTATTTTCTGATTTTTTTTTACTATAGCTCTCTTAGTGGACGTGACGTGGTCTCTCCTTGCGGTTTTTTTTTTTTTTGATACTAAGAAGGCTTTTTTTTTTAATTTATTTATTTATGATAGTCACAGAGAGAGAAAGAGAGAGGCAGAGAGAGAAGCAGGCTCCATGCACCGGGAGCCCGATGTGGGATTCGATCCCGGGTCTCCAGGATCGCGCCCTGGGCCAAAGGCAGGCGCCAAACCGCTGCGCCACCCAGGGATCCCCCTCTCCTTGCGGTTTAAACTTGTATTTCCCTGGTGCCTAATGATGTTGAGCATCTTTTTATGTACCATCGGCCGTTTGCACATCTTCTTGGGAGAAATGTCTATTCATATCTTTGTTCACTTTTTTTAATTGAGTCATTTCTCTTTTTATCATTGAGTTGTACGAATTCTTTGTGTATTCTAGCTAGGAGTCCCTTATCAGATCTATAATTTGCAAATGTTTTCTTCCATCCTGTGTGTTGACTTTTCACTTTTTTGATGCTGTCCTTTGAAGCAGAAAAATTTTTTATTTTAATGAGTCTAAGGTATCGATTTTTTCCTTTTGCTGCTTGTGCTTTGGGTGTCATGCCTAATCCAGGGGCATGGAGATTTATGCCAACGCTGCTTCTAACAGTTGTATAGTTATGACTCTTACATTTTGATCTTTGGCCCATTTTTAGCTATTTTTTACAAAAGCGTGGGTTTTGAGGTCACACAGACTGGATGTGATAGTCTGGGTCTTCTGAGAAGTGGACACCACGATGGAGTCAGAGGTGCAAGGATTTCATTAGGAAAGTGACTTTGAGAGAAGATGCTGGGCAAGCAGTCAGAGCACAATGCAAGTGCGCTGAGGTGGCACTTGATGGGATGAGCACTGGGTATTATTCTATATGTTGGCAAATTGAACACCAATACAAAATAAATTTATTTTAAAAAAAGAGGGGGGAGGAGGTCAGGCAGGGTCAGCCTGGGCTGCTCGCAGTCGAGGCAGTGCTGGCGGGAGGCCGTGAGCCTCTCTGCCCCAGGAGTGGAGCCTGCCTCCCTGTCCCTGCGGCCGTCGGTGGCTGGCTGGGAGCAGCCCGAGGAAGGCGGGGCTCTGTGCCAACGTGCAAAGGACTTCCGAGCATGGCAGCTGGGCCATTGGTCAGGTAAGCTCCCGGAAGGGCGCACTTTACAGCCGCCACACTCGGGTTCGAATCCAGCCCCGACGCTCATTACATTACAGGAGTGAAAATGCTCTTTGGCCTTTCTGGGTCCTCAGTTTTACTGATAAAGCATCTGCTTCCTTGCCTGCCGCTTAGAAATCAATGGATAATAATGACTTTGAGACATCGTGTGTTGAAATATGTATGCTTATTAATATATAAAACAAGCTAACTCAACTGGACCAAGATTAACTCTAAATTTCACTGTGTAGAATAGTTTGGAGACTAATGGTTGGCAGTAGATAAGTGTACTAAATTTCTCATGCTCTGAAGTCTGACGTAAATGTCACCATTCTAGCAACTCCCTCAGAATTAGTCACCTCTTCTATGTTCCCATAATATGGGGGTGCTCAGCACAGCAAAGTAGGTGTGAGAATCTTTAAGGAGGGCTTTGAAAAATACTCTCAATTCATCATTGCTCTGATTTTTAAAGCCACTGAAGAACATGAATAACAATTTCAATTTCCCAGACTATGACTGACTAACTTTCCTGCTACAAAATTCCTGTAAATTCCACACAAAATAAATAAAATATTCCGTACATTAAGAGTGGAGCTCAAAAGAAATTAACAGATTCCACCAGGAGGCAAAATGGAAAGGGAAGATAAAACTAGAGGAGTAAATATGTGATTTCACCCTTGACTGTCCCATGGAAGGACAGTGCACACTAGCTGCTAGACTCAGAAACCTTGGGTTAGAGCTGTAGTACTGGAAGTTGAGGCCTTGTGCTTGAGCCATGTGGAGAATGCACCTGAGCAGCAATGCACACGCGCGCACACACATGCACACGCACACTAATCCCACAGAGAGAGACTAGACCAGAAAATATTTGACCACCACATAGGGAGACAATAAGGACGTTCCTTTGTCTTGACCTCCACTCTGGGTTGGGGGGATATTGGGAAACCTTCCTTGAGGGTATGTAAACCCTCAAAAAAAAAGCCTAAATCCTAAAAAATGCCTAATCCTCTTTATAGACAACATGTACATGATCCAAGACCCCTCAAGCTAAGAGATTAATTTACAATTTGATCTAGGACTTCTTCGGCCTCTAGAAGAAGCAAATGTAAAGTCCCTTTGGAAGACATCCCTTCCAACTAAGCCTCATGGGACTCTCACAAATAAACCCTAATGGAGATGAGCTATCAATTTAAAAGTACTAAGTGCATGCAAAAACCATGTAACCTAAACAAAATTCAAGAGCCACAACAAAGAACCCAATTAGCTTTCCCAGAAATTCATTTAATACAGAGATCAAAATAAAGTTTCAGGGGATTGAAAACATAGAATAATGAATCCAAACAGAAGAAAATAACAAGACACAGAAAAAAGGACACAGCGACATGAACGAGTACGAGAAGAACAACTAGAAAACTGTAGTCCTAAGTTTAAAACACAAAGGACGGGTTAAAGTGTAGGCTAGACACAGGTGAAGAGAACATTTGTGAACTGGAAGATTGATCTCTGGAAATTATATGGAATGAAGCAGAGGAAAATAAGAAAAAGTACTAACGAATGGTTAAGAAAATACAAATTCCCCACAAAACAATTACTAGGAATTATAGAAGAGAATGGAGAAAATGAGGAGAGGTGGTATTTCAAAATATAATGGGTAGAATTTTTTTTAGAATTAATGAAATGCATGAATTATTAGATTCAGGAAGCATAATGAATCCTGAAAAACATATTACATATATTTAAAAGAGACATTATTTAATGACAATGAGAAATACTGTGATCGTGTATACCTCCTTTATACCTCCACCATAGCACGTGTAACACTGTACTGCGGTTGGATGTATAGTAGGGATCAGCCCTTTCCTTTGAGATTAGCACCGCCATGGCTTAGCACTGCTGGATGGGTGGATGGGTGGACGGATGGGTGGATGGATGGATGGATGGATGGATGGATAGATGGGTGGGATGGGCGGATGGATGAGTGGCTGAATGAATGACCATGGCCACATGGGACCTAGAACAAATAGGGTGAGCCAATCGATAGTGAAAGTCAACTACACTTCTAACATCCTCATTTTTAATCTTTTTAATTTTTCAGCTGCATTTTTTTCACAAAATTTTAAGAAGATTTTGTAAGAAAATGCAAGTAAAAATACTTCTGAACTATCGATCTTCTGGGTAGTGAGAAACTCCTTAAAGTCTGAAAAGTCATGTCATTCCTCAAGTCTTAAAATGTTTTTTTCAAAAAAAATAAAAATATAAATAAATAAATAAATAAGTAAATAAATAAATAAATTAATTAATAAAAAATTTTTTTTTTCTTTCAAAGTTTCCTCCCTTCCATTTTCTTTCTTCTGGGACTTGTCTAGTGGAGCTGTTCCTCTCACCAGTTCCCCATGTCTCATTTTTTTCTCAGATTTTCCATGTCTTTGTCTTTCTGCTTGAAGTTCTGGGCAACTTCCTCAACCTTAGTTTCTAATCTTTCTGTTGAATTTTTAAGTTTCGGAACCCTAAGTTTATCACTAAGAGTTTTCTTGTGTTGAGTATTGCTTTTTCTCAGCAAAATATTCTTATTTTAGGAATATATTGACTTCTTAAACCTGAGTATCTTAGAAATTTTTTTTTTGAGGTGATGGAAATGTTTTGCATCTTCATGGATGCTGGTTATACAGCCATATAAATAGGTTAAAAATTAATAATCTGTATATTTAAGATCTGTGCATCTTAGTCTCTAAATTCTTCTCTTAAAAAACTGACTTTGCGGGACACCTGAGTGGCTCCATGGTTGAGCGTCCATCTTTGGTTCAGGTCATGATCCGGGGTCCTGGGATCGAGTCCCACATCGGGCTCCCCACAGGGAGCCTGCCTCTCCCTCTGCCTGTGTCTCTGCCTCTTTCTCTGTGTCTCTCAGGAGTAAATAAATATAATTTTAAAAAAAAAAAAAACCTGACTTTATTGTTATGGGGGAACAAGAACAAGGGTAGATCTAGATTTTACTGGGCCTCAAGCTTCTACAAATTACGAATACAAAATTGGGTTTAAACATGATTATATTTATGATGATAGAATGATAAAGGAAATAAATTATAAATTTTGAGAGGCTATCCAATACTAGAACCATGACAAAATCCAGAAAAATAAAATTATTTTTGCTGATTGCCTGCCTGACACATGTCTGTACAGCTTTTTTCCTGCCTTTTTTGGGTTGTAATCTCTTTAATTACCTCTTCATATGATGTTTTCTATGATCACTTTCTGGAGAGAGAAGAGAGACTATGCCGTCTTGTGTCCTACATGGTAAATTCACATTTGGTTTGGCTTTTTTTCACTGAAATTTTCCTTTATTAGACTTTATAACTCATGGTAGGAATAAATAAAATAGTAAAATCACAAAATACATTACAGAAAAGGCAAGAAAAAAGTAATAGATTAATATTTTTAGTTACATTACTATATTCTCTAAAATGGGGGAGAAAACACATGAAAAATTGATCCCAAAAAGTAAACTCTGCAAAGTCCAGAGGCTGATTTTCACTAAGAAGAACAGCATTGCAGTAACTCAAGTTCTATTTCCTCATATTTACAATCGTCCTGCTATTATTGTGTATTAGAAGCTACGGTTTTACATGCCGAGTGTGTATTATCACAGGGGCTAGGGCCACACCGAAGTAAAGCTTGAAGTAAATTGGAATAATTCTGAACCTTTATGAACTTACTCTCAAAATAACACCTACCTGCGTCGATGTGTGTCTGGGGTGCCCTGGATACGTGGGAGTTTGTCAAACATGACTCCAATGTCGTCTATAATGCTTATTAAAGAACAGCTAACGTAAGATGGACTAACAAACTAATTTAAACTAATAATATTACATCTATTATGTTGTGAAACCTCAATAGCAACAGCAGTGATCGTTTTGAACTTAGACCAGCAGATGATTTTTTTTTAAGATTTTATTTATTTATTCATGAGAGACCCAGAGAGAGAGGCAGAGACACAGGCAGAGGGAGAAGCAGGCTCCACGCAGGGAGCCCGATGGGGGACTCGATCTCGAGACCCCAGGGTCATGCCCTGAGCCGAAGGGAGACGCTCAACCCAGGTGCCCAGTAATGACCCATCTTAATTGCTCTTTGGATCAGCAGTTCTCACTGGCCACCTTGTCATCAGTGTCCCTGCGTAGTTACGTATGGAGCTCCATGTTACCTTCATCGTCAGCGCTTCGCGGTCATTCAGATGGGAACTTACGGGCATTCTGATGAGCTCTCAATCACATGATGCCCATGGGAAATGTGCGGCATGTTTACCGTCGTTTACGCTGCTTTATTAAGCCTACTTCTCATAGGCTGGAACTTCAGTTTTTCTAGGACCCATCGAGAAGCCAGGTCTCCCATTTATAACTTCCCCAGTCTGATGACGGAAAGCATCGTCCACAGGCTAGAGCCTGGCCGCACCTGGGTTTGTTTCTCCCGCACACCCGCATCCCAGGCGCCAGCACCGCAGGACACATACTGGCGTCTCGATCCAGCCTCTGAATAGGCTTTGAGGCATCCCAGACCTGACACCCTGTGGATTAGCGTAGAGGGCCGCAGGGACAGTACTGGAAGTTACTCCTACTCCACGACAACTGGCAGCAAAATACCCTACACACCCACTGTGACCCACGTACATATCCCACTACCCCCATGACCAAGGTGTCCCTAGGTTGGCCTTCCCTTACCCTCACCTCGGAAATACCTGTGTCCAGGGCAGCCCGGTGGCCCCAGCCGCCTTTGGCCCCGAACGTGACCCCAGGGTCCTGGGATCGAGTCCCGCGTCGGGCCACCCACAGGGAGCCTGCTTCTCCCTCTGCCTGGGTCTCTGCCTCTCTCTGTGTGTCTCTCATGAATAAATGAATAAAATCTTTAAAAAAAAAAAAAAAAAGTCCTTGGCTTCCAGGTTAACCAGCTCCCAAGTGAGAGAAAGACCCATGATGAAAGGATCCCACTCTGCTCCCTAACTCAGAGAAGCACCCTCTCTCCAGACTCACTTACTCCTCCCCTGTTGAACACCGGGAAGTTCAGACCAAATACATATTATTGATAAACTTGATTCCTAAAGAAAAAAAAAACCCACATTGACAGAAAAATTAAATCTGTTTGAGTTGTGAATTCCTTAGAGTAAAATAAGATTAAAGCAGTGACTTCTGGTCACCGAGGGCTCCTCTGGCAAAGAACACAGTCCTGGGCGTGGGGACGCTAAAGCGGGTTAATGCCTCCGGACCTTCAGCCAGCAGAGGCTTTCGCTGCCTTGGCAGCCCCGAGAGTCGGGCTCTGACCTGTCCCTGAGCATGCTGTCACTGTCCCCGGGTCGGGAGTGCGAGGCAGAGCCCGGGGTTAGGGTTAGGGCCGCGCAGGCCCCAGGCCCCGAAGCCAGCTGCTGGGGGGCTGCGTCCTGCTGGCCTCCCGGTCGCCGTGAAACCTGGGCCTCGCTGAAGTTCCAGTGGGTTCCTCGCAGCCCTCTGCCTGCGAGCCGGGCCGTGTCCCCAGGAGGCTGTGACCGGCCCAGGCAGGGGAAGGACGGGGCGCTCAGAACCCCGGCCCGGCGGCTCTGGGCCGCTGCATTTCAGAATCAACCTCCGTGGAACGCAAAGGGGCTGAGACGGGATATGAAAAACAGGACAGAGGCCATGGAATGTGTTATGAGCCCTTTACGCTCTGGTTGCCCCGTTTCCCTGGGCTTCTTGGAAACGCTGATGATATTTCAGATCAAAGGTCGCAAGCGGCTGAGCGTGAACCAGCTCCGGCCTGCAGACAGGGTTGGGGGCCTGTGCGGTGTTTTATAGCAATGCTTGAATTGATCACCAACTTCTAGAAATTCAGAAACTTCGTGGGGAAGGAAAAGAAAAAAAATTCTAGATTACTGACTTCTCTTGACAACTTGGAAGAGGCGGCCGGCTCTGCATCCTGCGCCCCCGGGCCAGGGCTCGCAGCCGCTGTCCCCGGCCGGGCGGCTCTGCTGTGTGCCACATCCTTTCCCGTTTGCCCTCATTCGGGAGCAGAAGCTGCATGGCCTCTGCGGCACTTGCCTTCACAATCTCGGCCTTGATCCACGTAACGCTTGCTACCTAAAAGTGACTCACAAACTCACGACTCAGTCATGTTCCAGCTCACGGAACAGTGTGTCCACCAGCCCCGCAGGCTCATCAGTCTTATTCCCTTAGGAATAATCATCAATAAAATTAATTACTTCTGTTTGCTTCTCTAGCTTTAAGTCTCCAGCACACTTCACTTGATCTAAACAACTTGCAGGGCCGGCCATCGGGTACCAGCAAAGTAGAAGACTGTGAGCATGTCGGCCTTTCTGTTCTTCACCTAAGAATATTCATTAATAGTAATCACCTGGGGATCCCTGGGTGGCTCAGCGGTTTGGCGCCTGCCTTCGGCCCAGGGCATGATCCTGGGGTCCCGGGATCGAGTCCCACATCGGGCTCCCTGCATGGAGCCTGCTTCTGTCTCTGCCTCTCTCTCTCTCTCTCTCTATCATAAATAAATAAATCTTTTAAAAAATAATAGTAATCACCTGTATTTGCTGTTTGCTTACTAAGTGGCAGGCACCGTGCTTTAAAGCAATTCCATATCCAGTCCCGATCATGCTTCCCATTTTGCAGACGAGAACACTGAGGTTTAAGAGGATCAATAAGTTATACAGCTGATAAATAACAAATTCCAGCTTCGCTCAGTGCTTTCTGATTCTAGAGGTTCCACATTAAACCACTTCTGCTTCACTGGGTGTTATTCTGTATGTTGGCAAATTGAACACCAATAAAAAATAAATTTATTATTTAAAAAAACAAACCACTTCTGCTTATGCATCTCCACTTTCGTGAAGTATATTCAGTAAGAGCTTAAACTATTTCCATATTTCTAAATCTGCTTTAGGACATGTTCAGAAAGGGAAAAATAAAGAAATAGTGCCTTTTGCACTCCTAACTTGTGGAATGAGTGTCCTATCATCTTTTGGAAATCATTAATAATCAGAGATGCACAGGTAGGTCATAGCAAAATTCCACTTATTTTGCCTAGCAGATTGATAAGCATGAAATAGGTTGATAATCACCAGTCTGTACGATTGTAGGGGAACAGGCCCTCACCAACACCACTGGCGGGAGAACAAGCCAATACAAACGATCGTGAGGACATTCTGGAACCATACATCAATTCTAAGGAAATCACTGGACATGCAACTTAATATATGTAAGGAGCGTTCATTTGAGTGTCGCAATAGTGTAATCACAGCACAGATCCCTCAATAAGGGGTAAATTATAAAATAGTATTAAAATGGAGCACTATATAGCCATTAAAAATCATCGAGGTAGTTCCAGGCTCACTAACATAGTATGCTTCTAATATATAATGAAAGGGGAGAAAAACAAGTTTCCAAATAGTGTGTATATATTAATCAAATTCTTATAAACACATACTTGCATGGAAAACTTTTGTAGAGGTGTTCTCCGATGTGTTAACAATGGCAATATTTGATTGATATGATCATGAATGATTTAAATTTTGTTTCCATCTGACTACTCTGTATTTTCTTTTTTTTTTTTTTTTAAGATTTATTTTGAGAGTGAGAGAGCACGCGCATGCGTGTCCACAAGCGGGAGCAGTGGCAGGGATACCAAGGTTATCCAGGGTAGTGGGAAGGGGACACCAAGCAGACTCCGTGATGAGTGCGGAGCCCCACTTGGTCCTGAGATTAGGACCTGAGCTGAATCAAGGGTGAGACACTTAACCCCCTGAGTCACCCAGGCGCCCCTCCATCTGATTTCCCTGTATTTCCTAATTACTTTACGATGGACATGGATTGCTTGTGTTACTATTTTCTCAATCTTATTTTTAAAAAAGGAAATTAGCTGAGGCTGGCTGAAACCTACTGCGACCATACTTGAACGGTAAGAGTGAGAAATGGATGGGCATTTAGGATGCAGATCATAAACTCAGAGATATTTGTTATGCCTTGCACATCAAAGAGGTGCTTTTTCGACATTCCAGTAAATAACGTAACTATAAAAAATGACTGAGCTATTTCTCTCAGCAGGTACCAGGAGCCTTGAGAATTAATACTAGAGCCAATATCTTAACATTTCAAATCTCATGTAAACGGCTTAAATATAGATAATGCACTTCCCTTTGCCTGTGTTGCCTAGGCAACCAAGCCTAGAGTGGCATGTCTCTGATAACTCATCTGCTCTCCATCTGGTATACCACAATTATCGTCTATACCGCTGGTTCTCCTACTTTTATTCAGATCCAGCCCAGCTGAGGGCCCCAAAAACGAGATAGTGATTTTAAAGCAGAACCTGTTCCCCATCTAGTGCCCTCCTCCCTGCAAAAGAAGTGCTTGAGACTTCACACCTCCTGCGGGTGATTCTAAAACATTCCCCCCCACCAAAAAAATAAATAAATAAATAATAAAAAATAAAAAATAAAACATTTCCCTCCAAACACTCCCACTCCAATCCATCCTATTCAGTTGTACCAGACCACATAGTACCATGTTACGTCCTTTATCTCCATTTACCACTTGTGTTGGTTTTCCAGGGTTGCTGTAACAAATCACCACAAATGGGGCCTTAAAATAGCAGAAACTTTTTCTTTCATGATTCTGGAAGCCAAAATCAAGGTATCAGGAGCGATACATTCCGTTTGATGGTTTAAGGGAAAATCCTCCCTTGTGGCTTCCTTTCCAAAAGCTCCGGGGTTCCTGGCCTGGTGATGGCACAACCCAATCTCTGCCTCCATCTTCAAATACCTTTCTTTTCTGTATCTTTTTCTTCTTTCTCTTCTATGGACACCTGTCATTGGATTGAGGACCTACCTCAATCCAGTACGCTCTCTCACCTCTTGGATAGCATCCACAACTTAGCTGCATCTGCAAAGAGCCTATTTCCAAAGAAGGTCACATTCAAGGTAGGATTGCACACATCTTTTTGGAGGACACAATTCAACCCACTAATACGTGACACCTAATATATGATGTTTTTTAAAATAAGAAGCTAGTTGGGATGCCCAGGTGGCTCAGTGGTTGAGCATCTGCCTTTGGCTCCAGGCATGATCCCAGAGTCCCAGGATCGAGTCCCACGTCGGTCTCCCAGCATGGAGCCTGCTTCTCCCTCTGCCTGTGTGTGTGCATCTCTGTATCTTTCACGAATAAATAAATAAAATTTTTAAAAAAATAAGACCTTTAAAAAATAAGCGAATTATAATCACAGCTAACATTTATTGAGAACTTATTCAGCCAACACAGTAAGCCTTTTACAAGCATTATCTCAGTTAAGTTACAAAATGTCTTTCCCCTAACCTACTTCCCCACATCCCATCAACTATTGAAATATCCAGTTTCCATTACTTTGCTTTCTGGTAAGGAGAGTAGCATTTCAAAATTCCGGCCAGTGAATAGAGCAAAAGCTTTCACCTGTGAGGAAGAATTGCTCCTCGGAGGCATTACCAGTATGACCTGTTTGGCCACTTTTTGAAGCTGTACAGCTAGATTGACACTTGGTTGTAATACCTACGTGATCTGCAAAACTCAATACCTGATATCAGGCTCTTTTGAGGGAATATAATCTCTGTCTGCTTCCCAACGTATATGGAAACGCCTTATGTCAAAAGCTCGACCATCATAATGCAGACTGGTTTTTTTCTAACATTTTATTATGAAGAACTTCAACCATACAGCAGAATTGAAAGTTTTATAATTAATACCCTTAGATCACTACCTAAATTCTGTATAACATTTTATCACTCTTGCTTTACCCTATAGTTACGCATCTATCCATGCCATCTGTCCATGAATCCACCTTGTTTCTCCCGCTCAAGTACTTCCTGGATGCAGGACATGAAACCAGAACAGAACACAGGCCCTTTGGTGGCCGGCAGGGCTCTACAGAGAGGAGATAGGGATGAGCTTCGCTGAGCACGTCCAATTCCTTCTCCCACGTAACCAACTAAACCATTTCAACTCAACCAACTAAACCAACTAATGGACTCCTCTTGCCATGGGGAGGAGTAGGAATCGGCAAGAGGGGCCACGAGTGAGGCACAACGGATCTCTCTGCCTAAGGAAACAGGAAGACTGGGCAATGTATTCCTCTATGAAGAATACACCAAGTGACTTAATGGATGAACGTCGTCAATCGTATTCAAATAATAAACAGCGTTTTCTGTCATTCCTGACACTACTACCAAGAGACTATTCGGACTGGAGTAATTCTAGTGTCTTCCATTTTTCACAATTCCCCCAAGACTCTATCCATCTCTGTTTCCCTTTACTTTCACTTGCCTGTTGGTCTTTCTTTCTCCAAAAGTTCATTCTCCATGCAAAGAGGAATATGGTGGCCTATGGTGATGGACTCCCATCCCAACATCTCCCTGATGAGGAATGAAAAAGGACTGTTGACTTCCAACTCCAGGCTGAAATATTCCAAGGAAGGACAACCCAGGTCATCTTGGATCACTTGTCTATCCTGGATCAACCTCTGAGGCCAAGAGGACAGTGTCCAGCTTGAGCCATGTGTCAACCCGGGTTCAAAGGGATAGTCCGCTAGAGAAAGGAGCGTGGGGTTTGGGGCCTTACTAGAAAACAAGGGAATTCCAACATTCTTTTTTTTTTTTTTAAGATTTTATTTATTTATTCATGATAGACATAGAAAGAAAGAGAGAGGGGCAGAGACACAGGAGGAGGGAGAAGCAGGCTCCATGCAGGGAGCCCGACGTGGGACTAGATCCTGGGACCCCAGGATCACGCCCCGGGCCAAAGGCAGGCGCTAAACCGCTGAGCCACCCAAGGATCCCCAAACTCCAACATTCTAACTCATTTATTTATACCCCTTTACCCTAATGCCTGCTCCACCCAGAAGCTTTGTTAAAAGTTGAAACTCCTGTTATGTTATAGTGAGAAAATCTCATTAGCAAACATTTTTTATATTGTGACATTGGGAGTGGTGATTTTTTTTTTTAAGGATCTCTTTAGATTAAGTGAGTGATTACCAAAAGTTGAATAGACTTTCCTATTAAGGAATATGAATATTTTTATTGAGATTGATCAGGAAAATTTTTGTTCTTGAAATCTTTGTTGAGTAAAATAGAAACTTTAAGATCGAAATGCCTGAGGAGCTCGGTATGAAGGGGAGCATTAACTGTTTAACCTCTGTTTAACCTTCTCCCAAATGTTTATTTAAACGCTCTGCCAATGTTGATATGATTCACCCAAGAATGTAACCCAGGTTATGTACAGTGAGATATAATTTATTTACAAATCTGCAGGACTTTGGTTGCTTCTATAACAAACTTTAAGAAAATAAACTGAATGTGTAAAGGCTTTAATCAAACGGTGTCAACATACAAAAGCAAAACCCAAATCTAGACAATTCCAGTCTTTAACAATTCTGTGTTTTCCAATTCAAATATTTGACCAGTAGCCAAATAGAGATATTAAAACAGATAATACCAGCTCATTATCCCTTCCGTCAAAAATCTCACCCATTTCTCCAACTTTAATATCAACAATCGATTCGTTCTATCAAAATACAATAAAACCAATCAAAAGCCCATTTTATTTTTGCAAAAACTACCATCACTTTTGTGACAGCATTAACAGAACTAAAATTCTAGGACTCCTTATCTTTCCCAGCACATGGGTTTGCAAATCTCAAATAGTCACTCTTTCAAAGTTCCAGGGCTAAATCCTATGAGCAATTAGAATTTGGGTAAAAAACATACTTTCAAGTGTAATCAAAGAAGGAAGTGAACCACAAGCCCCCTCTGGCCCCTCCTTCCCCCTCCCCTCACTCCCCACCCAACCTCGAGGCCTCTTCTCCTATTCAGTGTTCAGTTTAGGTTTATTTCAAAGATGCTGAGGAAATTCTGGCTTGATCCTACACCAAATCCCCTTCTGGCTGCCGAACCGGACTCCAGGGTCCTCCAAAGCACGGATCTGACCTCCCGCCGTCCCCTTCCAACGCGTGCTCTGCCCCTGCTTTGCAGACAGCCTCTCTGCCACGGGAAACTGTGCCTATCAGTTCTAAAAGCCTGGGTGGGGTTCCCCGCTCCCCACCCTCCCCGCCCCACACACAGAGCTGGCCTGCATCTGGACACCCTGGGAGAGAAGATAGTCGAATCGGACAGTCGAAACATAACAGGAAGGCAGTTCCTCCAGGTTCCTGTACCAGGAAATAGCTCCTAGCGCCAACACTGTGACTCCAATGCCAAGACCCCGGTCGTGTGCAGTTTGACATTCTGCGTTTAATTCCAGTGCTACTAATGGGGTAATGCTTCACAAAACACCGCGATGTCTAAAGGGCATCCTGTTCGGCGTAGAGCCTTGAGCAAACACAGAAATCTTTGTCCCCGTTCCGAGCATATGGGAGACAAAAACTTCCAGTCACAATTCTCTACTCATTCTGGACAAATGAATCCCCAGAAAAGGGAAAAAAATAAATGTAAGACATTCAGACGTTGGAACCACTGAGCCAAACCAGAGGGAAATCCACCCAACCCAATATTTTGCTTTTAAGAGTGGAGACTAATGAATATTTTGAGGAACAGTATAATCGCCCTTCATGATGTCAAGCCCCAAAGGTATCGACGGACCCCAAATATCTCTAGTTCCTCTTGATTATAGCTTGCGGGACCCCAGAAGCCTAACGCAAAGCATGTAACACTACCGCCTTGAACCCAGCCAGATAGACGGATCCGTGTTACACAGTCCTCACTCAGCACCCAAGGAGTTAGCCCTCGAACTTCCTGCTTCTCTTACTTCCTCCCCCTTTGGACTTCCTTCAACACATTTTATTTTTCTTGACGTGTCCAGTTTAATGAGTGGATGACCACCTCTGGATTCTAACCCAAGTTTCCGTTTCTTGGTTTGGAAACGCCTTCCACGTCCCTCCGACGGTTTTTAAGATCACAAACAAGGGACGCCTGGGTGGCTCAGTGGTTGGGCACCTGCCTTTGGCTCAGGGCGTGACCCTGGAGGCCCGGGATCGAGTCCCACGTCGGGCTCCCTGCATGGAGCCTGCTTCTCCTTCTGCCTGTATCTCTGCCCCGCTCTCTCTATGACTCTCATGAATAAATAAATAAAATCTTTAAAAATAATAATAAAATAAATAAATAAATAATAAATAAATAATAAAATCACAAAGAGGATGCTGGGAGTCACCTTCTGTATTGACACGGCCTCCTCACCCAGACAAGTCACACTGAGTATATGGCCCAACCTTCCAGACACACTCTTTGGGAGGTCCCGCACCCCCGAGGTCACTGCTCCTCCCCTTTACGAAGTAGCACGTTCCCTTATTCACAAGAAGCTACTTGGTTCAAGCATCTGAGCCAGGAGCTCCAACCTGCACATGGAATCAAGTGGGACGTTTCAAAGACCAGCCTCTGCTCGCATCTCACCCCCAGCATCTGGCTTAATAAGCCTAGGATGCAACCCCGTTAAAGGGTTGCATCAAGAGTGGAGGGTTCCTAGATTTCAAGCGTACGTTCCATTTCGGGCCAACCTAGCCCTTCTCCACACGTGTTCTTTACTGACTGCGAAGTTGGACCCTTCTTAGGATGACTCCTCCCAGCGTCCTTCTACTCTCTTGATTATTTTAACTGCTGCTCTCAACTCACTGCGGTTTGTGATGTTAATTTGGGCACATGAGAAGAATAATTGATACCACCTGCAGGCCACAGCGGCTAGACAGCGAGCGGATGGAAACAATCATACCGTGAGCTTCTCGAAGGAGGGGACGTGCCTTATCCATCTTCGCATTTCCACAGTATCCACCGTGGTACTTTGATCAAAGTGGGCGTCTAATACATATTTAGGAGGGAAAGTGGGATGACCTGTATATAGGGTCTGCTTCCAATGTTTAAAATATCCGCAATACATACGACGTGTGTGTATAGTTGAAAAGTAGTGTGGTGGGGAGTAACCAGTATTTCTTTTCAATTGGCTCACTTTTTTTTTTTTTGAGCCATTTTATTGGGTTATAAATCACATACCGTACAATCCACCCTTTTAAAGCGTACAGTCCAATGGATTTTGGTATAGTCAGAGTTGTGCAACCGATACCACAATTTTAGAACACACATCACCCCAAAAAGAAATCTCATACTCACCAGCCGTCACTCCTCATTTCTCCCCAAGCCCTCCCCGCACCCCCACCCAGACCTAGATCACCACTAATTTACTTTATGTCTCTATAGCTTTGCCTCTTCTGGATGTTCTTATAAACAGAATCACACAACGTGAGGGTTTATGTGTCAAGCTTCTTTTCGCGTCGCATAATGCTTCCAGGATTTATCCGCGCTGTAACATGTGCCCGCGGGCCTTTCATTTTTATCGCCAAATAATAATAGTCCATGATACAGATGGGAGCATCTTAGTTATATATTCATCAGCTGAGGGACCTTTGGCTGCTTTTCCCTTTGGGCTATAGGGTGACTAGTGCCGCCGCGAACATTTGATTTTGTGTTTGCGTGTATTTTCGGTCCTCGTAGGCACGGGCACGGGGGTAGGATGCCGGCCCCCGCAGTAACTCCGGGTTTAACCTCTGAGAAACCGCCAGACTATTCTTCCAGATTGGCTGCAACATCTCACGAGGCCAAAACCTGTACCCCCTTCCTGCCTGGCCCAGCCATTCAAGCAGCGGGGTCTTTCTTCTCCCTTTGCTGCGGGGAAAGGATGTAACCGGCTGAAATAAGAACCAAAGGAGGGTTCCTGACTTTGATTCCCAGAAGCCTACACCCCGGGGGGGGGGGGGGGGGGGCGGGGGTGTGAAGACTGGCCCAGGAGACAGGATGGGAGAGGACCTCCCCAGGGCACGCGGCTCCCCCGCCCCAACCCCAAGACGAGAAAGGAGTCCCTCAGGGCTGGAAAGAAAACGAGAGAGAGGAGAGAGGAGAGAGGAGAGCGCATTCCTGGCCCCAGAGGCTGGTTGTTGGGTGGGCAGCCTGCTTGCCCCACTCCGCAGAGTCCACAAAGCTCCGGGAGGAAATTGCTGGAACACATACGTCCCGGGTCTTTAGAAAATCTTATAGACGCTTCCTCACCCGGTGCAGCAAGAAGGGCAGATGCTTCCACTGTAGTCAAAGCCAAGCCCAGGGGGCAGAGGGTGGGGTTGGGGGTTGGGGGGGCAGCTTAGCAGGAGTGAGGGACGTCTGGGTGACCACATAGGGAGGAGGGATCTAGGCCCTACGCCCACCACTGTCACTGCACAACCCTCCTGGGACTTCGACTGAATCTCAGGGGGACGAAGTGGTAAGAGGACCCCGAACTGACGAAGATTAATTCTCCACCAGGCTGGCAAACTACAAACTTGAAACTGAAGCCAAGTTGTGTTTCAGTGAAGTGAGGGAAATCCCATTTCTGAGTTATGCACTGACATTGGAACGTACCGGGCAACATCAGAAAAAGGGCCAAAGAAGTCAAATGTCCAATAAGAATATGAATAAGAGGGGATTTCTGGGTGTCTCAGTGGTTTGGCGTCACCTTTGGCCCAGCTCGTGACCCCGGGGTCCTGGGTTCGAGTCCCGCGTCAGCTCCCTGTATGGAGCCTGCTTCTCCCTCTGCCCGTGTCTCTGCCTCTCTCATGAATAAATAAATAAAATGTTTAAAAAACATATGAATAAGAACCCCACAACCCCACACCGACAATACTCGGTGGAGCAAGGGTGTGGCACGAGAGAAACTGTTCCGAGCTGCTAACAGGAGAGTCGGTGAAAACGGCCTGCGTGGAGAGCACATTAGCGACCCTGCGGAAGTCGGGCAGGCGGTGGAGAAAAGGGACCTCGCACTCACCGCTGGGAGGGTGTGGGTTGGGGGAGGCCCATGGAGGGCCATGTGGAATTTCCTGGAAAAGGTAAAAATAGAACTGCCACCCAGTCCAGCAATTCCACATCTGGGTTTCTATCAAAACCCACCCCCCCCTTCGGGGAGGCATACGCGCCCCCGTTGACTGCAGCACCGATCCCAGCAGCCAGGCCACGGAGGCCGCGGGGCTGCTGAGAGGCGGGTGGGGGAAACGGGGTGAATAGACAAGCGTGACGGGCGCCTCCGAGCCGCCACAAGAGGAGGCGGGCCGGCCACGCAACTACCTGGGCGGCCCGGGGTGGGGCGCTGCGTGGGGCAGTCGGCCGGGTTCCACTGGTGTGGAGGCCCTAAAGCAACAGCCGCATAAACTCCGGAACAGACGCGTGTGCCCGGGGGAGGGCGGCGAGGGCTGGGGCACAGGTGCGGGGCCTGGGAGGACAGGCGTCTGGGTTCGAGGTCCGTGAGTCACAGAGACAAGAAGCCCAACACGGAGGCTATGGTCAGGGTCAGTGATGAGGCCGGGGGTGTGCGGGAGGCGAGCCCTCGCGGGGGGCCGAAGCTAAGTCCGTGTGCCGACACGACCCTGTGCACGCATGCACACACTCGTACGTGCACATACGCGCACACTCACACACGCATACAAATGCACACACACGTGAGGCCCGATGGCCCAGCAGTGGCCGCCCCGTTGGTATAAGCTCGAGGACGCCCCCAGGGGTGCCAGGGGCCACGCACAGGGTGTTCCCTGTAAGAATGTGTGTAACGGGAAAATAAAACAAGGCAACAGCGGAGAGCCCAGCAGCAAGGGCCTGGACAAGCCGACGGTGCCCGTGACCTGGTGCCCCCAGGGTGCCCCGGCCAGGCCTGGCCCCCCGCAGCCGCACACCTTCCCTCCGGAGTCCGCAGTCAGCAAGATCCTGGTAATTCATCCACCCGAAGCGCGTGCTTCCCACACGTGAAGTGAGTGGGCGAGGGCTCCTCACGTCCCCCGAGCAACTTCCCAAAGTGTAACATCCAGAGGCGACAGTACAAGCCGCCCAGGATCAGCGCAATACAATGTCATTTAAATAAGACATGCAAACGCACACGGTAGTGCTACGTGTTTTCACGGATGTGTCCGTACCCACCGGGCAGTGGGTTGGTGAACAGAAATATCAGGTTTAGTGCAACCGGCATTTTTAGTATTTTTCCTTTACGACTGGCGCCTTCTTGTGTTTTAAGAAATTTTTCCCTTTCTGGAGTCCTTACAAAACCATCCTGTCGGATCCCCGTCTGGGTGCTCGCAAGCATTACTGTCCAGGTTTGGGACCGCGGCCCAGGGGCTGGGCGACCCCGGAGACGGCAGGAGGCCCGTGTGCCTTTCCCCCAGGAGCAGCGTGCTCAGGCCTGGCTTCCCCAGAACCCGGGGCCCGGTCTCAGGGTGACTCTGTGCCCCGTCCCCATGTCCCTGTGTGGCAGCGTCGCGCCACCGCGGGCCTCGCTGTTGGCCCACCAGGTCCACCCCCCGCCCGCTCTCCCCACGCACGTGTGCGGCCCCCCGCGCCCCCCATACACTTCGCAATCTGAAAAGCGAGTTTTGCAGAGAACCTTTGGATTCTTGCTCAGAACCGCATGAAATCAGGCAGCGTGGGGGCTGTGGTGGCAGATCCTCCCCTGCTGGATCCCCCTCACGCAGGTCCTGCTCAGTGAACACCATTCCCCGGGGGGTCAAGATCATCGGACAGAGGTCTCGTCTTTTTTTTTTATTTTATTTTATTTATTTATTCATGAGAGACACAGAGAGAGAGGCAGAGACACAGGCAGAGGGAGAAGCAGGGTCCCTGTGGGGAGCCCGACGTGGGACTCCATCCCGGGACCCCGGGGTCACGCCCTGGGCCGGATGCAGACGCCCAACCGCTGAGCCACCCGGGCATCCCTTTTTTTTTTCTTTTTTTTGTCAACAGAGATATTTGTCATTTTGCTTCGCTGCCGTAAGCGGTGTCCTCACGGAAACCGCCGCTGTCCCCCAGGTGACCCAGGCGACCGCAGTTAGAGTGCCCGAGCTCACCGGGTGAGGCCCGAGTCCTGCTCGGGTCCCCCACCCGCCCCAGCCTTGCTGCTGCTGCTGCTGCTGCGTTTGTGGCTTGTCCTGCCGACAAGGAGGTGTGCGGACACTCCACGCTCCCCGGGCGGCTGCGCCACAGACCGGCCAGCGTGGGCAGGAGTGTGGAGAGCCCCTGCCCCGTGTGCACCCTCGGCGGGGACATGGACCGGCGTGGGGATTCCTCACAAAGCCACACAGCATTCCCGCGGGACGCGGCCCTGACTTGGGAGAGCAGCCGGAGGAGCGGGCGCAGGAGGGGACAGTCGCAGTCTCCTGTCCTCAGCAGCGTCACTGCCCGTCCTGCAGGCGGCCCGCGGCCCATCGGCAGGTGAGTGGTTGGCCGCACGCGGCTCACACGCGCTCACACTCACGGAGGGACACCGTTCACCCATAGCAAAGAGGAAAAGCCCAGCTCATCTCCCCATGGGTGACACGCTGCACCCCCGAGAGGACGGGCCAGGGTGCTGGGTGGGACCAGGGGCCGGGACTGTGGGAGGTGGGGGGTCTCCACTTGGGAGAAAGGTTCTGGAGACGCATGGTGTCGATGCAGGCACAACAGCGCACGTGCCTCGTGCCCGATCCCTCCATTACGTGGTGACGACGGCAGACTCGACGCCACGCGTGTTTTGTCACAACCATGAGGTGTTGGAAAGAGGCCCCTGGAGGTGCGGGTTCATCCCCTTGACCTTGGGGCTCTGCCATTGTTTCACGAAGCACCTGCGCCCTACAGCGCGGCCCCTTCCCGGCGGCCTGACACCTGCCAGCGACCTTCCTCGTGCTGCCCCACGGCCTCCTCGAGATCCGCCACCTACATACACTGGCTTTGGCTCAGGCCCGGCTCGGGGTCGCAGCGGTTGGGCTCCGCTCCACGGACAGGCTGCCTGGGACTGTGTCTGTCCCTCCCGTCCCCCGCTCGTGCGTGCACTTTCTTCCTCGCTCTAAAATAAATGAGATCTTAAAGAAAAGAGAGAAATCTCAGCCATCACCTCAAACAATACGTGCTTTGCCCTCCGTCACCTTTCTCTGGGTCGCGAGGAGTTTGTCCGGTGTTAGAGTTCCAGCTTCTGGGGTGTGAGCATTGCCCATTTTACAGACACTATTCGTATTCTTCTGCAGGTTTAAATATTTGGTTTCCAGTCAATCCCTGGATTTCTTCTTTGACGTATCAATCAGAAATGTGTTGCTTAATTTCCTACTCTTTGGGGTTTTTTGTGCACATCTCACTATTCCTACATTGTGACTTGGGTCATCAGAGAACAGGGCTCTGTATGGTTTTGCTTCCTTTCGATTTGAGGCATATTTGGTGGACCAGCACACGGTCTATCCTGGTGAATTTTCCATTTACACGTGAAAAGCTGCAATTTCTGCTGTTACTGGGCAGAGGATGCTCACGTCAACCAGGCCAGGTCCTTGAGGGGCTTTCCAGATCTTACACAGCTCCTCACTTCCATCCTCTTTCTCTGCCATCCTGTGAGAGAGGGAGTGATGTCAAGAATTCTGCAACTAGAATCACGAATCATCTGTCTGTCCGTCCTTTTGGAGCTGTCGGTGTAGATCCTGCATTTTGGGGCGTCACGAACACAGATGTTCGCAGTCAAGGTTGCCGTGGCTTCTTCGTGCATCGGGCCTGTGCCCCGCGACACATCCCTGGCGACGACTCGGGCTGCGAGGTTGGTGTCGCCCGTGTCCCTGGCTCCTGCGCCCCCTGCCCCCTGTGCCCCCTGTGACCCTGCCGGCCTCTCCCCTTTGCCCCGACACAGCCCCAGCCCCCCAGCACCCCGGCCCCTCTGTGGGCCTCGGCTGCCTCCCTCCCACAGCACCGAGTCCCCCCCGAGGCTGCAGGCGCTCGCAGCGTCAGGCCGGCGCCTCTGCCTTAGCACTTGCTCCTCCTCGCCTGCTCCTTGTCCATTTTTGTTCTGTCCCTTTGTTTCGAGTTCACTCGCTTTGGGACCCCGTCTCATGTCTTCTGTTGACAGCTCTCCCGCTATTTTCTTTTTTTTGCTGGTTGTTCTAGACTTTACCATGTGCATCTTCGTCGTGGCCTCACTCAAACAACACAGACTCCCTCCTGCAGCCTTTCCTCTGTGCTATTGGGAGGGCTATATTACGTCTGTGTTTCTTACAAACTCACAAGTGCAGTGCAATTACTTTTGCTTCGTCAACCCTATTTTTGTGACAACTTCATTGAGGTAAAATCAGTCCACAATGAACGGTGCGTATCTGGGAGGCAGAGAAGCCTTGACACGTCTATGTGCCCCCATGCCCATTGACGCAGTCAAGAGGACAAAAGCATCTGTGCCCCCGAAGGTTCCCAGAGCCCCTTTGCAAACCCCCTGTCCCTTCCTGCCCCCGACATCCCTCCCTCGCCCCGACAGCCTTCTTGGACTCATGTCACTAGGGCACAGTCATGTTGAGGCTCAAGTCCCGGTCACCGTGTGTGCCAGAAATATGGCCCTACTGCTCAGCAGCACCCCTATCTCATGGGGGGACCACGGTTCATTTATCTGGTCACCTGTTAATGGCCCTTTGGGGCCATTACAAATAAAGCTGCTGTGAACACGTGAGTAGGAGCTGCGGGTGTGGGTGCAGGTGCAGGTGTGGGTGTGGGTGTGGGTGCGGGTACGGGTGCAGGTGGGGGTGTGGATGCAGGTGCGGGTGCAGGTGCGGGTACAGGTGCGGGTGGGGGTGCAGGTGCAGGTACGGGTGCAGGTGCGGGTACGGGTGCGGGTGCAGGTACGGGTGCAGGTGCGGGTGCAATTGCAGGTGCGGGTGGGGGTGCAGGTGCAGGTACGGGTGCAGGTGCGGGTACGGGTGCGGGTGCAGGTACGGGTGCAGGTGCGGGTGCAATTGCAGGTGCGGGTGCGGGTGCAGGTGCGGGTGAGGGTGCAGGTGCAGGTGCGGGTGCAGGTGCGGGTGCGGGTGCAGGTGCAGGTGCAGGTGAGGTGCGGGTGCGGGCTGCGCACGGAGAGCCGGCCCGCCCGGCCTGCAGCCTCGCGCCCTGTGCCGCCAGCCCTGCGCCCCCACAGCCTGCGGTGCTGTCCCCGCGTTCTCGGTCGTGCCGCAGCATCCCTGGCCGTCTCATTCCTCTTGAACGGGCTCCTACATGGTCCGAAGTCACACGCCTGGACTGAAAACACCGCTCGCCACCGACCATTCGCATGTGCCTCTTTTTAAATGATATTTTTTTAATTTAAATTCAATTTGGTTTTGTTTTGTTTTGTTTTTATCTTAAATTCAATTTGATTAACAGGGGTCCGTCCCCTGGGCAGGACCTGGCGGCCCGCCAGCCCGCACTTGCTCCTTCTGGGCTCCGGGGGGCGCCGCGGCGCCGTCGCTATATTCCGGGGGGGTCCGAGCGCGAAGTCGTGACCCCGGGTCCCCGGATCGAGTCCCGCCTCCCTCTGTGACTCTCATGGATAAATAAATAAAATATTAAAATAAAGAGCAGATGTCAAGGGCACTGGCGCGCCCTGCGGCATCCCCCCCCCCCCCGCCCCGCCCCGCGAGCTGCTCCCGGCCCCGAGCCCGCCCCAGCGAGTCCTTGGCTGAAACGAAAACACGGGATGGAGCGCGGAGCCTCGGGAGTGGAACGACCCAAACTCGTGTCCGCGGAGGACGGCGCCTAGCCTGCGACGTGCAGACGTGGTGACCGCCCGCCCGCCCGGCGCCCGCGTGCCCCGGACCCCCCCCCCCCCCGAGCCTGAGGCCCGCCCCCAGCATGGTGCCCCGGACCCGTGAAGCGCTTGAGGCCCAGGGACGCGGAGCCGGAGCCGAGGGCGCCCAGCCCGCCTGCACGGGCAGCCCCCCCACCCCGCCGCGGGCCGGAGGGCAGCAGGGGGAGCGGGGAGCGCGCGGCCTTCGACCGCTCACGATTATCTTTGAAATGGTATTTCGAGAAACGAGGATGCCTGCCTAAGGGAGGCACCGGCGGGTTAGGACGCGGTTGGCTTCGAAGCGGTGCCGGGAAAGCGGCGGCTCTGACTCTCCTAATTTCGCCACAGTGATAACGCGGTATGTATTCTGCTGTGATTCGGGAATATTCGCGAGCGTGACTCCAACACGCGGCGGGGCGGGCGCGGGACAGGCTCGCCCGCCCCCTAGTGACCCCGCCCCTGGCCCCGCCCCCTACTGGCCCTGCCCCGTTCTCCTCGTGGCCCCGCCCTGGCCCCGCCCCGTCCTCTCCTCTTGGCCCCACTTCGTCCCCCTTCTCCTGGCGTCTCCCGCCCCGCCCCTCCTCCTGGCCCCGCGCCTTCCCCGCCTGGCCTCGCCACCCCCCGCCTCCTGGCCCCGCCTCCTGGCCCCGCCTCCTGGCCCCGCCTCCTGGCCCCGCCTCCTGGCCCCGCCTCCTGGCCCCGCCTCCTGGCCCCGCCTCCTGGCGTCTCCCGCCCCGCCCCCTCCTGGCGTCTCCCGCCCCGGCTGACCGCAAACCCCGGAGCCCGGACGCCCTGCGCGGCTGGGACTCCGGCGGCGCGAGCCCAGGCCCCGGCCCCCGCGGCGGCGGGCGGAGCCACCGGGGGCGGCGGGCCGTAGCTGCGGCGCGGGGCGGGGGCCCGGGAGCGCGGGCAACATGCCCCGGACGGCGTCCAGGCTGCGGGTCCGTGACTGAACTTGCCCCCCCCCCCCCCGTCGCGCGCCCCGCTGCCCAGGAGCGCGGGCGAGGGTCGTCCCGGGCCCCCGGGCGCTCGCGGTGTGGACCCCCGTGGTGCTGGGGGGGGGCCCTGCAGGGTCCCCAGGGGCCTGGGCCTGGCGCTGTCTCACTCTGCCCTGCGGGTCGTCGAGGGCAGCAACCAGGATGGAGCCCGGTTCCTGGGGTGCGGAGCTTCTTGCCAAGCGCACAGGTGTTGACGGGGCGGCCGGGCTCTGTCCAGGGCCCTCCATCTCGCAGACAATCCTGCTCCCTGGCCTCATAGGACAACTGCGTGGGAAATGGCCCCGTTTGCTCCCGGCTTAGGTGTCTCACGGCCCTGCAGGCCGGAGGTGGAACGCGCCAGCCAGCCGAAGGTTTGCTCGTGTTCACGGCAGCCTTGGAGGTCCCACTGAGAGCACCTTGGCTGTCACCTGCTTCCTGGGGGCCTCAACCCCTCTGCGGGCCCTTCTGTCTGCAAAGTTGCATCTCACAGGTGGGGAAACAGGGACTAGCCACGTTGTGGCTGGCAGGTGGCCCTGCAGCCAGTCTAGCTGACCGAGGGCTGTGACCACTGCACCGGGCAGCCAGTGGGAGCCAGGGCTCCAGCCGGTCTCGGGACCGGAGACCTTTAGGATGTCATGGAGCGGGCCCGAGCTTCCCGAGCTTCTAATCAAAATGAGACCAATCCCACGGCTTTTGTCCTGCGGGGACCTAGGCATCGGTGTTAACTAAGACTGTGCTGTCTGTGCGGTCGTCCACTGCTCTCTCCGCAGCCTCTGCTGGGGCCTGGCAGCCTGTCCGGCCCCTGAATGACTACATCCTCGGGCTGACTCCCAAAGGGGCTCGTCCCTGTTGCCCTCTGTGCTGGACCTTTGGAAATGGGCCAAGGCAGGGGAGACGTGGGGCTGGGCCCAGCAGGGTGAGGGCGTCTGAAGTCGGGCTGTACTGGGTGGGAGAGGGTTTGTTTGTTGGCCCGGTGGGTGGGGAGGTGGAAAGGGGAGGCGGCCCGAAATGCAGAGTCCCGTCTGCCCCTACTCTGCTGTGGACACTGAGGAAGGTCACTGATCCCCCAGAAATTCCTTCCCTGCCTGGGGTGTCACCACGGTGATGAGTCATGCTGAGGATTAAACAGGATACTACGCATAAAGGCTCCGTTGAGCATCCATGCTGACTGCACCTGTCTGTCCTTATGTCACTGGACCAGTGTAGAGCTGGAGCAGCCTGAGGGCTCAGCCCTCTGGAGCCTCAACTGCCAGGCGGAGGGCCTGGACTTCATGCCAAAGTCAAGGGAGCCCTAGAGGAGTGTGAGCACAGAGAGAGGTGATGGGACTGTCCTCTTGGGGCCCAGAGGCAGGGATCTCTGGGAGGAGAACCCGGGCGTGGAATGGGTCCATCCTCACAAGAGGAAATGTGCCAGCCAGGCTCTGTCGGAGCCACACATACACATGCCTTTTGACCCAGCAACGCAGTTCCTAGAGAGCCCCCCACATGCATGCAATGCCATGTGCGCAGAGACTGGGGGTAACCTGCGCTGCAAAGGAGCTGCAAAATGCACAGTGGCTCAGCTCCAGGAGGGCGTGTGATGTGCCCCCAACACTGGCGGCCCCCAGGGAGGGCTGCAGGGGGAGGCTTGTGGGCTAGCACTGGCTTGCATTACCCTGCAGCTTCGCCCTTGGACTCTAGGCCGTTGACAACCCGCAAATCCCATCTGCAAAACAAAGCAGAACAGTGAATGGGTTACAAGGCCTGGCCATGTGGGTGCAGAAATGAGGCTAGGAAAGTTCTGGAACTCTGGGTTCGGTCATCACTATTGGCCACATTTCCTCTTCCTTGGAGGCCAGAGGAAGTTGGGGTTCTCTCCGGCCTTTCCTCACTCTCAGATGAGGCGGCGCCCAGCACAGTCTGGCCAGGAGTGTTCACTGCTTCCTGGCTGGTTAACTAAGACAGGGCACTAATGGGGCCCTGCGAGTGGACATCAGCACCAAGGAGGGTGCACCCTGCAGCCTTGGCCGAGGGCCCACGGGGAGCAGGTCACGGTTTCCCTCCTAAAGATGCTGTTCGTGGGCTTCTCCGGGAACACCCGCCCGCGGGAGCCACGGCTGTCCACCCTGCAAGCCGGTGCGGCTGCCCGGGAAGGCCACTGCGGCAGAGCCGGGGCTCAGGCCAGCCCTCCCGCGCCCCTGGCCGATGCTGGGCCTGGCCGTTTCCTACGTCAGAAGGGCCGACGCCTTTCCTTCTTCCCCGCGTCCGCTCCTGTCCACACCTGGGAGTCAGGGGTGGCTGCGCTGCCGCGTGGGTTTTTGGGGCGCCCAGGCCTCGGAGGAAACTGAGCCCCAGAAGCCGAGCGCAGGCGGAGCAGCAGGGATCCGGGGCCTCCAGCCCAGGTCGCAGGCCGTGAGGCTGGGCCCTCCCAGGTGGGAAGGGGCCCCGGGGTCAGGAGGTGTTCACTGCTTCCTGGCTGGTGGTGTGTGCCCGCCAGCCCGCAGGGATGCGGCCTTGACTGTGGGCTCAGCGCTGCCTCTGACAGGCGACCTGGGGCACATCCCCTCGTCCTGCATGGGAGCTAGGCCAACCAGGGCTTGTTGCCGAGTCGGAACGCCGGGCAGGTCTGGAGCCCTGTCCTCTCCACATGGTAGGCACCTGCCCGGCGGGATGGTCGCTGGCAGCCACCGCGACAGCAACAGCGGTGCAGCGTTTCAACACTGGGCCAGCGGCTGTTGGTGTGGTCACTGATGCAGCTCTGCCAGGATCCATCCCCGGACGGCGGGACACCTGTCCTGGTGACAGGCCTCTCTGGCTGGGCAGGCAGGAGGTCCGGGCCTGGCCTCCGCCCTCTGTTCACGCTGGAGGCAGGCCCTGCTCCCCGCAAGGGTGGGGCGGGTGACAGCCCCTGGTCTGGCCACGAGAGGAGGACCCACCCGCGTGGCCGGGGCTCAGGCTGCCGCTTGCCACTGCGCCACCCGGCCAGTTACTGCACCTGCGCCCGCTGGGCTTCCCCATCTGTAAAGCGGGGCTGGGAGGGCCCCCATGGGCTGCCGTGGGGATGTCACGGCCACAGGAGCCAGGGCCCGGCATGTGCTGAGCTCAGGAAGTATTGGCCACAAGTTCAGGGCCGGTTTCACAGCCGGGCAGCCCGGAGCCACACAGAGGCCCCGCAGCTCGTGGGTTGGGGGTCTGCTGTTGCCCTCTTGAGAACCTCCAGAAGTTCGTCTCTGAACCCGCATTTTCCAAGTGACACATGACGTGGGTAGAGGGGAGGCTGTGGCACGGGCCTGGTGGGTAGCATGGGCGCCAAGCCCTTGGCCTGGCCGCTGGCTGACACCCGTGGGGCCTCGGGCTGGGGCGCAGGCCCGGTGCTGGTGGTGGTGTAGCAGGGCCACCCCGGAGAGGCCAGGGCCCCGCCTGGCGCCCGTGCCCCGCACCTTCCCCACCCGAGTGCCCACGTGGGCTCAGGCGGGACACCTGGCCTGCAAGTGGTCACAGAGCAGAAGTGTGCACATGAGCATTGTGACAAAACGTGCCACTTACTAGCACTCGCCAACCAGTGCAGGGCATCCGGCTGTCAAAACGATCACAATGTTGTAAAGCAAATATCCGAAGGTCTCGAACTGGAAGTAATGGAGAGATGGTGACATTTGGTGGAAAAGAATTCTATCTCCATATAAAGTCTGACGAACCGGTTATTAAAAAGGAAGACAGTTTTGGGGGGCGCCCGGGGGGTTCAGTTGGTTGGGCAACCAAGTCTGGGTTCCAGCTCGGTCGTGGTCGCAGGGTCCCAGGTCCCGGGATCGAGTTCTGCCTCGGGCTCCCTGCATGGAGCCTGCTTCTCCTTTTGCCTGTGTCTCTGCCTCTCTCTCTGTGTCTCTCATGAATAAATAAAATCTTTAAAAAAAAATGATACGACAGAGTGCTTGAGCAGGACATTGAACTACCTGCGAGTCGTGAAGCCACTGTGGCTTCCTGTAAGACCTCCCGGGTTACAGAGAACGTCAGACACCAGACCCTAGAATGTATGAATTTATATTTAACACTAAATTCAGACTTACATGGAACTGACTTACTGAAAAGAGTTCAGTCTTTTTAGAAACAAGGCTCTGCGACACTCAGCAGCTCTACACAGACTAAAATCCATATTTCAAATCGATAACTGGTCTGAAATTGATCCCAGTGTCGTCACAGCCTGCAAAGTGCTCAGCGGCCCCAGTAATGCTTGCATTGGCAGAAAGATCCTCAAGATGAAAAATCATCAGGAACGATCTGCGACCTTGAACCTGCCAAGAGCAGCAGACGTCACTTCCCGCTGCATGGATCGGGAGTGAGTTGCTGGAAGTTTCTGTGACCTACGAAATGGATCCGCAGAAAAGCAAATCAGGAAAACCTTATAATCCAGCTCTCCCTTTAATAAGGTGTTATTATATGGACTGTGATACCGAAATATAGGCTCTGTGATTTGCAAGGTTATGTCGTTACCCACGCGTCGCTGTTGCCGCTACCACAGTGGGTGCGTAACACGTTTTAAAGGGAAAATCTTCATCGTTCATGCCGTCGACTGCACATCTCCCTAGCTTTTCAGGTACATTTTTAGGTTTTCCACCCAGCCCCACCAATTACACCGCCGATGATGGTGACGTGGGTGGGAAGCTCCGTGTAAACCGTGGTGTGCCGTCCGTGGGGGCCCTTAAGACGTCCCACGGGTTGGGGAGCCTGGCTTTCCGAGGTGCTCGGTGGGAATCCCACCCCAAATGTGCGGAGCCAGCTCTGCATCCTCACCGGATCCAGGGTGATGTGTGGACGTGTGAAGGTCCGAGACCCACCTGGACCGGGTGCTCAGGGAGGACGGGCAGGTCCCTTGCCCCTCGGCGTCCCCAGGACTGCTATTCAACATCCGTGCGCTGGAGGGCAGCGGAGCCCAGCGAGGAATCCCTGGCGCCGCCACGGGGAGTTCGGGAGTTGGGAGTGGTGGTGTGAACGGGGCTCTGAGTGACAGGCTCCCTGGGCCACTCTTGCTGGGAGGCTTGCTGGGGGCTTGCTGGGGGCTTGCTGGGAGGCTTGCTGGGGGTCTTGCTGGGGGCTTGCTGGGGGGTCTTGCTCGGGGGTCTTGCTGGGGTCTTGGGGGGCTTGCTGGGGGGCTTGCTGGAGGCTTGCTGGGAGGCTTGCTGGGGGTCTTGCTGGGGGCTTGCTGGGGTTCTTGCTTGGGGGTCTTGCTGGGGTCTTGGGGGGGCTTGGGGGGGCTTGCTGGAGGCTTGCTGGGTGCTTGCTGGGGTCTTGCTGGGAGGCTTGCTGGGGGGGCTTGCTGGGAGCTTGCTGGAGGCTTGCTGGGGGCTTGCTGGAGGGGCTTGCTGGGGGCTTGCAGGGCACTTGCCAGCACTGGCCGGCCTCGGGCAAGTCGCCTCTCCCCTCTAGGCCCACACGACTCCATCCAAGAAGTATGCGCGTCCAGACCCCGAGGTCTTCAGAGCCCCTCAGAGCCTAAGCTTGTGCGGCGCCATCCGGCCTGTGGATGCTGTGTGTCCCGGGCCCCAAGGAGACAGAACCGAGCCACGGGCTCCCATCTGCACAGGCAGGATGTCCTCTTCCTACCTCCAGGGCCAACGTGGGCGAGGGGCCGTGCCTCGGAATGCGGGGTGTGGCAGATCCGGACTCGGCAGGAGGCTGCGATCTGGAGGCCACGGCTCAGTGGCCTCTGCGCCGGGTGCAGCGGGTTCTGCACGTGGGGGGAGGTAGGAGGTGACCGAGGAACGGCCGTCGCACAGATGGGGAAAGCCCAGGAATGGCTGTGTGACCCCTCCTGGGTCCCAGCGTCAGTGGAGAAGCTGGACCAAAGGCCGAAGTATCCAGGGGCGGAGGGCCGCGGCTCACCAGCTCAAGGCCTCCTTCCCCCAGGGGTGGGTGGCCTCTCGTCGCCTGGGTCCCCGGGAGGGGGCAATGCGTGGGGGCTGATGGGCTCACGGGGACCCGCCGCCCAGAGAGGAGCTGGGCCTCAGCCGGCGAGCAGAGTGAGGCCCGCAGGGGCTGCCATGATCCTAGTGCCGCCGGGCTTCCTGCCAGCATGGTGAGAGCCGGGGCCCTTTGCTCGCGGCTAGGGGCCCGCCCGGTGCCACTCGGCTCCAGGGACGCTAACTGGGGACCTCCACCCGTGGGCCACGTGGTGGGCCGTGTCATCCTGGGGCCTGGTCACAGCTCCGACCACGCCATCGCCCGCTCCAAAGCCCCCACGGCTGCGGCCGCCTGGGTGACAGAGCAGGTGAGTCCGCGCTCCTCGGCGTGGCGTCAGCGTCCCTGGGGCTGGGACCCCCCACCCTGCCCCCGCCACGGCCCACTGGCTGCGTGGTGCGCAAGCCCCAGTCACCTGCCCAGCTGCCTTCCTTCCCTGTGTTGCAGACCCTTAGCAGGTGCCAGGCTCACTCCCTGGGGAGGCGGGACGGGTGGACCGGCAGGTGCTCCATGAGGTGGTCAGGGGAGGCCCCTCGGTGAGCAGGCGGCCGGCACCGGGAAGCATGGGGCTGGGGAACCCCGCCAGGCAGGCGCCACAGGAGGTGCAGGAGCGCCCGTGCTCTGGGGCGAGCGAGGCCAGCGTGAGGCCAGTGAGCTAAAGGAGAGGAGCCGAGCCTGGGGCCCAAGAGGAAGGGCCCCGTGGGCCTCGGGAAGGACCTCGACTCCCACGCTGGGGGAGGCAGGGCCCCTGGACGCTTCTGTCCAAGGCGCGGCAAGAACTGACATCATCCTGGCTGCCCGGGCAAGCGTGGATGGGGGACAAGGATGGAAATGGGGAGGCCATTGCCCGCACCCACGCTCACCCACTTCCGATCCTTTGGGGGCGCCGCTCCGTGTGCCCGAACCCGCTCTCCGCAGGCTGTGGCCCCAGGACACCGGATGGTCATTGCACTAGGCTCAAAGGCCACATCCCAGCAGGCCGCCCTAGGCGCTCCTGCCTGCACCCCCAGGGAGAAATACCTCCTCCTGCCTCTGCGCTTGCACAGCAATCTCTCGGCAGTCCCGAAGGAAGTGCTCTCTTGTGAAATCGTCTCCTGTCCCTACACCGAGTTCTGGGTCTTTAGGAGACGGGCCTTGGCTGTTTGGGCCACTGTGGAGTTAAGCACGTGACCTTGCAACCTTAGTCCAGGCCACGGCCCTTCCCTGGGCTGCAGGTAGCGCTTCCCAGGCAGCCTCGCCCAAACCAGCAGACTCAAAATCTGTGTGTTGGCGGGTGGGGGCAAGGAGGGCGGCATTGAGCATCTGTGTTTTTCAAAGTTCTCTAAAGGATTTTCGTGTGACTGAGGACGAGAGCTGCTGAGCTGATCGTTAGGGAGGGCCTGGGGCCTCCCAGAACAGCCAAATGTCCCCCATTAGGGCGTTGCCACATGTCCCAAATTCAAGTCCTACCGCGGCCATGCTTTGGATATTGCATGTGGTCACTTCATCACTCTGAGCCTTGGGTTCCCTTTCCAGAGCTCCTGATACCCAGGAGGCCCTCAGCAGCGATGGCTGCCCTTCCCGCCCCTCCGCATACAGCTGAGATGGACGCACATCCTCTATAGATGACAGAGTGTGATGATGGTGGTGATGATGGTGGTGGTGATGGTGATGGTGGTGATGATGGTGGTGGTGGTGGTGGTGGTGGTGATGATGTGTTGGTGATGATGATGGTGGTGGTGGTGGTGATGGTGATGATGATGCGTTGGTGGTGATGATGGTGGTGGTGATGGTGATGGTGGTGGTGATGGTGATGGTGGTGATGATGATGGTGGTGGTGATGGTGATGGTGGTGGTGGTGATGGTGGTGGTGGTGATGATGATGCGTTGGTGATGATGGTGGTGGTGGTGATGGTGATGGTGATGATGGTGGTGGTGATGGTGGTGATAATGGTGGTGGTGGTGATGGTGGTGGTGGTGATGCATTGGTGGTGATGGTGGTGGTGGTGGTGATGGTGGTGATGATGGTGATGGTGGTGATGATGATGGTGGTGGTGATGATGATGGTGGTGGTGGTGTTGATGGTGGTGGTGATGATGGTGATGGTGGTGATGATGATGCGTTGGTGGTGATGATGGTGGTGGTGGTGGTGATGGTGGTGGTGGTGGTGGTGATGGTGGTGGTGATGATGGTGATGGTGGTGATGGGATGGTAACCACAGATGGGTTCCCATGTGCTGGGATAACCATCTTTCCTCAGCACAGGGATGCAGTGTTCCGGGGCCAGTGAGCACCCACACGGGTGGTCTCAACGATTCACCCCACTCTGCGCAACTATGTTTTCCATGTGTGCTGTGATGCGATGATGGTTGGAAAGCCCTATTTAGTTTTATGCTATTCATTTTACCTTCTATTTGTTGCTTAGTAACATCGTCTCCTGTTTCTTTCTTCCCCAAAGTCTTCCTAGTTGTCCTTTTCATTTAGCTAAAAAGTCCCCACGCACTCGGTGGAGGACAGGATCAGAGCCCTGATTCCAGCAACTGGCCTCATTAGATGGAATCATTTCCTGTGCTGACCGTGTGCCGTGGAGGACCGTGTGACCGAGGGAGCACCGGCGGGGCGCCCTGGACGGAAGTGGAGCTCCGACCTTGCCCGCCGCAGCTATACCGCCGAGCTGCTCGCTTAACGCCCGGGGCGCCCTTGCTGTGGCGGGGGGGTCTCCCCGTTCCGCATCACCCACCAGGCTGGGTCTGGGGTGGCTTCTCGGTGACTGGTTTGAACAACAGCCGAGCAAGTAGGTGCAGAGTAGTGGGCAGCAGCAGGTGACCGAGGCCCACGAGATAAGCCTCCGTCCTCCCCAGGGGCCGCTCTGGGACACGCGGGTGTGGGGTCAGGGTGCTGCTCCTTCCCTATCGACAATCTCCAGACGGCCCCCACCTGGTCCCCTCTGGCCCCGCGGGCAGCCGCCCCACGTCCTCTGCTCTCGGCGGCCCAAACGTCTGCGAGGACTGCCCTGCTCTGCTGCCCTCCGAGGCTCTGCACCCCTTCTTTCATGAGGGCCCTGCCCTCCCCTTCCGGGAGCAAACCCCTCCCACTTAGGGCTCGGCCCCCACGCTGCCCTTTCCGCAGCTGCGCAGGCACCCGTGGGCTCCAGGGCCTTCGTGCGGTGCCCGAGCCTGATTTGGAGAAGAACTGCCTGCGGCCCTTGACCTGCTGTGGCCTGGGCCCTGCGCCTGCCGGGCCAGCCCCGTGCCGACGTCCAGCCAGACCCCCTGGCCCTCTGCTCTGGACAAAGGGCAGATGCGCCCTGAGGGGGCCCTCGATGGGGGCCGAATGAGATCAGCCGCTGATCCTGGGTTCTTGCCAGGAAAACGTTCGCGGCCACGAATGCAACACAGGCACGGTCCCCAAGTGAGCCCCGGGATCCTGTCGTACCCAGGCCCCTTCTCCGTGCTGGTCCCAAGCTCCCTGGCCTGTGACAGCTCCCATTGTCTTGAGATTTAAAGGGACGCAATCTCAGTGAGCTCCGTGAGCTTTCCGGAGGGCTTGTATTTCTGACGATTGCCAAAAACAGTGTCTCTTTGCTCAAGTGTCTGAAGTGCTCCCACAGACATCAGAGGTGCCCCCCACCGGTTTTCACTGCCGGCCTCCCCGCACGTGTCCCTTAGTCTGACCGCTGTCGGCCAAGTCCTGGGGGGCCTTCAGGGGGGACGTCGCCTGCCCCGGACATTTCCCATGCGCGCTCAGACGCCTGCGCTCCCTCCACTGCTTCCTGGCGGAGTAAGCAAGGCGTACCGGCCCCCTGCAGCTCTGGGCTTCCTCACCATGACAGCTGGGGCTCAGGACTGGAAGCAGACTCCCCAGGGAGGGAGGGGGGCCACCGCGCCCTCCTCCAGCCCCATGAAGGGAAGGCAGCAGGGGACCCAGGAGCCCACACACCGGGGCGTCCGTGTCCGCGAGGCCCTTGGTGACACACGCCACACGACGCCGCCCCACGCGGGCTCGCTGGGTCTCAGACATGGGGTCTGGGCAGGGGGAGGTGGCGTCCCAGCAGGGACCGGGGTCGATGCGGTCACACAGGTATCTCAGCCTCTGCGTCCCCGTCTGTAGCCTGCGGTGATACCTGCCCCGCAGGGTCACCGCCTGGACACCACAGGCCAGCAGGTGCACAAGCGGTGGCAATGGTGTCTGGTGCGCAGGTAGGGCCCTGGCGCTGGCGCTGTGCCGGCCACTCCCCCGCAGGTCAACTCATGGGCCGTCCCAATGACCCCGGGCATAGGGGCTTGCGGTGACCTCCAGACAGGTCCCCCGCAGCACACTTGCCTCGTGACCCCAGTGCTCGGTCCTGTGACGGAGAAGCAGCCCCGCTCAGGTGCTTCAGCAAGTGAAGCTCCGTCCACGCACAGAGTGTTGCTCAGCGCTCAGCGGCACGAGCTTTCGAGCCGTGAAAAGGCGTAAATGGGGCTCAATGCACAATTGGAAAGGCTGCACGCTACAAGACATTCCAGAAAGTTCCAGGTACCTGACATTCTGCAGAGGGCAGCCTATGGAGATAGTGAGGATGGGTGCTTGCTGGGGCTGGAGAGCAGGTCCCAGGGGTCTTGGGGCAGCGGGACCACGGCTCAGGGAGCCACAGGAAGGCGTGCGTCGTCCCACTTTGTTAAACCGCAGAGAATGTACAGGATCCAGGGTGACCGTGTGGTGCCCTAAAGACCCGGTGACTCATGACTTGACGTAGGTACATTGGTTGTGACACACGAGCCATTAGAGCAATTATGGTGCCAGACGTCATCGGTGGCGAAGAACCCACGTATGTTGGGGCAGGACATCCCTTCCCCTGGACATCCCTGCCCCTTGGGTATCCCTGTCCCTGAACATCCCTCCCCCCAGGGTACCCCTTCCCCCAGGGTCTCCTCCCCCCTGGGCATCCCTGCCCCCCAGACATCCTTGCCCCCCCGGGCATCCCTGTCCCTGGGCATCCCTCCCCCCGGGTAGCCCTCCCCCCTGGGCATCCCTTCCCCCTGGACATCCCTGCCCCCAACATCTGCACTCCTGGTCCTCTGGCCTTCGGGCATGGACTCCAAGTGTACCACAGCTCCCCCGGGTCCCCGGAGTGCAGCTGGCGCCTCGTGGGACTTCTCGGCCTCTGCAAGCCCGTGAGTGAGTCCTGCGGGTACGTGCCTGTACTTGTCATCGTGGATCTCTCCCCGGATGAGGCCGACCAATGAGCAGTGACGAGGGCTGGCGTGGGTGGCGTGAGGGACGGAGTGGCCGTGTCGGAAGGCGCTTCTCTTCTTGCAGAGCATTTGTCCATCTTCTGCCTCCAGTTACCTCTGGGTTGTTGGTGTTCTTTTATCCCACGTGACACTTTGCAATGTGCTTGGTGACTCACTACCGGCCATTAAGTGGCATTAACTGTCTGCCTTCAGAGGTGAGTAATGACGACTCAGACCCGTGGGCGGCTCGGCCCCCAGGCGAGATGTGGGTGCCCGCGGGGGTGGAGGTGCAGGCAGGGGCAGGTGCGCAGGGCTGCGGAGCCTGACGTCCCCCCAGTCCCGGTGACACGGGGCCGCGTAAGCAGCACCAAACCCTCCACCAGGGAACTCCTGGCAGGACACGGGGGGGTCGGGGGGACAGGGGGAGCAGAGGCTTGGGAGCCGGGGGCGCTCCTGCTGGTGTGTGAGCCTGGGAGCCTCCTGCTCCCCCGAAATGGGAAGGAGCCCCCTGGTCAGTTGTGGCACCGAGACGATCCACTGAGCCCACTGAGCCGGGAGGGCAGGAGCCTCCTGTCCTAAATGCGGCCAAGGGTGGTCAGGACCGCGTCCAGCGGGGTGAGGGGGTGGGAAGGGGGCCTGTTAGAGCACCTGGGCCTTGTTAACCCCTGGTGTGGCTCCCCTCTCGCCGCGTCCCCAACGTCCTCGCAGGCCCCAGACCTCTGCTTTGCTGGCCTAGCAGGCCCGGCTGTACGGTGGCCCCAGAGCGTGAGCCCGCGTGGGCGCCCCGTGGGCTGTAGTACCTGCACAGATCACGGGGTGACTCAGGACGTGTGAGGGGGCCACCCGTCCAGGCAAAGGGGGCCGGTGCCTGCTGCCCCGTCACGGAGGCCGCAAACCACTCCGGGGGGGCCCGCCCTCCAATATGTGGACCCCAAGCCCGCTTGCCGACGGGTGGACCTGCCGGGCCCTATGCCAGCTCCTCGGCGGGTGATAGAGGCCCCGTGGTCTGACGCGTCACCGCCTATGAAAGGTTCCTGCTGTGACGAATGCGCACCACCCCAGGAGCTCACCCAGCAGGACTGCATTTGTCACAGTGCAGAGGCCCGAGGTCCAGCCAACCCCCAGGAGCACCCGTGCAGTCCTCGAACTCGGTGACTCGCTGGTCCTTCCTGTCCTCAATAGCACAGCCCAGGGCTTGGCCCTGCGGGGGAGGGGACAGGCCTCCTGCCCTGCTCTCGCGTGCCCACCTACATCATAAACGCAGGGGGACACAGATAAGCAGCTGGCACAGGTGAGCGCAGGGGCCACAAGCGTGGTTTGCAGGGTGAGGGCGGGCTGGAGGTGCAGGGGGCAGTCGAGGCTGTGGCGCAGACCCGTAGGCCGTCCTCTGCCCAAGGCCGTCCTCTGCCCGCAGAATGCTCTCCTCATCTTTCTTTCCTAAGGATTTCAACTGATTAGGTGTGGCCCACCCACACTACAAGCAGTGATCGGTTTTACTCAAAAGTTTACTGATTCGGACGTTACTCTCACCTAAAAGGTGTCTTCGGGGCAACGTCTAGGCTGCTGTTTGACAGAGCTGGGTACCATGGCCCGGCCACCGCAACACAGAAACGCAGCGCCTCACACAGAACGCAGCACGTCACGGCTGCCGTACTCCTGGTACGTTCAGATCCACGATGTTGGGCCTCTGTGGACTGCCCCTTGCACCGTTGCCTAATATCCCTGTTCGTCCCTGTGAACGCTTTCGGTCTTGAATTCCTCCTTGGAGGCCACTGATTGGCCAGTCTTGTCATTTTTGAATTTCAATTTTCAGATGTTGTGCCCTTTGACCTCTACTTCTCATCAGTTGGGGAGCATTTACTGTAAACAACACTTTATTGGATTTTTAGTTTTACCCCAACCTTACAGGCTTTTGATGGAAAGTTCAGCCTGTTCCCTTTATTTAAAAAAAAAAAAAAAAACGAAAGCCGACATGCATGGTTTTATTTATTTCGCTTCCCTTTGTGTTTACCTGGACTGAACTTTGTTACCGCTGTCATTTCCTCCTTCCTTAATTTCGCTTTCCTGCTCGCTCTCTACACCGCCGGCCACCCCCCCCCCCCCAAATGCAGAAGTTCTATTCTGCTTTTTTTCCAGGACTTGCCTCTCCCAGTTCCTGATATTTATAATCACACTGCTTCTCCCCCGTGATCGTGATTGCAGGAACAGGCGCAGTGGCCGCAGCCCCAGAGCCTCCCCTGTCCCACCCGGTCCCCTGCCCCGGCGCCTGCCCTCACCCAGCAGCAGATGCAAGGGAAGGGCTCCACTGCCCCTGCTCCTCCGACCCCAGGGGCGGCCGAGATTGCTTCTGTGTTTCCTCCCAGACGCAAGTGGGTTTCCCTGAGAGTACGTGGCACAGATTTCAAGAATCCTTACTTAGCGATTATGGTACAAAACCCCAAGCATATTTAGATAAGCCTGAGTATTCTGCAAGGCTCACAGCTCACCACCATTTCCTGTTCTCCGCTCCGCTCTCTTTCACCATCTCCGCTGTAGTTGACTTGGCGACCGGACCTCCCGCAGGGACCCTCTGTGCGTCTTGGTCTTGCTGTGGGGATATTTTCCATCTTGTTCCCCAGCAGAGGAATTCATTATAGCGTGTGGGGGTGGGGGGGGGGGAGGCTTGTTGATCAGATAAACGGAGTCCCTGGAAGTTGTTCTCAAGTCCCGCAGGAGCTAGCACCACGCTGACTCTCCTGCCTTCGGGTGTCACTGGTTCTTTTTGGAACTCTGTAGGACTCCCTCCCTTTCCGGGACGGTAGAGCTTCAGCCCCAGACACGCGCCTCCAGCCTTTCTCGCACTCCCAGCCATGCGGCTACGCCTCCTGGGACTGCCCGCAGCCCCTCGCTTTCCCCTGGAGGATCTCCACATGCTTTTCCTCCATCTCGGAAGGTATTTGCTCCACGTCATCAACCCATTTGCTCATTTTCCTTGCCTCGAGGGTTGTCCTTCTGAACCTGCCTGTGACTCCAAGCAGCAGGTTAAGTGCCTCCAGGCTTGGCCTGGGCTGCTTGGCCCTTACCCTTCCTCTGCTTATGAGACCCCTCAGAGGGGAGGGTCTTGGCTTCTCTGGGCTGTGTGAGGCCCGTAGGGACCGGGCGTGGTGGTCACCCCCCACCCCCCCCGCCCTGGGTGGAGGAGGAAAGAGTCGGCAAGGCACTCCCAAGTCCCTGGAGGAAGGCCGTCTGCCCCAGCCTCCCGGGTGTGAGGAGGCCTGCCGGCCCCCAAGCCTGGGCTGCCTGAGTTTTCCGGGTGGGCCCCCATCCTGCAGGCTGAAGGGGATGACAGGCGGGAAAGACAGTAGACGGGAAATAAAAGAGCTCATCCCGTGGGTTTTCAAGGAGCCTAAGGAGCCCAATAGACGACTGAGAGAGCAGATGCTTTTCAAAATTAAAAAAACCTGAGAAGTCTAGCCTCACTAGTTTCCATGGGAATGCATACGACAAAGGCAAGGAGACCATTTGTCACTTACTGTAGTGGGAAAAGGGTAAACCAGGTAGCTCCCCATGCCAGTGTGCACCCCTCAGCGGTGCGCCGGAGACAGTAGTGAGAGATGGGTTTTGGTAAAAATGTACCTAGAGACCTGATAAAGCCTATCAGGATCAGAGCTTCTGTTTCCAGGACTTTGCCCTACTGAAGCAGGCATGTGTGCACACGTGTGGTGTCACCGCAGGGACCTTTGGAAACCCCTTCTTCAATATGCACCGATCCCAAAACGTGGACAGTAATAGTCCTTGAGTGATTTCTTTCTTCTTTCTACCTTTTGCAATTCTCCAAGTTTTCTGTCATCAGTACATTACAAGAGGCGGAAGATTTCTATGCGGCGTTGGGCAAATAACCTTCTATGCCTGAACCTCAATTTTCTGATCCATGAAAATTAGCCCCATGCCACTTGCCTCAATGCCACACTCATTAAGGATGCAGTGAAAACCCTCAATGCGTGAAAGGCCCCCAAACTGAGAACCTGGGGCAGAGGAGGTGCTGCTCGGTACCCATTTCCTTCCTTCCCCTGTGGGCCTCAGAGCCTTGGATGAGAAGGGGGGCAGCTGGAGCATCAGATGAGGTGACTATTAGGAACCACGCGGCTCTGACGAAAGCCCTCGGGGCTGTGTGTTCTGTGTATACAATCCACCCTCAAAACCGTCTGGGATGTTTTGGCTCCCCACCTGTTGGTGACATATCTCTGGCAGTCACTCTGAAACGGGTTCTGTAATGATGACCCAGGACAGGCATCAAGCTTGGCTACAAGGACCAGACACAGAGCAGATGCAGCCCTCCCCCCGGGGTGGGGGTGAGCACCAGCCAGGAGAGCCTGACTCGGGGATAGACCTTCACCCCCACCTGCAAACTACACCTTCTCAGACCTAGGGCACCACCGAAAGAGGAGGGTTTCCAAACTGCCTGAGCCTTGCACCATCCCCGGGGCTGATGTGTTAAACAAATCTCGTAATTACCTTGTAAAAAGCGTGCATCTAGCTCCGTGCATTTAAAGCTGCACTTGGAAAAAAAAAAGAAAAAAGGAAAAAAAAAAGCTGCACTTGGTGACTTGCACACATTTAAACGGGCCATTTTCTCTATCCCTCCTGCTGAATGAGGGGAGCCCTCTGGGTCTCTGGCAGGGCTGGAGCTAAGCGGTGAGGTGCCCAGCAGGCCCTGTTAATGTGGCCATAGAAATGATCATGAGGGGCATCCCTGGGGGGCTCAGCTATTTGTTGCCGGCTTCTGCCCAGGGCGTGACCCCAGGGTCCCGGGATGAGTCCCACATGGGGCTCCCTGCATGGAGCCTGCTTCTCCCTCTGTGTCTCTGCCTCTGTCTCTCTCTGTCTCTTATGAATAAATAAATAGAATTAAAAAAAAGGAAGAAAAGAAATGATCATGGACCTGAAGTTGGGGACGTTGGGGCCAGAGAGGTGGGTGAAAGGTGGCCCGAGTCTTGTGCAAGGGCCCAGCCACCTGTTAACAGATAGAGAGGCCAAGGGGCCTAGATCTGAGCCTGCCGCCTCGGGAGGGGGCGGGGCCTCGGGTACGTGGGGGCGGGGCCTCACTGGCGGGGGCGGGGCCGGGGCGGGCCCTCGCTGGGTGGGGCGTGGCTGCAGCCAGGCGGGGCGGAGCCGGGGCCGACTCGGTTCGGAAATTTTCGCTGTGGGCGGGTCGGACCCGCCAGGGAGCGGCCGGCGGCGGCCAGGCGAGGCGCCCCGTGATTGGCGGAGGCGCGCGGCGATTGGCAGGCGCGCCGGCCATTCCGCGGGCCGAGCCGGCGCCGCGTCTTCCGAGCCGCGTCGGGAGTGGAGGTCGGCCCGAGGCCCCGCCCCCGCGCTGGCCCCGCCCCCGCGCTGGCCCCGCCCCCGACCCGCCCCGTGGGGGCCGCGCTCGCAGGCGCTCCCCGCCGCTCCGCTCGCGTCGCCGGCTCCGCAGGCCCGTCCGCTCCACCCCGGGGCGTCCGGCTCTCGCGAGCAGCGCCGCGGCAGGCCCGGAGCCCGAGGGCGTCGCGCGGCCCACTCGCGGCCGGTGAGTACCCCGCGGCGGGCGGCGGGCGCTGGGAGGACAGCTGGGAGGCGCCGCCCGCCGAGGGCCTCAGTTTCTCCACCTGCGCAGCGGCCCCAGCGGGTCCCCGGGAGGCGGGGGCGGGGCCTGCCGGGGGGGGGGGGCGCCCTCGGGCCTCGTGGGGCCCCGCGGCTCCGAGCACCGGGAGGCGGCGGGGCGGGGGGGGGGACCCAGGGTGGGGGGGCGGGGGAGAGGGCGAGGGAGGGGGAGGGGGTCCCGCCCGCACAGCCCGGCGGGGGTCAGGGGGTCAGCGCGGCGCGTCCCGTCCCCGGGGCCCCTCCCGCTGCGGGGCGAGCAGGGGCAGCGCAGGGGCGGCGAGGCCCGGCCTCCCTCCTCCACGTTGGTCCTGTCGTGACAGGTGGAGACTTTGGGAGGGATGTCGCCCAGCCCTGGGGATGCGGGGAGCAAATCCCCCAGCTACGGGGTGTGGGCCTTTGCAGTGTCAGGGGAGCAGGAATCAGAGCCCCAGGGGCTGGGGTCAGCGGGGCAGCGGGGGCGCGGGGAGGCTGGGGCCTGACCAGGAGGAGATGGAGGAGGAAGCCCGGCCCCGCCCCTCACCTTGCACAGTGACCCCTGGCCCCCGGCCTGCTCGCAAAGGGCTCTCCCTGCTGCCGGCATCTGTCACTTGCGGGTCCTCGGGCACCCTCTCTGCTGCCCGTCAGGGAGCCTCGTCCACAGAAGCCCCGGGGCAGGCTCCCCGCTGTCCAGTCCTGGCCCCGCGTCCCCAGGGGCTGAGTCTCAGGGCAGCCCCAGGTGTCTGACCCGAGACTTAGAGGAGGGCTCCTCATATTTCTGCTCCTTAGGGGCGCCGTCCCCCACGCAGATGGACCTCTGAACACAGGGAGGGATGCTGGGAGACCCCACACCCGCTTTCCCAGGACGGAAGACTGTGTGGAGGGCTCCTTGCTCACACCTTCCAGCCCCTCCTGCTCCAGAGCTGGACAGGCCCCAGGGGCTGGCGACAGAGGGGTCCCCGGCTCACCCGTGGCCCAGGGGTACCCGAGCTCTGGGACGGACACCAAACCAGGGCCAGGATGATGATGCTAAGGATCATAGCAGGGAGGGAGCTTTATATGGCTCCTGCCCTCTCCCACGTCCCCAGCACTGAACGAGGCACCGCTGCTGTGGCCCCAGCCACAAGCCAGGCCGCCCCGCCCCCCTCCCCCCCCACGTTCAGTTGCGGACACTCTCCTCTCTTCTGGGCCCAGAGCCACAGGCAGATGCCCGCCCTGGACCAGGCCTCCTTAGCTTCCCCCGGACAGTCACCGGCCCCTTCCCTGGTGTCCCCGCCCTGTCCCCACACACCCCAGTGGTTCTGTAACTTTCACTTCCCTCTGGGCACCGTCCTCCTGCACTCCTGGCCCCACGCTGCACTCTGGCTCCGAGGCCCGGCGCCCATTCAGGCCCAAGGCTCCTGCCTCAGCTGCCCACACTCCCGGGGGTCACTTCCCAGCCTCCCGCCCCTTCCTGGCCACGTCGCAGGTCACTCTCCCTCAGCTGCCTTTTCTTCTGGGCAGTTCCCTGTTGGGGTGCCCACACTCCTCCGTTCCTCCTTCCTGCCATTCTTGCCTGCCTCACGCCTGCTTGTCCTGAAGGCTGAGTCAGGGCCTCCTTCCTCCGACCCTACCTTGCTTCCCAAAGCTGAGTGAGAACCCCCCTTGGGGTGCCTGCGCCCCAAATGCTGCTCCGTCTTTGTAGCCACCTGTTTAGGTGTCCTCCCCCTGGGCATGAGCTGCTCAGAGGCTAGCCCTACAGAAGCGCTCTGGGGCAGGGAGGCCCAGCACAGTGCATAGCAAGGGGTCGTCCCGCAGTCCGGGTGTGCTGACCCGCCGGGGCCGAGTGCAGAGCAGGGGCCGGGCGTGCAGCACGGGCTCGGCCCCTGGGCGTCGTGCATGGCTGTCCTTGACCAAGGGTTGGGCATTCCCTCCTGCTTCCCACTTTCTGTGAACTTGGCACATTGAGTGGAGTCGGAATGTTCCTTGCTTGGGCCCTTAATACTCTGGGGCAAAAATAGGTATCTGGGAGCCTCCAAGGGCTCTGTGCCCTTGTCTTGAGGAGCAGCCCTGTGCCTGGGGCTGGGCTGGGCCGCGCTGGAGCAGACCTCCCAGACCTTGGGAACCCCCAGCCCTTTCACTCAGGGCTCAGGCACAGATGTGTTTTAAAATCTACTTTGTTTTAATTTCCTTTTTTTTTTTTTAAGATTTTATTTATTCATGAGAGACACACACAAAGAGGCAGAGACACAGGCAGAGGGAGAAGCAGGTTCCATGCAGGGAGCCCGACACGGGATTCGATCCTGGGACCCCGGGGTCACGGCCTGAGCTGAAGGCAGATGCTCCACCGCTGAGCCCCCGGGGCCCCCAACTTTGTTTTAATTTCCAAAGCCGTATACAACTGTTAGAGAAAATTAGGGAAATACGTTTAGGAAAAGAATAGACTAAAGCCGCGCATCATCCGTGCACCCAGAGAGAGCCAGTCCTAACAGGCCAGGGGGCACCTTCTTTCCTCTTTTCTGCAGGGAGCTTTTTCCTTTCATTCTCAAGACACTGGAGGATAATTCTCAGGCTGCTTTAAATCCCGTTTAACAGTGTTGTACCAACAGCCGGCTGCACCTGGAATGTTTGTGTACAGGTCGCGGTGACGGTCTGCGGAGGTCGCCGCGGGTGGAGGGGCTGTAAGGAGCAGGGGTGCCCCTCTGCATGGTGCCGGTTTGCCCGAACGCCTGCGAGCGTCCCCGCCTACTTCCCTGGGCTGGGCTTCTGGTTCGAGGCTCTGGCCAGAAGGCGCTCAGCAACCTCAGAGCCTCAGGGCCTCAGAGGTGGGCTGCCCCCTCCCCGACCAGGGCAGCAGAGTGGGGCCTTGCTGCACACGGGTTAGAGCCTTTGGGGCAGAAGGCCACGCGTGGTCACTGTGCTGCACGTGTCCAGAGTCGCGTGGGCGGCAGCTCCTCAGCCGAGCTCCGCGGTGCCGGTAGTTTGTGTTTTGTTGGGATAAAAATATGACTTGGTGCTCACGGGGAAAGAATGCCAGCACTTTGCTTCTCTGGATCTTGCACAGTGACAGGCTCCGAGCGACGCCGCTCTGGCCGCAGGCGGCTGGGGGTGGGCTGCCCCCCTCTGCGAGGGCTGCGGGGATCTACGGGAAGATGCGCCTGTCCTGCAGCCGCAGTCTGGGGCCTGGGGGGGCTGCTCAGTCACACGCAGGGCCCCATGTCGCCCAGCCGAGGCTCTTCCCAAGGCCGGGCCGTCCCTGGTGCGGGCAGGGCGGCAGGTGTTCTAGGTGAAGGCAGGTGCCCCTGCCCTCAGGGTGCCCAGGATCACCAGGGAGAGAGCTTGTTATGGCAGGGAAGGCCAGACACAGCGAGTGCGCGGGGGGACAGCGTGTGACCGTCCCCGTGACCCCACCGTGCAGCGACTCGTCTTGTTGACCTTCATGTGAGAGGCTCTTCTGACTAACTCAGAGAACCTTCATGCCTTCCTACTCACCAAGATTTTACTCGAACTGGTCGCTTGACCGCAAGCGACGTGGGACCCCAGCCCGCAGGCACCTGCGCGTGCCCTGCGCCCCAGAGGACGGGTTTCTACGCACGTGCCCTGGTTCACCCCCCGGGAGATCCAGCCTGGGTCGGGGGCGCTGGGTGCTTTAATGTTTTAGGGTCTGCGGACCGCATCCTCGCCCTCATACCCTCAGTCCCCGGCCCGACACGGGGGTGTTACCCCCTCGTGCAGACCAGGAGGCCGAGGCGCACAGAGGCTGAGTGGCCCTGGGCCCGGGCACAGTGGGACTCGTGTCCCGTTGGCCCGCGCCATCCCTCCCGCCCGAGGCCTGGGGGCCACTACCCGTGGCAGGGGACCTTCCAGGAAGCAGGCCCAGGGCCCTCGGCTCGGCCGGCGTGGGAAGAGGGGCTGGCGTGCGGGGCGGATGGAGCGGGTGGGAGGCAGCTGGGGCTGGAACGCAACAGCCCCCACCTGGATACAGGCTCTGCGTGGGATTCCGGCTCCACAAGCCCACGGCCGCCAGCACGGCTCCACCTTCCCCACCCGCGTTTCCTCATCCGTGAAACAGGCCGAGGTTGGATTGAAGCTTAAGCCGCCTGCCCGTCAGGCACACCAGCTGGCAGTGGTGCCTGTACCCCAGGCTGCATGGGACGCCCCGGGAGCCCCCAGACACGCACCCATCCCTGCTGCTATTCATGATGCGGGGGCCTGGCACAAGTGGCCGTCCCCAAGGCCAAGGGGGTGGTGCTTGGCCTGGGGGCGGGGGCCGGGACTGGCCCCGTGGGGCCTACAGAGCAGACAGACGTGCTTGCCACCTTGCGTTGGGGGTGACCCGCGTGGCCCGGTGTTCCCGCCCACACTGGCTCCACACGTCCACGCGTGCGGCTGAAGCACGGGGTTTACGGGAGTCGCCTCTGTGTTTGGTCCCTAGGGCCTGCGGCCGGGGGGCGGCTGGGAGCAGCGAGCTAATGGCAGGGGGCTCCTGGGGCTGCCCGTGTCCCCACCACGCCCCAGGATGTCGCAGGACACAGATGCCATCCCTGGGGGCAGGAATGCCCAGACTGAAGTTTGTGGGGTTGTTCGGTGGACGGAGATCCCATGTTGGGTACCCACGGTGGCTGGGGGACAGGGCGGGCAGGGCCACGTGGCGCCTGGGCCCCTGCCCCTTCCTGCGTGACAGCCGTGGGCCGGAAGCCCGGTGGGCCCGCAGCGTGGCAGCTGGTGATGGAGCCAGGCCCGGGTGCCGCCTGCCGCGTCCAGTGTCATCTGGTCCTCGCAGCCCCGCACTGGGACACTTGTCCTGCCTACGTGGCCTGCCTGGCCTGCCGGGACCGCAGGGCAGCCCTCTCCCTGCTCCGCGCTCACGCTCCTGGGCTCGGCGACGAGGGCGGCCTTGGCCTTGATCCGGAGCGGCTCGCGGTGTCTTCTCAGAGTCTGACGGGCCACCCCGGGCCCGGGCACACGTTTTGCCTGAGTGCTCAGGGGCGCCTGGCCCCAGGTCCACCCGCCTGTGGGGCTCCTCCTCGAGCTTCCAGCTGGCTCTGTGTCCCTGGTGCTTCCTGCCATTCTGCCGTGGGGTCCCCTGACTGAGCCCCGCCCGGGTCCCCGAGGGCCGCAGAACCCTCATTCCCTGTTCCTGGGCCTCTGCCTGCACCAGGCTGCGCACCACTCACCTGCCCAAGCCATCAGCGGGCCCTCCTCCCACCCCTCCTCCCACCCCTCCTCCCCACCTCCCCGCCTCCCTGCCTCTCCCTCCTCCCCACCTCCCTGCCTCCCCCTACCCCTCCTCCCACCTCCTCCACCCCTCCTCCCTGCCTCCCCCCACCCCACCCCTCCTCCCCTCCTCCCCCTCCTCCTCCCACCCCTTCTCCCCGGCTTCCCCCACCCTTCCTCCCTGCTTCTCCCCACCCTCACCCCTCCTCCCCACCCCTCCTCCGCATCTCCCTGTACCCCTCCCCCTCCCAGCCCCCAAGGCCTCCCCTCCCATCCCTCTTCTCTGTCTTCCCCTCCTCCCCATCTCCCTGTACCCCTTAACCCCTTCCAGCCCCCCAAGCCCTCCCCTCCTCCTCCCCTCCCCACCTCCCCTTCCTCCCTTCCACTTACCTTCTAACATTTATGAACTTTTTCTCTGTGTTTGGTTCCTTCTGGGGGCTCCAAGGTCATCCTTCCCGCCCTCCCTCAGGCTTCTGGTGAAGGCTCATGACCCTCTGTGGCCCGTGGTTGCAGCTGCATTTCCTGTCCCCAGCACCATCTTCACGTGGTGCTCTTTCTGTATCCCTGTTTCCTTCCTCCTCTTGTCAGGACACTGGTCATGGGATCGGGGCCACCCACAACCAGGGTGATCTCATCCCAAGATCCTTAATCACACCTGCAAGTAGGGTCACTTTCATGGATGGGGGTGGACATACGACATGCAGGCCACCCTTCCTCCCGGAGCCAGACACCGTGCTCAGCTCCGTGTGGAGCATCTCACTGGAACCTCACAAGGTTGCACCGTTCCTGCCACTCAGACGAGGACACTGGGGTCGCATGGCGCGTGCCCGGTGAGGCTGGACTCCAGGCCTCGGGATGGAGGGCCCAAGCTCATGACTGCTGTGGGGCCTGTAGAGCCGGTGGCCTCGAGGGAATTTCTTCCCTCGGTTTCCTCATCTGTTAAAGTGGGAAGGTCTAGGTGACTATTGTGAGGTCAAGGAGATCCCTCATAGACCAGGAGGCAGCCCCCACCCATCCCTTTCCTGTCCCCTCTCCAGCTGGGCCTGGCACCTTATGTCTGACCCTTGGCTTTTCTCTCGGGCAGGATGGACGCCAGCACCCCCCCTACGAGCCCCTCTGGCCCACAGCCTCCACCACCGCAGCCCCAGGCCCGCTCGCGGCTCAATGCCACTGCCTCGGTGGAACAGGACGAGAGGGGGGCGCCCCGTGCTCCGGGACCAGACGCTGCCAACGCGGCTGCCCCTGCTGCAGCCCGGGCCCCAAGTGCTCGGAGCCAGGAAAGGGCGGACAGAGCAGGTAAGGGGCTGGGGCTGCAAGCTGACCATCCTCAGTGCCACCAGCGCTGCGTGAAGCCAGGTGAGCGAGCGGCGAGTCCGGCACGTGGCCTCCTGCGGGGCAGGTCCCTCGGGCCCTCCCGGCGATGAACAGCCTGGGGCCTAGCAGGTGTCACGGTCCCGTTTATCTATGACGTGACAGCTCAGCGCCGACCTGCACATGCCCTGGGCCAGCGGGCGGTCCCCACCAGGACCACGGGGGGCAGGAGGGCAGCCCCTCCATGCGGGTCCCACCCAGTGTGGGGAAGCCCATGTACCCCTGCCCATCATGGCCACCCCTCAGGGCCGTTGGGCCAGGCAGTCCCCTTGGTCCGGGAGCAGCAGGGACACTCCCCTCTGGGACCAGCTGCCACCTGGAGTCGCCTGGGTCCAGGTCCCCAGTGCCCTGTGGATCACTGTCCTCCATCCTCAGGCCGGTCTGCTTGGGGCAACCCCCACCCAGGTCTCTGCTCCCCTAGGGACCTTCCAGAGGCAGGGGTGAGGTGGTGTGAGGACCGGAGTGGGACAGAGGGTTCACGGAGCCCCTCGGTGAATCTGGGCAAGGTGCTAGGGCTTGGTCATGGGGCCCCTTGGTGAATCTGGGCAAGGTGCTAGGGCTTGGTCATGGGGCCCCTTGGTGAATCTGGGCAGGGTGCTAGGGCTGGGTCATGGGGCCCCTTGGTGAATCTCGGCAGGGGTACTAGGGCTTGGTCATGGGGCCCCTTGGTGAATCTCGGCAGGGGTACTAGGGCTTGGTCATGGGGCCCCTTGGTGAATCTGGGCAGGGTGCTAGGGCTTGGTCATGGGGCCCCTTGGTGAATCTCGGCAGGGGTGCTAGGGCTTGGTCATGGGGCCCCTTGGTGAATCTGGGCAGGGTACTAGGGCTGGGTCATGGGGCCCCTTGGTGAATCTCGGCAGGGGTACTAGGGCTTGGTCATGGGGCCCCTTGGTGAATCTGGGCAGGGTGCTAGGGCTGGGTCATGGGGCCCCTTGGTGAATCTCGGCAGGGGTACTAGGGCTTGGTCATGGGGCCCCTTGGTGAATCTGGGCAGGGTGCTAGGGCTGGGTCATGGGGCCCCTTGGTGAATCTCGGCAGGGGTACTAGGGCTTGGTCATGGGGCCCCTTGGTGAATCTGGGCAGGATACTAGGGCTGGGTCATGGGGCCCCTTGGTGAATCTGGGCAGGGTGCTAGGGCTGGGTCATGGGGCCCCTTGGTGAATCTCGGCAGGGGTACTAGGGCTGGGTCATGGGGCCCCTCAGTGAATCTGGGTAGGGTACTAGGGCTGGGTCATGGGGCCCCTCAGTGAATCTGGGCAGCGTGCTAGGGCTGGTTCATGGGCCCTTCCCTGAATCTGGGCAGGGTGCTAGAGCTGGGTCATGGGGCCCCTCCCTGAATCTGGGCAGGGCACCAGGGCTTGGTCAGGCCTCCATCCACCTCCTGCTCCCCAGCGCAGCCCTCAGTGGCCACGGGCGGCACAGGTGAGTCAGGTGTGCCCCGACCCCAGCCGGACACAGTCGGGGGGCCGCAGAGGGAAGCCTAGGGCTGGGAGGGCTTGTGCTCTGGTCCCCGGGGCTGGGTGGCGGGACCCTGCTGTGTGGGAACAGGGGAGGCCCGAGTGAGTGAGTGGGGGGGGCTGGCAGGAAGGGGCGCCCCCCGGTCCGGGGTGGGGTACGGCGGGGCCCACGAGCCCCGGGCCCCCAGTCCAGGTGGGGGGCTCAGGAGGATAATGGGGCTGCGTCAGGCCTGTCATGGAGACACAGCCGCTGGGGGGAGCCGTCGACCCCCAGCCGCCACTGACACTGTTCCTGCTCTAGGGGCCGCAGGAGGCAGTGCTTGGGCCTCACTTGGGCACTTCAGGCCTGTGGCTCGTGGGGAGACAGTCTGGTACCACACGCCTTGGGGTGCCTCACCCCACGATTTCCCTGCGTCTTCCTGTCGCCCTGCCTGCCAGGCGCCCGCAGGCTCCCATTCCCACGTGGGGCTCTTGCCGGCCCACCCAGAGCTCCGGTCCTGCTGCCGCGCCTGGGGTGCTAGAGCCCGGCACCCAACACGCGGACTCTCAGTGGGAGCAGAAATGTCCCGAACTCCACTCTCCTTGCCGTGCATGCTGCCAGCCGACCGGGCGTCGGGCCCTTCTGTGCAGGGGCTGCGCCACATGCAGGCAGGGAAGTGGGCTGTGGTCTGTGGTGTGGGCACCTTGGGGTGTAGAGTCCACGCTGCATGTGGCGCTGCCCGCGGTCTGGCTCCAGGGCCAGCTCTCCGTGAGCCTCTCCCAGCTGGGCCCCCCCCAGAGCTCGCGTCTGTCCCCATGCACCGCGACTCACAGGTCGTCGGGCCTTGGGATGGGCCAGGAAGGGCCAGCGACAGCCGCCGTGGGACCCTTGGGCTGCGTGCCCTTGAGGGAGTCAGGAGGCCGCAGGCACCCGCGTGTGCATCTGTGAAGGGCGAGAGCACCGCAGCCGTGAGGAGTCGCGCGGGGGTCGCGCCGGTGCCAAGACTGTGCGCGTCAGGTGACATTCCTCAGGCCCCCGCGCATGCAGGCGGGTGCTGAGTCGGGCCCCCACCCCGCGGGCACCGATACGCTTCCTGAATGTCCCCAGGCCGCCTGGCCCCGGTTCAGACCTCCTGGGACCCCCCCACCCCCCGCCCCGAACTCCTGTTTGGTAACTGGTGTTCCCGTGAGCTCGGGGCCGTGCGTGTCCACCGCCCGTGTGTGCACACGTCTCCCGGGAGAGCCTTGTTGGCTACAGCCCAGCTGTGAGCACGTGTTCAGGAGCCGGGGTGCGGCTGCTTTTGCCACGTGCTCCATCCCCGCGGGCGCCCAGGACGCGGGGACCCCCGTATCCCTAGGCTTGGCAGGAGGCCTTGCTCCCCCAGATGGCCTGCACAGTTGACATAGTCCAGCACCCTCTGCCCCAGGCCACACCTGCGCTGCCCTTTCTCCTTCCTCTAGAGGCCGCTGCTCGAGACGACCGCTGCCAGCTCAGCAGTGCGCCCGTGCCGCTCAAGCCCCCAACAAGCACCTGCTGTGGGTGTCTGTGTGTACCCCGTGGCCGGCCCTGTCCCTGGTCCCCGTCATACCCCCTCACGGCGGCCAGTGCGGGAAGCTCTGTGTGGCCCCATGTAGAGACGACGACGCAGAGGCACAGGTGTGCCCCAGTGGCCAACGCTGAGTGACCCGAGGCTCCAGGTTAAGGGTGGCCGCGCCCGGCGGAGATGGAGCCTGGTGGCCTCGGGCCTGGGGCTCCCCTGCACAGGTCACATGGGGCCACGGCCTGGTTTATTCCAGAAACGCGGCCTGTCCTCGGGTGCTCTGGATCCCTGCATCTCCTTGAAAGGTCACCGTGTTCTCCGCTGTTTCCGAGGCCTCCGGGCCGCTGAGGGGTCCTGACCCGGGGCTCTCGGCCACACACGCCTCGCAGCTGCCGAGTACAAAAGCCAGGGCTGGAAACACACTTGGTTTCAATCTGAGTGTGCAAACGTCCCGGGAAGGCAGTCAGGACTGCAAGTTTCACATAAGAGTCAGGAAACAGCGGTGGCCTGTTGGCCGCCTGTCCCCAGGAGCAGGAGAGACACCGGCCTGGCGGTCCTGCGGGGTGGGGTCCCACTCCGTGTCCTCCGTGTCCCCGCCAGCCCTGCACAGCCCGAGAGCGCGTGCCCCTGCTCCTTCCTCACCTGCATGTCTGCACGGGCAGGGAGTAGCCAGGTAGGCACCTCCAGGTCCCAGGGAGCGGGAGTGAGGCAGCACCACCACCCAGCTGGGCCCCCTGCATTAGCCCCCGGCTTCTCTAACTCAGTCAGACAAACCCGGGGGATGGCGAGAGCTGGGTCCCACCCGGCCCTTTCCTACAGCACCACCCCCACCCCCCAACCCTTTCCTACACCCTCCCTCTCCCCATGGAGGGCGTCCTGGGCGGGCCTGGGGCCCAGGCGGGTACAGGCGGGTGCAGGAGGTGCAGGGGGAGGCAAAAGCTGAGCTGGCACTGCTGCCTGAATTCGGCAGGTCGTGCCCGCAGGTCAGGTGCGCGCCCCTCTCTGAGCCGCGCCTGGCCGCGCGGTTGCATGGGGAGCGAGGGCCCGGCGCCCGTCCTGCCCCTCCCACCCCCGGTCTGCGGGTGCTGACCGCCAACCAGGGAAGACGTGGCCTCGGTGGCTCAGCCCCAAGGCCCCGGGCATGAGGGAAGGGCGACGCGCCGAGGCCACGCCGGGCAGGGCAGGCAGCGCGCAGTCCCGGGGCACAGGGCGCCCGCTGTGTTCCGGCCGCGCCTCTGCAGGCCCCAGGGAGACACGGGCCCCAGACGCTGGGCTGGGGGCCCTGGTGAGAGGCCCGGGGGAGTCCACGGGAAGCCGGCCCTTGGGGGGTGGCACAGACTCCCGGGGGTGAGGGGCGCGTCCCTGCTGAGCGGGAGGCCTGCAGTGAGGTGAGCGTGCGCATCCCACGGGTACCTGGGGTGCCCCGGACCTGCCACCCGCTGAGGAGGACCGTGGGCCCCGGACACGGACGGGGACACAGCCTCTGTGCTTCCTGCCCGAGGCCACTGTGGCCCCTAGGGCTGTGGGGCCGGGCTCCCAGGGCCCTGCAAGTCAGAGGCCGCCTTGGGAGGCGGACCGCAGCATGCCCTGCATGCTGGGACCCTTCGGGGAGCGCAGCCGGACCTGCGAGAGAACAGCCCAGAGGAAAACACACGCAAGGGTTGGCGGCACCGTGGGAGGAGACTGGGGGACGTGGGGGGTGACACACAGCCTGCAGCTGAGCGCGGCCTCCTGAGCCCTGGGGGTGCTGTGGGCGCCACGGTTACCGTCCAGCGTGGGGCCCGTGTAAGCGTGCATCTGAGTGTGTGCACCGACGCTGACCTCCCAGGGCCACGGGACGCCGACGCTGTCTGGCAGGCATGCGCCCGTGTTCACCAGGGCTCAGGTGCCCCGTAGGTCTGGGCTTCCACGCCGGAGCCGGGATCTTTCTGGAGCCCCCCCTGAGCAGGCCTGTGCCCGGGGTGAGCGTGGGCCCTTCCTGCCGCTCAGAGCTGCGGCCGAGGTTTGGCTGCTGCACTCCAGGGCACCTGTGTTGCCCGAAGGCCGCGTTCCAGCATATTCCGTCCACATCCACCCGAAGTCAGTGACGGCCCGGGTTGGCTGTGGCCTGCAGGCCTGACGCACTCCTGTCTTGCATTACTCAAGGGCCCATGAAGGCAGATGTGGAGGTGCCCTTTGGAGACGTGCTGGAGAGGGCCAAGGCAGGGGACGCCAAGGCGCAGACGGAGGTGAGCCCGCGTGCCGGGGCCCAGCCCTGGGAGCCGGGGGCCCCTCTGGGGGTTCCTCCCAGCCCGCCTGGGGCTCCCCCTCCTCCTCCGGGAAGCCCTCCGTGCCCCTCCTGTTGGCCAGGATGGGGCCACACCATCCCTGGGGTCCCCCACGGGCTAGCGGGCGCAGATGCCACGGGGCTCCCTGGCCCGGACACACACGGGGCACCTTGGGGTGAGGCTTCAGTGGGTTCTTGCCGCAGGCGGGGAAGCACTACCTGCTCCTGGCGGGCACCGGGGACGAGGAGCTGAACAACTGCACGGCTGTCGACTGGCTCATCCTCGCTGCCAAGCAGGGCCGGCGCGAGGCTGTCAAGCTCCTGCGCAGGTGCCTGGCCGACAGGAAAGGTGGGTCCGCGGGAAGTCGCGCAGGTGCCCGGCCCCAGGGGCGCGGCTTGCCCATCAGGTGACGGCGGGGAAGTCCCGGGGAAGTCCGCACTGCTCGGCAAGAGGTGCGGATCCGGTTTCGCCATGGTTGGCGGTGCATGCCATGGGCCGTCCCTGGGCGCGTGTTGGCGTCCTCAGCGCCCCGAGGAGGCGCCGCAGCAGAGCCCCCGGACGGCCAGCTCCTCGGTGCGTCGGCGCGAGGACCTGGCCCAGGTCAGGATGGACCTCGTGGCCGCCCGCATCTGGGGGCCACAGGCGGCGGAGACCATCGCTGTGGGAGGAGTGGGCGGGGGCCTGAGGCACGGGGGCCCTTCTGCTCCAGGAGCTTCAGGCTCGGGGAGATGGGAGCGCGTGTCACCAAGGGTTTTTTTAAACGACTTTTCCCCAGGCCGGAAAACTGCTTTGTGTTTGTTGTATAAAACTTGGAATATAAGTAAACAGGACACAAATGAGCCGTGACTTTGAAACGCAGACAGAAATGTTCTGAGTTTGCAGTATTTTCTCCTGGTTTGTATCATGTATTTAAGAGCCACGTTATCATGCAGAATCCCCATTCTTTGGAAGTGGGGCGGATGCCTTTGAGAGCGCGGGACGGCGGGTCTCCGTGGGCTCCCGTCCTGGGCAGGAGCAGGGGCTTTGCGCTGCCACTGGCCCGAGCCAGTCCGTGCGGCCCCCGCGGCTGCGGCCGGCGGTTCCCCGAGGCCGGGAGGGAGCCCGTGAGGCCCGGCGGAGCACGCGTCCTGCAGGGGGCCGGCCGGGGCCCCACGTGCCCCCCACACCCCCCTTTGTCATACCACGTGCTTCCTGGCCTGGAAAGAAATGTGCGCTCGAGGGGATGACTTGGAAGATGTTTGGAAGGATGGAAAGCCCTGTCCCTATCTCCGGGCTCACTGCCCTGGGCGGGGAGCACCGACAGCCCTGACAGTGGGGGGCGGGGGGGGAGGCAGCTCCAGCGCTTGCGGGACCCGGGCCCACCTCCCTCTGCGGTGAGCCGTCTCCTCGGGAAGGGCCGGCTGTGCAGGACCCGGATTTCCCAGCCGCCCTGGGGGGACGGAGCCTGGGAAGTGGGGGGACGAGGCGGGATGAGGCCTGTGATGCCTCCTGTGTCATAGGCATCACTTTTGAGAACGAGCAGGAGGTGAAGCAGCTCTCCTCTGAGACCGACCTGGAGCGGGCGGTGCGCAAGGCGGCCCTGGTCATGTACTGGAAGCTCAACCCCAAGAAGAAGAAGCAGGTGGCCGTGTCCGAGCTGCTGGAGAACGTGGGTCAGGTCAACGAGCAGGGTACGTGAGCCTTACGGGGCTGGGCCCCCCGCGGGGACCTCTGGGCTTCTCTGCTGGACACAGGGGGCTCCCCTGGGAGCCTACATGGGGTCCTGGGCAGAGACCCCCGAGTCCCCTCTAAGGCCCAGGCAAGCCCCTCTGGGTGTCGTCCTGTCCTGGGGGTGGCCTTCCCAAGCCCTGCTTGAGCTCTGGTGCAGTCCATGGGCAGAGCCACGGAGCTGGTCCTTCTCGGGGTGTCCTGCTCCTCTGGCGGGGATGGGGCGCAGTAAGAGGTGCGGCGGGGAGCGGGTCCCCGGATGCCCGGGCTTGTGGGGCACTGAGCCCACCGTGGCTCAACGGCCTCCCTGAGGCAGGCCTCCCCCAGCCTCCGCACCAGCGGCCAGCCAGGAGGACAAGAGGACAGGACGGCAGGGCAGCGGGCGCCCGGCCAGGAGTGGCCGCCCCATTTCCTGGGGCCCGACCCAACTGCCTCTGCGTCCCTGGGGGAGCATCCGCCTGCAGCCGTTGAGGAGGGATTTGTGCCCAGGGCCCCGCCCAGCCTTCTCTGGCCCCCCAGGGCTGCCCTCTGCCAACAGCACAGCAGCAGGGGCGGCCGCTAGGGAAGCCTTTGCCCCGCCCCCGCCCCGGGTCTCCGGGCAGGACCCCACCCAGCTAGACCCGCCGAGGACTGGCCTGCTCCCGGGCCGGGGTGGGGGACACTGCTGGGGTGAGCGCAGGGGTCCCGGAGGCCGGGGCTCGGGGGGCAGCACCCTGCAGAGGTGTGCCTGATGGGGCAAGGTTGGGGCTGCCACTGTGAGGTCCCGGAGCTTGCGGTGCCAGCTTGGGCCCCTGCTGCCCACGCGCCAGGCCGTTTCTGTGGCCCTTGGCCTCTGTTGCTCACACGCCTCCCGCCCGAGCCAGGCCTGCAAAGGCCCCGTGGTGCCCGGCCTCAGGAGGACCAGGGCTTGCCGGGCTGGGGCTGTGGCAGGTGGTGACTGCGACGCGAGGAGAGGATCCTCCGGTCCGGGCTCAGCACTCAGCTGCCCGACGTGGGCGCCAGGGCTGGGGGGACAGGGATAGGCCTGGTGGGAGCCCACTGTACTCCAGGGGACAGGTGTGCCGGGGGACACGGCCAGCAGAGGTGTCTGGGGATGAGTCATGCCGACCAGGGCACTTCTGCATGTCAGCGCAGGGTCAGCCTCGGGGCTGCAGGGTCCGAGCTGGCTGCCAGGGAGGTGGCCCCGACCGGCCCGTGGAGGACTCACAGAGGCCCCGGGGTCCCCAGACCCACAGCTGCCCTGAGAGGACTTACCTGCTTAGGTCGTCCATCTGTGTGTCACTTGCAGAGGGAGCGGCACAGCCGGGCCCCATCCCCAAGTCCCTCCAGAAGCAGAGGCGGGTGCTGGAGCGCTTGGTCAGCAGCGAATGTGAGTATGGCCTCCGGGCCCGCACCCGTGACCCCTCTGGCCAGGCGCCTAGGCCTGCGACCCCAGGCACCACGTCCACTCCCCGCTGCAGGGTCCAGACCTGGGGTCTGGGAGGCCTGATGGGTCCAGCCCGGTGGGGGCCGTGGGTGTTCTGGGCGGTGGGACCTGGCCCCTGCCCAGCGGATGCACCCGGTCCCAGCAGGGCCGCAGGACAGTCCGTGCAGGACAGCGGGACAGGGCGGTGTGTGGGCACCAGGGGGGCCGAGCAGGTCAGCAAGGATAAGGAGGCAGTCGGCCCCGGAGGGTCGGGGAGGGCGCGGGGGCACCCACAGGGGCGGGGGGCGTCCAGGCGGGAGACGACCTCACGTGCCCCAGGAGCAGCGGCCCAGCCGTGTGGACACACAGCTCTCAGGGTCCGGCACCCGTCCCGGAGGGGACCACACAGGAGGGACATGGGGCTGCCCGGCTCCTGCCCGTGCGCTCAGGCAGGCCTGGCTTCCTCCTGGTGCTGAGCCCACGGTGATGGTGGGAGTAGGGAGCCGAGCTGCAGCCCCAAGAGCTCCTGGGGCGCACGGACTGTGCAGAGGGCCCCCCCCACCTGGCTGCTCAGCAGGGTGCCCATCCCATGTTGTATGGCCTCCCTGGGGTGTTGGGCCGTGGGCGTCACGGACTCACCTACCTGCTCCGTTCGGGGAGGCAAAGCGCTGTGGGATGCCGGACAGCGACAGAAGCCAGCGCGCCGGACCATTCTGGGCGGTCGTCAGGCCGGGTCACCAGGAGCCCAGGTGCTCTCGGGGCGAAAGCCCTGTGCCCACAAGCCCGTGGGGTGGTGCCCCCGAAGGAGCCCAGCTCCACCCTCTCGACCACCCCTCCACTTCCTCGGGCCCCTGGAGCCAGACGGTCAGGGTCGGGGGCCGTGCGGCCCTGGCAGGCGTCCGTGGCGGGGTGCTCGGTGCCCACCAGCAGGCCAGCTCCCCTCCGGTGCAGTTCTCCGCCCTCCCCACCTGCTCTCCCAGCAGCCGCAGGCGTGTGCTTACTCCTCTCCTCCCAGAACCAAAAGGAGGAGACACCGCCCCCCTCGTTCCCATAGCAACCCGCCCAGTCCTGTGCTCCCCTTGGGCCACGGCAGGCAGGGGCTTCTGCAGCCCCCGGCTCCTCTCCTCTCTGGGCCCTGCCCTTGCCATCCCACCAGCACGGTTCTGTCCCAAGCTCTGCTGACCTGTCCTCGGGCCCCGTGCCTCAGCGGCCACCAGACACCAGATGCACAGCCCGGCCGGGCCCCTGGGCCCCGTCCTCCCGCTGGTCACCTCGAGGCATCTCAAGCCTCACCATCCACCTGCCCCTGCGCCCTGTGTGAAGTCTGGGGGTCTGGCAGTCAACTAGGCCAGGAGCCTGGACAGGCAAGCGCTGGGCTCACACGTCCCAGCTTCTGGCGCGCAGTAGGCCGTCGGGCGCGTGCTGAGCGGAGGGTCGGCAGGGCCGTGAGGCCAGGGCTGGGACGAGGCAGCAGGAGGCGCTGGTGGTGAGGGTGGCGCAGGGCCCGGGGCAGACCCTGGGCTTGAGGGCCAGGGCGGGGGTGTGGGGTCAGCGTGGCAGCAGGTGGAGGGCGCGGCTGGAAGCCGTCTCGGCTGCCCCTCTCCTTCTGTCCGCCCGTCCTCGCCCACTGTCTGTCTGTCGGGACAGAGCTTGCCAGGCTTCACCCTCCGCCGGGCCTCAGCCTGCACTCCCTGGCTGGCCGCCCGCTCGCGTGGGGTGGCCGGGTGCTCGCAGGGTGGGCGGACCCTGTGCCCTCTGTCTCGTGCCCAGCCAAGAGCCACATAGCGCCGGACGACTTCGTGGAGATCACCAAGAAGTACGCCAAGGGCATCATCCCCGCCAACCTGTTCCTGCAGGACGACGACGACGACGAGCTGGCCGGCAAGGGCCCCGAGGACCTGCCCCTGCGTCTGAAGGTGAGTGGGGCCGGGGGCTGTCAGCACCCGCCCGCCTGGCCTCCCCCGCGCCTGGGCCTGCCCTCCTCTGGGGCCCACGGCTTGTAAGGACCGTCCCCACGTTGTCCCTCGGATGCTTCCCCGCGCCTCTGCAGGAGGAAGGGCCGTGCTCTCCTGGAGGGGCCCGGTAAGCCTGGGCTCCGAGGCCGGGGCGCCGTCCTGCCCTGCGGCTGGCTCCTGCTCCTTTCTTAAAAACGTCTTTTATGGTCAGGGAACAGCCCGTTGTAATTTGCTGGACCTCGTCCGCGGGACAGTTCTCAGTTTCCCAGTTGGGGCCCTGAGAGTAGGGCTTGGACGGAAGCTCCCGGGGCAGAGCTGGGGCCGCGGCCCAGTGGTCCCGGCACCTCGCTGCACAGACATAGGCAGGACACGGCGTTCCACAAGCTTCACGGTCATTTTTTAGACGTCTCATTCCTCTGTTTGACAGAGCACGCTTGCAGAAGCAGGGGGAGCGGCGGGGAGCGGCAGGGGCAGCAGGCTCCCCGCAGAGCAGCGCGGGTGGTTGACATGCTGACGGGGAGCCCCGGTTCCCGTGCAGGGCTGCAGGTGTGTCCGGGCGTCCGGGTACCTGCACAGAGGGCCCAGGAGCCACAGCGGCCCGGGAGCTGCGGTGCGCAGCTGGCGCTCAGGGACCCCCGCCGGCCGTGTGGCCCTGCCTCCGTCTGGTCTGGTGGGCGGCACAGGTGCGCACTGGTCACCTGTGAGGTGGAGGCTGCTCCGGGCGGGCGGGAGGGTGTGGTCGTCAGCTGGGTCGTGCGGGGTCATCGGCCGGGGTGGGGGGGGGTTGTCAGCCGGGGTGGGTGGGGAGTCGTTGGCCGGGTGCTCGTTGGCTCAAGTCCTTGCCTGTTCCAAGGCAGGGAGCAGGAGGGCTGTCACCAGGGCCCTAGACGGAAGGTGGCTGCGCACACGGGTGCGTGAAGACAGGCTCACACATTCCCTAGTGTTTTAGGCCCCGATGTGCGCCCGGCTCCCCGCCTCTGCAGAGCGCACTCCGGTTCCTCCCAGGTGTCGTCTTCTCAGGCTGACATGTGACACCCCGTGCTGGTACAGTCACGTGGTCGTGCCCACCCAGGACGCCCCCAGGTTCTCCAGGCTGTGGCAGAAGTCGTCACGCCCCTGAGGGGGCTCCAGGCACCATCCAGGCTCCCCTGCCCCCCCGTGGGTGGTGCTGTGCCCTTGGGGACCCGCTGCCGCCCCTGCAGACCCCATGGAGGGCCAGCACCTGCGCCCCTGCCTCGCTTCCCCGAGCCCAGCAGGGCCACACCCCTCAGAGTTGTGCACGGCGCTGGAGCCCGGCCCGGGTGTCGGAACCGCCCTGCCCCCTGCCCTGGGCGGCCCCCCTCGCCGCCCCCCATCCCCCTTCGTTCTGTGCTGCGCAGAGGTCTGAGGGTCGCCCCCGCCCTTTGCACCGGGTGCAGGTTGTGGCAGTGGCCGTCGGGGCTGAGCGTGGGGCAGCACGGCTGCGTGCAGGTGGCGGCCAGTCTGCGGGTCCTCAGGGTCCCGGTCACTAGCCCGCTAGCCCACTAGCCCACTAGCCTGCGTGGCTCCCTTGCCCTCAGGGATGAACCCCGTCCCCCACAGGTCATGCTGGCCGAGCCCTCCTCCTGGCTCCCCACACCCGCTGCCTGCCCGGGGACGGTGCAGAGCCCTCCGCGGGCTCCCCTGCCCTTAGCCGACACAGGGGCAGGGGGCCAGGGGCCGAGGCTCGGGGCACCCTGGTTGCGGGGGGCCCACCCGGCGTGCCTGAGGGTGCTGAGGTCTCCAGGGGACGCTGGCTTGCAGGAGTCTGCACACCCGGCAGGTTGGGACGGGAGGGGGGCCAAGGATGGGCAGCAGAACCTGCAGCTCCGGTGCAGCTGGGGGACGGGCCAAGTGGACCGGAACGCGGGGACCCGCTGGGACCAGGGGACCAGGGGCCCAGGGGTGGTGGGCTCCCGCGGTTGGCAGAGCGCCGAGGGCGACGGGGCTCGGGTCGGCGTGCATCACAGCTGGTGTCCGTGTCCACACCTGCAGATGGTCAAGTACCCGTTGCACGCTGTCATGGAGATCAAGGAGTACCTGATCGACGTGGCCTCGCGGGCGGGCATGCACTGGCTGTCCAGCATCGTGCCCACCCAGCACATCAACGCCCTCATCTTCTTCTTCATCATCAGCAACCTGACCATCGACTTCTTCGCCTTCTTCATCCCGCTGGTCGTCTTCTACCTGTCGTTCGTCTCCATGGTGATCTGCACCCTCAAGGTGTTCCAGGACAGCAGGGCGTGGGAGAGCTTCCGCACCCTCACGGGCCTGCTCCTGCGCTTCGAGCCCAACCTGGACGTGGAGCAGGCCGAGGTCAACTTCGGCTGGAACCACCTGGAGCCCTACGTGCACTTCCTGCTGTCTGTCTTCTTCGTCATCTTCTCCTTCCCCATCGCCAGCAAGGACTGCATCCCCTGCTCTGAGCTGGCCGTCGTGTCCATCTTCTTCACCGCCACCAGCTACGTGAGCCTGAGCTCGTCTGCCGAGCCCTACACCCGGAGGGCCCTGGTGACCGAGGTGGCCGCCGGCCTACTGTCCCTCCTGCCCACCCTGCCCTGCGGCTGGCAGCACCTGAAGCTCCTGGGCCAGACCTTCGTCACCGTGCCCCTGGGCCACTTGGTCGTCCTGAACGTCAGCGTCCCCTGCCTGCTGTACGTGTACCTCCTGTACCTCTTCTTCCGCATGGCGCAGCTGCGGGGCTTCAAGGGCACCTACTGCTACCTGGTGCCCTACCTGGTCTGCTTTATGTGGTGTGAGCTGTCCGTGGTCATCCTGCTCGAGTCCACCGGCCTGGGGCTTGCCCGAGCCACCGTGGGCTACTTCCTCTTCCTGTTCGCGCTCCCCGTCCTGGTGGCCGGCCTGGCGCTCATGGGCGTGCTGCAGCTTGCCCGCTGGTTCCTGTCGCTGGAGCTCACCAAGGTGGCCGTCACTGCGCTGCTGTGCAGCGTCCCCCTGCTGTTCCGCTGGTGGAGCAAGGCCAGCTTCTCGCCGGTGGCCATGGTCAAGTCCCTGACGCGGAGCTCCGTCGTCAAGCTCATCCTGGTGTGGATCACGGCCATCGTGCTCTTCTGCTGGCTGTATGTGTACCGCTCGGAGGGCATGAAGGTCTACAACTCCACGCTCACCTGGCAGCAGTACGGCTTCCTGTGCGGGCCCCGGGCCTGGAAGGAGACCAACATGGCCCGCACCCAGATCCTGTGCAGCCACCTGGAAGGCCACAGGGTCACATGGACGGGCCGCTTCAAGTACGTGCGGGTGACGGAGATCGACAACAGCGCCGAGGCGGCCATCAACATGCTCCCGCTCTTCGTGGGCGACTGGATGCGCTGCCTGTACGGCGAGGCCTACCCGTCTTGCAGCCCCGGCAATGCTTCCACGGCCGCGGAGGAGCTATGCCGCCTGAAGCTCCTGGCCAAGCACCCCTGCCACATCCGCAAGTTCGACCGCTACAAGTTCGAGATCACGGTGGGCATGCCCTACAGTGGCGCCAACGGCTCCCGCGGCCCAGAGGAGGACGATGTCACCAAGGACATCGTGCTGCGGGCCAGCGGCGAGTTCAAGGACGTGCTTCTCGGCCTGCGCCACGGCAGCCTCATCGAGTTCAGCACCGTCCTCGAGGGCCGCCTGGGCAGCAAGTGGCCCGTCTTCGAGCTCAAGGCCATCCGCTGCCTCAACTGCATGGCACAGCTGTCCCCCGCCCGGCGCCACGTGAAGATAGAGCACGACTGGCGCAGCACCGTGCACGGCGCCGTCAAGTTCGCCTTTGACTTCTTCTTCTTCCCGTTCCTGTCGGCCGTGTGAGCCCGTCCCCGCCCGCCTCCCCCGGGCCGCCCGGCTGAGCGTGCGCCTGTGCCGACCGGCCTGCGGACACCTCTGGTCGCCGCCCGTCCCGGGCACCGGCACCACAGGAACTGCCTGCAGCGTTGGGAGTCGACATGGCCGAGAGCTGGCGGGGAGAGCACCTTCCAGGGGAGGCCCCGCCCACCCGCCCCTTCACTGTCCTGCACCGCTGGCGTCTCTTATTTATTGGGTCACTGCTAAGCCTCGACAGCTGTCTGCCTGAGCGGGGCTGGGGCAGGCAGGGGGCGGGGGGGGGAGGGGCGGCTCTGGGCGCTTGGGGCTCGCGGGTCAGCGTGCAGACGAGGGGCCGATGCACCCAGGATGGGGACTTGGACATGGGAGGCACCCGCGCCGTCCCCTCCTGCGCCGTCCCCGCCCGGCGCTCAGAAGAGTGTGGCCCCGCTCCATGCTGGACACAGAACGTCAAGGTCCAGATGCAGCTGAAATAAAAACACTTCACGAAACCTACTGCTGGTCTTTTCTTTATTTAAAAACACGGTTTTCCTGTACATTGCGGAGAGCAGGTGGCTCGGCTACGCTGATCTCACTGCCACAGTCGCCAGGAGCGGGGCTGACGCTCCCGGTGGCGGGCGACCCCCACCCAGCCCCGGCCAGGGTGCAGCCGGGGGCCCCGCTGCGCTTGGGGCCTGTGGGGTGGGGGGCACGCATGGTCCCGGGGACCCAAGGGGCTCGGCCCTCCTGAGACAGCGCTCGCCTGTGCCCCACGGTCAGGAGCAGACACGCGCTGGCGACACGTCGGTGAGGCCGTGGCCTGTGCTCGCTGCCGCACCGCGATAGAGCCACCTAGGGCGTCGGAGCACGAGGCCGTGCCCCTCGGGTGGGTGCCGTGTCCACGTCCTTCCTGTTTCTTCCCTGACGCGGAGGTCAGGGACCCTGGGGCCTCCCCGCTGTCTGCGCTCGCCTCCGGGCGGCTGCCTCCGGGCTCCGTGGACCCGGCCCATGTGGACGCGGTGCCAGCAGCTGTGCCCCTGCACTAGCTCCGCGTCCCCCAGCGCCTGCTCCCGGGCTCCTCGCCTGCGCAGCCAGACGTGGAAGGTCACACCCCCCCCCCCGCCCCGTCCCGGAGCCACAGACTCACGAGGCTGTCTAACACGTCTGCGGTTGGCCTGCCTGGCCCCCCAGGGACCGTCGGGGGGGTGGAGGGGCTCGGCGACCTCATCTGATCCTTGCACTCCATTGGTTGAGAGGGGTCGAGGGATGCCCCCAACGCACAGACACGGCGGGTGCAGAGTGGGGTCATAGGGCACACCAGCAGCGGGGCCGGGGTCACAGAGTCTGTCCCCTGGGCTGCCCCCGGCCCCCAGCGGAGCTGCCTCTTGTGTGCTCTCAGGGCCCAGGTGGGAGGGTTGGACCCCAGCTTCACCACCTCTGTCAAAGCCCCGCAAGACCTGCAGCTGATGGGTCCCGACCCCATACCGTCTCGTCTTTGTCCTGTCCTGTCCCCATCCCCATCCCGTCCCCGTCCTGTCCCCATCCCCATCCCTGTCCCCGTCCTGTCCCCGTCCCCATCCCGTCCCCATCCCCATCCCCATCCCATCTTTGTCCTGTCCCATCCCCATCCCCATCCCTGTTCCCATCCCGTCCCGTCCCCATCCCCATCCCGTCCCCATCCCGTCCCCATCCCATCCCCGACCCATCCCCGACCCATCCCGGACTGCAGAGTGGGCCGTCTGGGCAGGGCCCGGTGCCCAGAACTTACAGGGGACCCTTTGCCTGCTGCACGTGCCACGAAGCCGCAATGCACAGAGCGATGGGTGTTGGCGTCAACTCAGGTGGGTCCCCACGACCTGCTGCGAGCCCCAGCCTGCGCCTGCCCCTGCACACCGGGCTCCGGCAGGCCCAAGCGTCCCCCGCCTCTCCCTCGAGGCCTCACCACGCGACCTGTGGGGTCCCCTCCGGCTTTTTAAGAACGTGACCCTGGGGCACCAGGGCGGCTCAGTCGGTGAGGCATCCAGGTGTCCCCTGGGGTCCTGGGATCCAGGCCTGAGGTGGGCTCCGCACTCAGCGCTCCCCTCCCTCCCCCCTCCCCCTCCCTCCCCCCTCCCTCTCTCCCCCTTCCAACCCGTCTCCCCCTCTCTCCCTCCTCCTCCCTCACTCCCTCTTCCTCTCCCTCTCTCCCCTTTCCTCCCCATCTCCCCTCCCTCCCCCTCTCCCTGTCCCTCCTCCCTCCGTCCCTCCCCCTGCCCCCTCCCTCCCCCTCCCCCTCCCCCTCTCTAATAAATGAAATGTCAAGGAAAAAAACCACTTTACAGAATAACAGTGTTTAGGTTGGGACTGAGCCGAGTGGGCCTGCGTCCATGAGCCGGCGCATCCCGGCAGCCCGGCCCCGGGACCCCAGGGCGCAGGCCCGCCTCCGGGCTGCATCACGGGATCCGATCCTCGGTTGCATCCAGAAAAGCTGGGACACATACAACAGGCTTTGTCCAGCGTCACTGAGGAGCCCTGAGTACTGTCCTCGCCACCCACGAGCAAATATTTACCCCGCAGTGATGCTGGGCAGAGACCCTGACCCCGCCTGTGCGTCAGGCCCGGGGCCCACCCCCAGGGGCGTCACGTGGTCGGGTGTCTGTGCCCCAAGTTGGGGGGGAGCCTCCTGGCTGCAGACGCGGGAGGGGGAGGCTCTGCAGCCCTGGGATGGGGGCAGGAGGCTGCGGGAGGACCGGGGCGCTGCGCTGTGACAGCGAGGGCAGGATCGCAGGCGGACAGGCTGGGGGACGAGGGTCACTTGGGGCCCCATGGACAGCCCGGGCTTGGGGGCCAGGGGCCAGGCGGGGAGGGCCCCGGGGACACCCCAAACAGTGCGCCGGCTTCCAAGGAACCTTAGCCCCACGGCCCAGAGCTGTCCTGCTGGCAGAGAGGCCAGGCGCAGGCTCTGGAGGGGCTGAGCTCACGCCTCGGGGCAGGGGCGCCCCCGAAACGGGCTTCGGAGCCGGCTGTGGGCTGGCATGTGGTGCATGTGAAGGCGTCGGGTGCACACGCAGGCCCCACGTCCCCCCCCCCCCCGTGTCACACACACGGGTCGGGCTTGCACGATGTCACGGGGCCCGGACAGCAGAGCCGGGGTGTGGCCAGGTCCTGCCCTGTGTCCCCGGGCCTCGAAGACAGTTTGCGGGGCTGGAGCTCTGTGTTCACAGCACCCGCGGAGGGGCCGCCCCTCCACCTGCTGGGGGAGACCGAGGCAGGGGGGAGGTGGCAGTCCATGCCCGCACCTGCCGGGCACCCCTCGGCCCTGCGAGCACCCTGGGATGACGCAGCGGCACCGCGGGAGCTGCTCCGGGAGGCCCCGGGATGCGTCTGTCCCGAGTGTGGAGCCGGTACAGCGGGCACCTGGCGGGAGGGGAGGGGGGCACCGTGTGCCCATGTGCCCGGGACGGGCCCCCTCGGCCTCCTGCAGCCCCGGGGCACCCGAGGAAGGGCAACCCGGGGTCCTTATCCTCACTCCTCACACCGGGGACGCTGCTGGCCTCGGCTCGGCCCCCATCCCTGCGTCCCCTTAATCCCCGCACCTGACACTTGTCCCCCTTATCCCCTTCCCCGGCTGCCACAACCACCAGCCCAGGCCCTCCCACATGCTGCTTGTCCGAGGCCCCGTCGCCCTGGTTCCCCCTGACTTGCTGACCGACACAGCGTAATTTTTCTATTTTAGAAACAGAGACAGAGCATGGAGGGGGGCGGAGGGGAGGAGAGGGAGGGGTAGGCTCCCCGCGGAGCACGGAGCCCCATGCAGGGCTGGATCCAGGACCGGGGATCACGACCTGATCCGGAACCCAGAGTCCACGCTCGAGGGACTGAGCCCCCCGCATCCCGGGCCCACCGCCCCCCCCGCCCCCCCCCCCTGCCTGGCAGCCACTGCCCTTGTCCGCTGGCCTGGGCGGGGGTGTTGGGAGTGGCTCGCAGAGACCCCAGCCCGTGCTCCTGCTCCCCGTGCCCATCCTTTACTCAAACCCCCGCCTCCGGTGGCCCCGCAGAGGCCTGCAGCTCCCCCGCGGGAGCCCCCGCACCCCGTGCAGACCATGGGACCGCTCCTCCCCCGTGGCCTCCCCTGTTCCCCTGTGCCGTGGCCCCTCCCCGCCTCCTCTCTGGCCTGCCTGCCCTCCCCCTCACTGCCGGCACCGCAGAAGGTAGTGCCTGGGGGCTCCGGTCAAGATGTTGGCCCCAGGATCGAGTCCCGCGTGGGGCTCCCTGCCCACTGGGGAGCCTGCTTCTCCCTCTGCCCCTCCCCCTGCTCGTTCTCTCTCGCTCTCGCTCTCAAATGAATAAATCAAATCTTTTTTTTTTTTAATGGCCATTTTGGGTCCCAAGTGCAGTTGCCCGTGGAGTCAGCCCTAGATGCTCACAGCCCCGCAGTGGAAGCCAACTCGCCCCACCCTCACTCAGGAGGCAGTGGGGAGCCCAGGCTGGGGGATATTGGGCACCGAGCAGCGAGGGCGGCGGGGGGGGGACCGGATGCAGCTGGGGGCCCGCGTGTCCCTCGTCCCTGACCCTGCTGGTCGGCCGCACCCGCACCCGTTCTCCCAGCAGAGGCGCGGCCCATAGCGGGGGCTGTGACCCGGGGTCCCCGTGCCACCGCTGCCAACCGCAGCCAGGAAGGTCCTCTCCAGCCAAAAGGCTCAAGTTGAAGCTTTCAGTTACTCACTAGAAAGAGAGAGAGAGATGAGGGGGAGGGAGACAGAGACGCCCCCGGGGGGGGTGCAGGGCACAGGGGGTGCACGGGGTGCAGGGGGCCAGGGGTGCCCTTGATGCAGGCAGAGCTGAGGGCACGAGTCCATGGGAGCAGAGCTGGGCCCTGGGCGTGCCCCTGTCAACCTCGGGAGCAGCGTCCACGGTGGGCACAGGCCCTGAGCTGAGCCAGTCCTGGGGCCTGAGAGAAGGGTCGCTGCTCCGGGCTGGGTGCTGTCTTCACAGGATACAGCCCAGTTTGCCTACAGCTCCTGGCTGCACCCGAAGTGCGCCCTGTGGTCCTACCCCTGCTTCCCTGACACCCCCCCCCCCGGCTGCGGGCCATGCCCCCCGCCCCCCCCCCGTGGCCCCAAACGTCCCCCCAAATGTCTGCGGGTTCGGGGACCAGGGGCGGCCGGCGTTCTTGGGGGTGTGGACACCCGGCGCTGCCCCCCAGGTGGCAGCCCTCCCCACAGCCCCCCTGACCCCCGCCCTCCCCACAGCCCCCCTGCCCCGCCCTGCCCCCCACCCGCCCTCCCCTCTCCCCACAGTCAGATGTTTTGATGCAAGTCAGCAGTTACCACAAACAGAAGCACAGGTCGCTCACCCTACAAAGGGGTTTATGGGCTCCCGGAACAGAAAACAGCTTTAGGGGAAGTTCCTGTGGAGCCGGAGAGGCTGCCCCACAGGCTAAGGGCCACCACCAGGGACACAGGCTTCCTCTGCGTCGTCTTTTCCCTCTTGGTTTCACCCTCAGAGTCCCCACAGGCGACCCCACAGCACTGGGCTCCCCGCTGTGGTGGTGAAATGGCTGCAGTGGCTCCAGATGTCACCACCTCACTCCCCGATTTCTGGAGGAGCCTGGAAGCTTCCTTTCCTCAGCAGAAGTCCTGGTGTTTCGTCGCCTCCGACTACGTTAAGCTCCGGCTCCTGAGCCGCGTCTGGAGTCCAGCGGCACCTGCGCTTGCAGAGGGGGACGGGGCGTGTCGCCCGAGGGGCAACCATGGTCCTTTGGAAAACAGGAACCAGGCACGCACACGTTGCTGGGAAACATCCCGAGCACAGAGTTTCTGCGTGCTCGCAGCGCTGCCTCCAGTCACTCGGCCTGCCGGCTCCTTGCACGCGCGCCGGGCAGCCTGTGTCCTGCTGGAGTAAGGGAAGTCGGGCTCCGGCCTCGCTCCTGGCGTCCGGGCCCTTGAGAAGCCACCCCAGCTCCCGCTGCCTCGGACGCTGCAGGGGGGCCATGGGGGAGCCGATTCTGAGACAACACAGGACTTCAGGGGACACGCGGGCCAGCTCGCATTTGCAGCCCAGCTGGGCCGCACGCATCCTGCAGCTGGCAGCACCTTACCTGGTGGCCTTGGAGCGGTGGCCAGTGTCCCAGGAGGTGAAGCCCATCCAGCGGCGAGCATCCCAGGAGGTGAGGCCCGTACAGCGGCCAGCGGCCCAGGAAGAGAGGTGGTGATAAATCTAGGTGATGTGTGTGAGAAAGTTTATCATAATCTTCTCACCATTTCTGTATCCTTGAATTTTTTTTTCCAAAATAAAAAATTTAATTAAAGAAAAAGAGATGGGCCTCGGCAGGACATGGGTGTAAGGAGAACTGAAGTAGCTCAAAGTCTCCGCAGGACGGTACCTTGAAAAAAATGTATCATGAAAACTTCTCATTGAAGAATACTGATGTGGTTGGAAGAAACGCTGGGGCTCCTGTAGGGAGACAAAGCTCCCAGGGGTGAACTGTGGACAGTTACAGTCAGTGTGTGGCCCCACATGGAAGGTCCGCCTCCTCTGCTCTGCCCCGGCGAAGTTCTTCCTCTCTCTTCTAAATAAAAACTCAGGACATATTTTCTAAATGTTCAAAGGGAACCAAAGTATTAGCCTTTCTTTTTAATTTTGTCTTGACGGCTGTACGACCTCAAGCAAGTCATTACATTCGTTGGACGGACATTTGCGTTGTGCCTTGTCAGTACCAGGCACTGTCTTAGGTGCTGGACATGGCACCACGGGCCCTCACAGAGGGTGAAACGTGGCAGACACTGGGGGTTGCCAGCCTTACGGTAGTTTTCTCTTCTTCCTTGCTAATAAAAGCTCCAATTTTGTCCAAAAAGCATTGTGTGAGGGAGAAAAAGCAACTTGTGCTACAGATTGGGAGAAAATATCTTTAAACTGCATCTCTGACAAGGAGACCACATTTTGACTTTACATCTAGAATGTGTAAAGAATTCTCAAAACTCAGTAGGAAAAAAACAAAAAACACTCCAACTAGAAAATGGGCAAAAGACATGAACAGGCATTTAATCAAAGAGCATATAGAGATGGCGAATCGGCACATGGAAAGGTGTTCAGATTCATCAGCCTTTAGGGAAACGCCAAGTAAAGCTGCACGAGGTATCACTTCGCACCTCTCAGAATGCTAAAGTAGAAGATAGTGACGTCCCCGAGTGCTGGCAAGGGTGTAGAGCTGGATCACTCATGTCGTTGGTATGAATGTAAGTGATACAGTCCCTTCAGGAAACAGTTTGGTAGTTTCTTTTCTTTTCTTTTCTTTTCTTTTTTTTTTTTAAGATTTTATTTATCTATTCATGAGAGAGAGAGAGAGAGAGAGAGAGAGAGGCAGAGGGAGAAGCAGGCTTCACGCTCGGAGCCCGACACTGGACTTGATCCCGGGACTCCAGGATCACACCCTGGGCCAAAGGCAGGTGCTGAACCACTGAGCCAGCCAGGAATCCCCAGTTTGGTAGTTTCTTTAACACTAAATATGTAATTACTATACAACTCAACAACCGTGCTCTTGGGCATTTATTACAGAGAGATGGAAATTTATGTTTACACAAACACCTGTACATGAGTGCTCTTAGCGACCTTATCCTTAGGAGCCCCAAATGGGAGACAGCCCAAATGTTTCTCAGTGAGGGATGGTTGACAAATCATGGTGCATCCACGTGACGGGTGCTACTTAGCAATAAAAAGGAACCAACTAATGATAACAATCCGGATGACCTCTCAGGAATGACATTGACTGAAAAACACCCGGTCTCCAAAGGTTATATACAGCGTGGTTCCATTTGTATAACACCATTGAAATGTTGAAATTACAGAAATGGAGGGGTGCCTGGGGGGCTCAGCAGTTGAGCATCAGTTCAGCTGAGGTCATAATCCCGGGGTCCTGGGATCGAGTCCCACATCGGGCTCCTTGCATGGAGCCTGCTTCTCCCTCTGCCTGTGTCTCAGCCTCTCTCTCTCTCTCTAATAAATAAATAAATAAATAAATTTTAAAAAAGAAAAAGAAATTACAGAAATGGAGAACATATTGGTGGTTGACCAGGGGCCAGTGTACAAGGGAGGCGGGTGTGATTATGAAAGAGTAACAAGAGGGAGCCTTGGAAACGGTCAGTATGTTACATGGCTACAGTCATGTGAGTGATAAAATCACATAGAATTACACACACACACACACACACACACACACCCTGGCAAAGGAGCAGGTGTAAAACTGCTCGAATCTGAATGGAGTTAAGGACTGTACCCAGCTCAGCATCTTTACTGTGCCACCGTGATGTCACGCTGGGGAAGTCTAGGTGAAGCGTACGCAGACTGTTTATTACCTCTTACCCCTGCATTTATTTATTTATTTTTATTTATTTTTATTATTTTTTATTTTTTAAAGATTATTTACTTATTTATGATAGAGAGAGAGAGAGGCAGACACAGGAAGAGGGAGAAGCAGGCTCCATGCTGGGAGCCCAACGTGGGACTCGATCCTGGGACTCCAGGATCACGCCCTGGGCCAAAGGCAGGCGCCAAACCGCTGAGCCACCCAGAGATCCCCTACCCCTGCATTTAAATCTGCAATTATCATAAAATAGAAAGGTCTTAAAACAGATGAGTTAAATATTAATAAACTTGTGTTGTTGTTGTTTTTAAAGGCAACGAGTCCACCCACAGGACACACGGTGATTGATCTAAGTTACTGCTTCTCAGGGGAAACAAGACATTCAGAGAACAGGAGGGTGGTTTTGGTTGGGGGAGCACTTCTGCAGTTGATGGGTGTGAGATTGCCCGCACTGCACAGCGCACAATTGCACAAGAGTCACACAACCTCCCCCACCGAACGCAAACGCGCTGCCAGATGTTCAGGTCGGTCACACACACAAACAGGAAAACAGTAACAACAGATTTGTTTACAATTATTTGAGCCAAAACGTAGCCCCATTTACAAAATATGAGTAATCCGGGTATGGTTTTAATGTACACTGAATTTCCCAGGTGTGCAAATATTGCATAAAAAGAGGAAAGACTGTTTTACTTTGGCACTTTACCAAGAATTGTTCACTATTTCAAAACATCAACAGTGAAAATGCTTCCAATATTTGAGTCATCAACACATTTTTGTTAGTCTCTGGTCATGACATACATGTAACGTACGTGTGCTTATCATACACGTATCTTCATATATATGCACAATATATTTATTCCTTATTCTGGAACATCAAATGTAGATGAAAAAACGTTTAATATTCTGTGAAACTATTATAATTCGATGCAAGCATCCGATCACATCACTATGTAATGTAGCAGGGACATGCTGTGTGTCTGTATTGCAATAATATTTTCTGATAAGTTACTTACTTTTTCCTTTCCTTTCCCCTTCTGTTACAGTTAGACACCATGTAGATTATTTTATTGTTTTGTGTAAGTTCTATTAAATGTGGGTTTCACGCCAGGATGGTAAAGGGGACACTACAAAGTCACGTGCCTTGAAAGGGAGTGTTGGGTCTGAGAGGGTGGAGAGCTGCCATCTGGTCAGAGGTCCCCCGAGCATCTTCAGGAAAATGCGCCCTTTGATAGAGACACATGCATGCCCAGGGGTGCTCGGCTGGCCCAGGCCTGGGGCTTACACTCTTGGTCTGGAGGTCCTGAGCTCACGCCCCACTTGGCCGAGGCCCCTACATACAAACTGGTAACAGGGTGTGGGGGGGGGCAGCCGGGGGGGTCGGCGGTTTAGCACCTGCCTTCAGCCCAGGGTGTGACCCCGGGGTCCTGGGATCGAGTCCCACGTTGGGCTCCCTGCATGGAGCCTGCTTCTCCCTCTGCCTGTGTCTCTGCCTCTCTCTGTCTTTGTGTCTCTCGTGAATAATTAAAAATCTTAAAAAAAGAGAAAGAGATGATCTGCGCCACCTCCCCTCCTGGGTCGGGGAGTTCCAGGACGGCATGTTTGTGTAGGATGTGGTCATCTCACAACCATGAGGCGACGTGTGTGAGCAAAACCAAAATGCTGGAGCATGAGGCCTAAATACGGAAGAGGCTTTGGCAGTGCGACCGATGTGCTGCCCAGCCGGGGAACTGCCTGCTGCGGACTCGGGGACACGACTGCAAATGATTCCGGGTCTGGGTCCCTTAGGCCCCCGCCACCGGGTACTCGTGTGCGGCTGAAAGAACTTCACTGAAACGTGGGACGTATGGGAAATGAGCAAGTACAGTCAAGTAACAAGCACATTACCTGGAATATGCTTGGGGAATGTAGGGAAATGAGCTCTGGGGTGCAGGTGGACCCTGGGGGGGGAGCTGCTGGGGGTGCAGGTGGACCCTGGGGGGAGCTTCAGGGGGTGCAGGTGGACCCTGGGGGGGGAGGGTATCTGCGGGGGTGCAGGTGGACCTGGGAGGGAGCTGCAGAGGGTGCAGGTGGACCTTGGGGGGGTGCAGGTGGACCCTGGGGGGAGCTGCGGGGGGTGCAGGTGGACCTGGGGGGAGCTGCGGGGGGTGCAGGTGGACCTGGGAGGGAGCTGCGGGGGGTGCAGGTGGACCCTGGGGGGGAGCTGCGGGGGGTGCAGGGGGGCCCTGGGGGGAGCTGCGGGGCCGCCGGTGGACCAGGAAGCATCCGCAGGGAACTAACTGCAGCCAAGGGAACCTGCGAGACGGGCCAGCGCGGGGGCCGCAGGGGCGCGGACCTGGGCTCTGCCGCAGCCCGACGTCGGGGCAGGAAGAGAAGCAGCCACCCCGGTACTCGGTCACGGCCGCCGCCCCGCGCCCCGCCCCGTCCCGTCCCGCCCCGCCCCGCCCCCCAGGAGCGCCGCCCCGCGCCTCCCTTTGTTTCGCGTCTGAAGATCTCGCGACAGCCGGGCGGCAAGTCCCGCGAGCACGGGCGCCGGCGCTGCGGCTCTCGCGGTGTTTGCGCGAGACTCTGCCCCCGCCGCTCCCCGCCGGCCCGCGCCCGCCTCCCGCCCGCGGCCGCCCTCCCCGCCGCCCCCCGGGGTACTATGGTCGCCGGCCATGGACGCCCCAGGTGCAGGTGCGTGCCCGCGCCCCCCGCGCCGCCCCCCGCGACCCCGCGCCCCCCGGGCCCGCCGCCCGCGCCCGGCCTGCGCGGCCCCCATCAGCGAGCGGCCCTGGGGCGGGGGGCGGCGGCGTCGTCCTGGCCGCGGCGGGGGCGGGGCGGGGGGCAGGGGGGCGGCGGGGAGGGCGGCAGCGCTCGAGGCGGCGGGGGGGGGGGCGGGGGCGGACGCTGCGGCGCCGGCCCTCCCCAAGCCTCCTGCCCTGGGTCCCTGGCTCCCCTCCCCCGCCCCCTGCCTCCCACCCCTCCCCCCCTCCTCCTCCTCCCCCATCCTCCCTCCCCCCACTCCTCCCTATTCTCCCTACTCCCTCCCTCCCCTCCCACTCCCACCCCTCCCTCCCCTCCCACTCCCTCCCCTCCCTCCCTTCGTACCCTCCCAGTACCCTCCTCCCTCCCCTCCCCCACCCCTTCCCTCCTCTCTACTCTCCCTTACCCCCTCTCTTCCCTCCTCCCTACCCTCCCCCACCCCTTCCCTCCTCCCTACTCTTCCCTCCTCCCTCCCCTCCCCCACCCCTTCCCTCCTCTCTACTCTCCCTTACCCCCTCTCTTCCCTCCTCCCTACTCTTCCCTCCTCCCTACCCTCCCCCACCCCCTTCCCTCCTCTCTACCCTCCCCCTACCCCCCTCCCAACCATCCCCCACCACCCTGCACGACAGCCTGAGAGAAGCTCAGGCTCTCCCTCCAGGGGGCTGCACCCCTGCCTTGTCCACGGGGCCCAGGGTCCTGCCCCCAGGATGAGTCTGCACAAAATACCCAAGGGCCCGCTGCCTGGACGCTTCGAGCTGGGGGGCACCCCAGTGATGAGACCCCAGGTCCCTGACCTGTGCCCCCAGTTCATGTTCCATCACGAGGACTCTGCTAATTTACCAGATGTTCCATCATTTGTTTCTGTGTTCAGCGTCACCACCTAGCATGTCTTGGGTGCTATGTGGTGTTTGGCTGGGGTCTGCATTCTGTCGTGAATGCTCCGTGAGAATCTGTCCCATTATTTTTTTTAAAAGGCAGCCCCCCAACCTGATTGCCGCGTCCTCAGATTGTTGTGTGTCTTCCCCAGACGCCTGTGCAAATTTAAGTCGTTCTTGTTCCTCCCTTCCGCGTGTTCTTGTTACCACCTTTCAGAAGTTAATTATTTTATCTGTTTTTATTTGACCAATACCGCAGACCCTGGCCATGCGGGATCATTTGACTTTAATAAAAATTGAATTTTAAGATTAAGTTCCTCTGTGGTTGTAGCCACGAGTGGCTGCTCACTGGACAGTACAAACAGAGAACATTTGCGCTGCTGCAGAAAATTCTGTTGGACAAAGGGAGTTTCTAGTATTTTCATTTCAGATTAAGGTATTCTGTAGCTGTATTTTAATGAAAGTGTAAATTTTTTTTTTCCAGGACGCCCCTTTGAGTACCTTATTGAAACATTGAATGACAGTTCACGTAAGAAGTTCTACAATGTACCTAGACTTGGAGGCACCAAGTATGGTAATGTTGCTGGAATTTGGGAGGGGGAGGGTGTTTAGTTTGTAATAATAAAAATGCATTTGTTAGGCCGAGCTGAAGGAATTTTAAATGTACTCCCACCATGTTGTAGCAGGTAAACCTACACATACCTTTAACATTTTAAAGGCTCCTCTTGGGGCAAATTTTTTCGAGGAGGGTGTAAGGCTATACCTTTACTTCTCATTTAAAAACGTAAGTACATTTAGGATATTTTTTTTCTCCTGCAGGGAAACTAATGCAATTTAAAAACAACAAAAAAGTCTGATGATAATCTCCGCATGTAACATGCACGCTTTACTTTCTCAAATGAACAGTGTCCACAGTCCTTCACCTGTCCTACCTGGAGAGCGGCTGTGGCCAGGCCCCACCGCTGCGACTTGTGCTCCAGTACAGGCCCTGCTTTGCCTTGGCCTACGCGCCAGCGCTCTTGGCGGACCTTTGCAGGTGTCTGATCAGGGCCAGACCTCTCACTGACGTCTCAGAAGAGTGAGCTCGGCGCAACCCTAGGGTATTGGATGGAAGTCTTGACGTTAGTCAATCTGTAGATTTTGATGTATTTAAATATCCTAAACTGCTAATAGCAGGGGTTTTTTTTTTACATCATGAGAAGATTTTAATATTTTGGAGAAGAAACCTGTCTTAGAATTAGGTTGCCTTAAAAAATAAAAGGTTCTCCAGAATGAGAACAGAATCCTTTACCTTTCATGGTTGGGTACAGTGGTTTGTATTAAGAGAGGTTGGTAGTTTTGGTAGGTGCCACGTGTCTTTAATTCGCATCTATCTTATACTTTCACCAATGATGAGTTTGTGTTAGTTTTGAGAAGGGAGCACCTAAATTGCTTAATCTAAGAAAGATCTTTTTTTTTTTTTTTTTTTTAGAAAGATCTTTTATTTATTTTTATTTTTTCTAATATTTAGTGATTCAGGCCTGCAAGTTTCTTAACCCATATTTTATAGTTTAATAAATAAAAGAACACACATGAGGATATTTTAAAAGTTGGGCATAAGTTCTTCCTGTGATAATTTGTGAAAATGTGCCCACTTGAAGATGGCCTGTATTTGCGAAATGCGGAAAATCAGTAGGAAACTATCAAAAATAAGATGCGTTGAAAGAGAATGCTTGATGATGTAAAAGCTAAATTTTGTCTGGAAAATGTGAGTTTCAGAGTACCCAGGGTTTTTATAACCGTGATAAATACGATGATGACATCTGTAAATATAAATGCCTTCGAAACAGAAATTTGATTTTTATTTCCATGGGATTAAAGCCCTGTTTTATTCATAGAGTGGTTATTATGAAAGGTTTATTAATAATTACTAGAGCAATTTCTTAGTAATTACTTGAGGGAATAAAATTTGAAAGAAGAATGGACTTGGAGAGACAGAAGTAACTGGAGTAGAAGGTTGTTTTGCTTGTTTATCGTCAGAGCAGGAAGCGTGTGTTGCCCTTTAGAGAGCAGGTTTAGTGGCCTTGCTCACTGTGCTCAGGGACCTGCGTGGGCAGTTGGCAGGACCTGGGGCGAGCCGGCGGGGAGAGCTCGCTGCTGGCGAGGGGAGAAGGGACGGCAGTCCTCAGGAGCTCAGGAAGGCTTGCAGCCCATACAGTGACTTTAACAAATGGAGGTTTATCTTTCTCACGAAGCAAGAATCTGGATTTGGCAGATGGGGACTGTAGCGCACCAGTGTCACCCAGGACCCAGGTTTTTTTTCTGTTTTGCTTTCGTTCTTTTGGTGGCAAATAAATAGCTGCCGCACCTCTGGGCAGTGCATGTGTTCTAGGTGGCTGGAAGGGAGGGAAGCCTCTGCCTTGGCCAGTCGCTGCTGCCTTCCCCTTCCAGGAAGCTGGCGGGCAGAGGCGATAGCGTCCCAGCTTTTACAGGGACGTGCGGGGCGGAAGTGCTGGAGTGGTGGGGGCACAAACCAGCCTGGATTCCTCCTCACGGCTGTATCTTCCCTCCCTCCATCTGTCTTCCCATAGGGCACGACACAAATCATTTGGTTTCTGCTCTGACTGCTGTTGGATCTTTTTGCTCCCCAGATGTATACTCCTGGTATCTGTGGAACTGGACACGTTGTGCGTGTGGATTCCATTTGGGTCTTCTGTAATTTCACTTCCGGCAAATCACCTTTTTAGCGACACGGAGCTGCCTGTGTGGCCCTCTGGCACCCCAACTACAGCCTTGGAGATGTTGAGGCACAGTTGCCGTGGTTCTCCAGAACAGTCAGAGGCTGCTTCCTGAAGGAATGAGGACTTGAGATGATGTTGAACAGAGCGGTCATAGAGGACAGTCCTTACTCGGGGAGTTGGGCGCAGGGCAGGCCTTAGGCCAAGCGGAGGGGAAGGTGTGTGTGTGGAGGGGCTGGCTGTGGGAAGCCTTGGGGAGGGTAGCTGTTCCCCAGCAGTGGGCCCTCCTGTCCTTCTGCCCGCCACCCTGTCTGTGACCTCCCTGACCCCATGGGTCTCTAACCACTGGCCTGCAGTAGAGCCAAGGCATGGTTCTCTAAATCCTGACCTGCAGCCTCTCCGAAAAACTCTTAAGTTTTTAGGAGAGTTTTTATTGATAAGAAATTAGGTTGTGGTTGAGAATCACAAAAAGACAGCATTACAGGTGGTGCAGTAGCAGGCGCGTTGTGTAAGTGTAAATATAGGTAAACGGGCTACTTTAAACAGAAATGCGGTGAATGTTGTAGTGTGACCTTTGTTTATTTGTTTACTTGCTGTATCGCGAACATCTTTCCACATCCTGGAAGACGCGTCCCGTGCTATCTGATTGGGCTTGGTTTCTCAGTCCGGGAGTGGAGTCGAGGTCGCAGGGGTTACCTGTGCTCTTCGACAGCCTGGGATGGCTGCGCAGGCCGGTGTGCGCGCCGCGGGCTGGTGAGCAGCTGTGGGCTGCGGAGGCTGTCGCCAGCTCTTCGACGTTCACACGCAGCTGCTCTGTATGTGTCATGTTTCGGTTCTGATGTGAGCTTGTCATTTTACGGTGTTAGTGGATCGGAAGCCTCGTCGGCATTTTTCTTCCTACTTTTACTGTATATTTCGTGTTCAGGCTTCAGACTTGACATAAGGAGCAGGAACTCGCGGAAAGGTGTTACAATTTCCAGACCTCAGAAGGCGCAGGGAGGAAGCACAGTCCGTGCTCGAGGGGACGAGGATTTCTAAACCAGAGGCTGTTCTTTTTGTCACGTGAAGGCTGCGCGGTTTCTTTATCCCCTTTTCTGTTTGAGTAGCCACCCTCCGTCACCTGTTTCTGCGGCCCACGTACTCATCTTGTGCAATGCCCGGTGTAGCCACTGCTGGCCACGATGTTGCCATTGTCCTACCAGCTAGTTAAGACCAGTTGTACCCATAGCTGACCTTATCGCCTGTCACTTTAACCTAGTTTGGCTAGGCTGTCACATGTCTGTTACTGGGGCAGTTACCTTGCTGGAAGGGACACAAGTCCGTGTTTCCTAATCATGTCTCTGCACTGGACTCTGGGCAGGGCTGTGAGGGGTTAGCGATGACACGACGTGCTTGCGGAGTGGACATGCAGTGTGTACCTCCAAGGATCCCTTTGACCTAACATGACTCTGCTATTCCAGCGACGACCACGGACCCACCCACCTTCCACATGTTGTCCCCGGCTCTGTTGATGTTAACTCTGCTTTTGTTGATGTTTTCTCTTCTAGATTTTGGCCCTTTGGGTGCCGAGATAGACACTCTCCACCACAGGTGAAGAAAGATTGTCAAAGTACCGAGCTCCCGGGCTGGGGAAGCGTGGCCCTACCTCAGGAAGATGGGCATGGGCCACACTGGAGGAAGCTCGTGTGTGTTCTCTCAGGGCTTCAGATTTCTGCGCCCCCTGCTCACTGCAGCCCAGCCACGTGGCGGCTCTGAACACCCTTCCGGTTCGCTCAGTCTGTGTCCTCGTTGCAGATTCTTGGGAGAGAAATCTAATTGTTGTGTGTTTTTTCTCACGAGACCGTTGGTCATTGACCTGCCGAGGATTGGCTCCTGCCTCGGTGCCATAGCCAGGGAGGTAGCAGGACGCAGGCCTGTCGGTTCCCCGGGGGCGGTGTGAGCAGCTGCCACAGGTGCGTCTGTTGTGTTAGCGGCTAGCGCCAGGTGACGTGCTCGGGACAACGGGCACACTGGGTACTTCACTTTGTCGATAATAGGTGCTACTTTTCTTATTTTCTCCACCTTTGTCAGCGAGAGGGGGAAAAACTAAAAAGAAGCAGGAATCTTTTCTTTTTCTGCCTTCTTAGACTCTTCGTGGCAGTATATATTTTTTTGAAACAGGTCAGTTCTTTACTGGAAATCTATCCTACCTGGCCTGCTACTAGTTGGACACAGAAATGAAACCTGGACTCTGATCAGACACAGGCCTGAGTTAATCCTGTTGCCAGATCTGAGGGGTTATGAGACCTGGAACAGATTCTTCATCTTTTCTCGAGGCCCCCGGCCTTGACCAGGGTTTTAGGCTTGCCCTGTAGCTGCTCCGAGGGTTCTTGCCCACTGCCTGGCCCGATCTTAGTCTAGACTCCAAACTTCCTCCTTCAGGGCTTTAGGCAAGCCTGGAGTGTTTTTGACTCTCCCCCCTTCCGCCTGTGTTATTGTCCATCCTGTTTAGTTTCTCTAAGGCCTGCTTGTTAGCCAGTTGTACTGGAATTGCCTGTGAGTGATTTCTGTACCTGTTGTTTAAACCTGGAGTTGTCGCTTGTGAGACATTAACAGAACCCTCTTGTGTGGTCTGCACATCTTCACTACATTGCTTTGTGGTGGGCAGGAAACATAGTTCTGTCTCCACTTTATACACGTGAGAGAAATGAGGCTAAAAGTCTAGGTGATTTGCCTGAGATCACGTTATCTTGTAAGGGAGGAGATGTGGTCTCGTATCTTCTGATTTTCTGGTTTCATACTGTTCTGTTTCCCAGCTCAATCACAGTAGTGACGGAAGCACCAGCAGGGATTGTTTGCCATTGCCATTCTGTCCTGTAAGCCGTGTTGTCACCACTTGACCAAGGTCCCGCTCCTGATACCGTTACTGTATTGGTGGTGGAGGACCACCTTGAACTCACAACCTTGACTTGAAGCCCGTACTTGTAAAACTGTTGTGTGCTCATGCGTACAAGGACCACAGAGGCCACCTCAGCAAGTGGGATGGCTCGGGGGGCGGGGGGCTAAGAGAAGAGCAGGTGCCCGGCGTACAGGGGCAGGTGCTGCTTGTTGCCAACAGAAAGGTGAGGTTGCTATCGTAACATTTTCTGATTTACATTTTATTTTTAAGAAGCCAGAACTTTGGATTTGCATGTGAAAAAATTCTGTTTTTTTCCGTGTTGGAAGTTTAAATGTAAGGTGTTGGGCTCTGTGGAACACGCACAGTGCGTCTGCAGGCCAGCAGTCTGGCCCCCACGCTAGGAGGTGGCAGCAGCCGTTCAGCCTTGAGTGGGAGTCTCTGCAGTCCCGGAGGCCTGGCTGTGCCTTCCCTCAGCTGCCCGCCGGCCTCAGAGTAGCCCTCAGCATCCTCTTTCAGAGCCTGAGCCACCTGTTGGATCTTCCACTAAGTAATTGATCAAAAGGGTATCAGTTGTTATCAGCTCATTTCAGAAGCGTGATAACACGAATTATCATACTTTCCCAGTTTCAGTTACCAGTTTGTCCTGGTTCCCACATGTCTTTTTGATAACGTATCCTTAGAGGATTAGCTTTCTGGGTTCATGGAATTCTAGAAATTTCTGGTTAGAAGAGGAAGAATCAACCTAGTCTGCTTTTCTACTTTGTGCACAGATGTGTCAATACTGTTTAATTCATTCGGGTGACATCTGCTGGATACTCACCTGTCTCTGGTGAGTGTAAGACGGCTGGGAGAGCGTCTTTGTGTTGGAGAGAGAAAGCACACGGTTTAGTAACGAAGACTAAGTGCAAAGTCTTTAAGCACAGTCTTTGGTCAGTCCCAGCAGTCTGGGTCCACTGAGGTAGGACGGAGGAGTGTAACATAAATCCTCTTGATCTGTGATGGCAGAGTAGTTGTAAGATACAGGAGACCTTAGGGTCCCATAGGGCTGCTCGAGAGCACCCAGGGAGGGGCCCACACGAACGGGGTGCAGATCCCCTGGGACTAGGTGTGGCTCAACCCCCAGGTAGCAGCAAGGTTGCTGGTGTGGTGATGCTGGAGCTGGCCTGGGGTTGCTGGGCAGGCGGCAGGCACTGCCTGGGGTGCAGGCAGGGGACTTAGGTGGCTGGCGGCTGCAGCATGGGCATGCACGCAGAGAACTGGCATTGAGACGGAGGTGGCAGGTCCCTGGGCCACGCGGGGGCTTGCAGAGGAGGCCCAAAAGCTGGCAGGACTGGAGTGACTTGGTCCACGTAGCGGCACGGGCAGACGCCCTTGGGAGTGTGCGGCTGACCTTGCAGACACTCTGGCTGCGGAGCGGGCAGGCTGGCGTGCGCGTGTGGGTACCTCTTACACGGCGCATCATAAAGTGTGTCCACGCTGGAAGATGTGTGTAACTTCGGGAACCTTTCTGTCTCTGTGTGATGTGCGGAGCGTCTAGACAGTGGGGGAACCTCGGTCATGAATGGATGGGCTTCCTTCATTCTTAAGAAAACATCTGCCACGTACCTACGTTTGAATAACTGTCGTCCATCAGTTCTTTCTGGTGAAAATGGTGTTCTTTGCAAGAAGCGTCTGGTTTAGCTTGCAGTTCAAACGATGACGCGAGTGTTTCCCCGAGCAGTCACACTTTGGTGTTGAGCAGAAGTGCTGTCTACACACTGTCACTCTTGTCATCTCAGCAGTTGAGATTTAATAAAAGTAACACTTTTCTGCTTCATCAAGGACATTCGTCAGTGAAGCTGGTATTTTGTGTGAGAACGAACAGTGGGATGAGCCTGATCACCGTGTGCTACCTCCGCCTTGAGCTCTGCTGTGACACCAGCGGTTTGCGCACCATTGTTTTCACACCATTGGCGCCTGTGTCTAAGCGGTGACAAAGCAAGTCATGTCTGAGCTGACCTTGCAGATTCCTGAGAGAATCTTAGGGGCCTTCAGGAGTCCAGGGACCACTGGCGTAGGGTGAGCGTGGAGGTGGAAGGCAAGCTAGGGGGTCTGGGTGACACGCGACGTGGTGGTGCCTTGGGCTGGATCTGGGGGTGGTGATAGGAGGAGACAGGTTCGAAGGATGTGTGAGAGGCGTCCAGGATGATGGCTAGCTCGGGCGTGTGCTCCGGGTGGGTGCTGCTGCTGCTGCTGCTGCTGCTGCTGCGCGAGGGGACACGAGGACATGGTGGTGTGGGTGGGTGGGTGGTGGCGCAGGGATTGGTCCAGGTGCTGCGGAGATTGGGAACATCGCAGCGTTCAGGGAGAGGTGTTCACGAGGTGACCAGGCCTCCGGCTGCAGAGGCACGTTCTGAGACTGTGGTTGCAGAGTCTGGTGAAGCCATAGGAGCGATGAAAGCTCTTGAGGGAAGAGAGAACGGGGCAAGAGGGGAGTTAGACGTGAGCACTGAGTGACGCCGAAGTGATGTCTGAAGATTGAGGTGAGCACGGGGCGGGTGCGAGGACTGGCGGGCTCCGTGGGCCAACCTGTGACCCTGGATCTCAGGGTTGTGAGCTTAGGCCCCACGCTAGGCGTAGAGCTTCCTTAAAAAAGTAGTAAAAAATAAAGAATAGGCACAGACGTAGAGGCTGGCCAGGAAACCGAGGCAGGGCTGCCAGGCGTGTTAAGGTCCATAGAGGATCGAGGCTCTTAGTCTCCTGCCAGTGGACGAGTTACCCGACGTGGTCTCAGGTGCAGGCAGAGGCTGTGGGCGGGTCAGTACCCACAGCACAGGTGCCAGCATTTCTCTCGGCTTCCCAAGCTCCTGTCTCAGTGGGTGATCTCGAAGAGGGGCAGATCGCAGCGGCGGGTGTGCCACAGGAAGGAGCCCAGACAGGACAGGGGCACGCCTGCCTTCTGCCCTGGGAGCCGCTGCCCTGATCTTCCAAGGCTACTTGCTGTGTTAACACCATTTAAAAAACATTCCGGGGCAAGGGCAGCTGCTGTCTGTGCAGGGTGTGCTGAGCTGCGAGGCAGGAGACGGGAATGCAGCCTTCCCGCAGCCTGTGCGGGCTCTGCTGCGGGGCGGGCGGGAAGGTCCCGAAGGGCGCCCTGGTCGGCCCTGCTGGATGTTGGCGAGGGTTAGGCTGGAGATCACATCGGTGTGGGCGGAACGGAGAACGAGGCTTAGAAAGGTGGGCCTTGGGCAGATCTCGTGGAGGTTTGAAGGAGAGCACATGGCTGCTGTGCGTGGGCCAGGGGCTCACGGCTGCAGGGTGGGCAAGTCCGGGGGCCTGCGTGGCCGATGCGGGAGAGGGGGACGGATGACTCGGGGGCCTGCCATGTGCCCGCAGGAACCCCCAGGGGGGAGAGCACCTCCTGGGCCGCCCCCCACTACCTCCCACACAGACGAGGAGCCCCAGGGGCAGCTGGGTTCAGGTGGGAGGTGCTGGAGGTGGGAGTGGCCCGGCCTCGTGGGGGGGACACCAGGAGCACAGAGGACCTTGCAGTCACGTGCTCAGCTGGCGCCCGGCCCTCTGGTTGCTGCAGGGCTCTCCCTCCTCCGCGACACTGGCGTTAAACCAGAGTGGGCTATTTCACACCCGCTAGAACGGTTATTACATGAAAAATGCACAGAGAACCCGCTACGTTGCTGGTGGGAACGTAAAATGGTGCAGCCACTTTAGAAGACTGTCGGACAGTTTCTTTTTTTTATTTTCTTTTTTATTTTTTTATTTATTTATGATAGAGAGAGAGAGGCAAAGACATAAGCAGAGGGAGAAGTAGGCTCCATGCACCGGGAGCCCGACGTGGGATTTGATCCTGGGTCTCCAGGATCGCGCCCTGGCCAAAGGCAGGCGCCAAACCGCTGCGCCACCCAGGGATCCCAGTCGGAGAGTTTCTTAAATGATAAACGTACGTTCACCGTGTGCCCCAGGAATTCCACCCTTAGGAATCCACCCAAGAGAAGTAACACCGATCCCCACGGAGGTCTGCGCACGAGAGCCGAGCAGCATTATCACAATAGCTGGAGACTGTGTCCGTGCCCTTCGCTGGGTGCACAGGTCCACACAGTGGGTTCTGTTCAGCGGGAGCAGGGCTTGGGTCCGATGCACGGGCAGCGCTGATGCACTGAGGAGCGTGCCCGGGCGAGCACCAGACATGCTGAGGGACCCCCCTGCGTGCTTCCTGGGAACAGAACTTGCTGGAGGTGGTGGAGCTGTAGAGATGCCGGCAGCCGGGGGTTCCATGCAGCGGAGAGGAAAGGGCGGTGGGGCAGGAGGCAGACTCCTGGGGGGCAACACCTTGCTAGCGTCAGGCTCCCAGCAGGGAGCTGTTAGGAACGTGGTGTGGGGCTCGGACTGAGACGGGCCAGGGATGGAAGAGCGAAGGGCCAGTGAGGGAGTGGCACCCCATGAGTGCGCATCCGTGTGGGACGCCTGTTGCTCCCTGCACCCTCCGGTTACAGCTCGGGGATACCTGCCTCTGGGTCACCTTGAGGGGTCAGGTGCCCTATGTAGGTGAGCGCCTCAGCCTCTCCTGGCCGGGCCTGAACCAGTACCTGCAGGTGTCAGCTGTTAGAGTAGTTGAGGCAGATGGGGCGTCTGGGGGCTCAGCGGTTCAGCATCTGCCTTGGGCTCGGGGCATGACCCCGGGGTCCTGAGATCGAGTTCCGCATCGGGCTCCCTGCCCAGTAAGGAGCCTGCTTCTGCCTCCTCTTGCCCTCTGCTCCTCCCTCTGCTTGTGTGTGTGTGCTCGCTCTCTCATAAAGAAATAAAATCTTTAAAAAAAAAAAATAGTTCAAAAAGAATATTGTGTGAGTCATTACTGTGTAACTGAGGAAAAGCTTCGTGCCCTAAAGTAACAGTAAACATGTACGTCTCCCAGCTTCCTTGGGTCTGGACGTGGAGAGTGGCTGCAGCCGTCCTGGCTGGGGTTCCCAGGAGGGTGGCCGGGTGCTGGCCGGACATGCGGCCACCTGAAGGCATGGCTGGGGCTGGAGCATGTGCCGTCAGGCTGCCCTGCCCACCCATGGCCGGCGCCCGGGCCCCCAACGCGCCGTTGGCTCGGCCCAGAGGGAGCAGTCCAGGAGGGGAAGGCCGATGCTGGGCCTTGCACCTGGGCTTGGAGGCCCTGTCGCCCCGCCACCCCCGGGCTGTGGGCGGATGCGGGGCGGGGAGGAGCGCAGAGCTGCCGGGAGGCCTGAGGGGTGGCAGGTGCGCCTCCGCACCTCCCTGCGGGTAGTTCCCCACGTTCACGCAGCTCTGCAGGTTAGTGCTCCGGGTAACTTTTGTGAATCATTTTGTTTTTACTTGATAGCTGCTTTTAAGTTGAGTACTTTATTTTCAAGTGATAGAATTAAAGACCAGTAAGGCCAGTTGGTAACCAGAACGGTAACCCCTGGCCCTGCCCCGATTTTCTGCTCTGCGGAGAATACCGCTTTTAATTCTCTTGATAATTTCCTCCGTGTTACTGAGGAGCGTCACTGGCACCCCCGTTATGTGGTTTTCCGTGTTCGGCATCGCGGCTCCTCTGCTATGCAGAGCCAGCAGGCGGCCCCTCCCTGCTCCGTCTCCTGATCTCTTAGACATCGCGGCCGTGGGTTTGGGTCGTCAGTATCCCGTGTTGATGTTATTACGGCCGTGGGGTAAACGGCTGCGTCTCGTTCCTCGTACAGCTTTGTTTCTTTTCCTGGAAGTAATCCTTGTCTCTCTTTGTTTGCTAAGTTTCCGTATCTTTATCAGTAATTCCTCCCCAAACTCTCCAGAAAAACTGAGCCCCTGGTAGAATCAGGTAGTCTGTTACGGCCTCGCCCTTCTCTTGGCAGCGTCCCCCTGGACATACCCGTGCGCCCCGCGGAGACGGACGGCATCCTGGCCCGCGTGCTTTCCTGTTCTCCACTGACCTGGGGTCGTCGGGCGCCTCCTCCCGTAGCTTCCGGGAAGTACGGGGTTTGCGGCCTTGTGCAATGGACAGCGGCCTGTGCACGGAGGCCTCTAGGCTGGAAACAGATTTCACCTGAAATCTCTTTAATTTTTTTTAGTGATTCTATTTATTTATTCATGAAAGACACAGAGAGAGAGAGGCAGAGGCACAACCAGGCTCCCTGCAGGGAGCCCAACGTGGGACTCATCCGGGTCCTCGGGGTCACGCCCTGGGCCGGAGGCAGATGCTCAACCCCTGAACCCCCCGGGGGCACCTCTGTGAAGATCTTTAAACAAAAAATATTCCTGACGCCGGTTTCCCAGAACAATTAACCATATAGAAAACTGGTCTGCATGCTTGCTTCTGTGATCATGTTTCCCTCAGTATTTCCAAGTGTTTATCAAAAAATGTCTCCCCTGCAATTCCTCGAGGTTTGGCGGACTTATGTTTCGATGGAGGTAGGATGAAAGCTGGTACTCGGGAGGCACCTGCTGTCATGGCTGGAGGGTTTACGGGTCGGGCGCTCCCCTGCGCCCCGTGGCCCTCCCGTAGCCCTTGTGGGGTCAGACCTGGCACCAGCACAGGTCCGGGCTCCAGCCGGTGATTCTGGGTGTGCAGTGCTGTGTCTCTTCACTTAACAGTCCCTCATCTTTAACTGGTGTGAGTTAAAATTTCAATCATAAGATTAGGGACACAATCATAACCCACTATGCATTTGTCAGCCAGTTATCAACATTTGCGGACCTTTTATTTAAAATATTTCACAGTTTCCATGACCTATAAATACACTTGAGCATGCGTCTCTGATGTGTGAAGGGCCCTTAAAAAGTAACAGTCTCACTGCCTTTGTTTACCTGAGAAAATTAACGGTAATTCCGTAATGATCTAGAACCCAGCGTCCTGAGAGGGCCACGCAACATTGGCTCATCCCATCTCCCGAGTCCCCGTCCGTCTGTGTCCTTCGTCCTCTTCCCTCTTCCGCCGTCTTGACGTTGAGGAAGCCGTGCGTGTTGCGCTGTGCAAGTTTGGCTGGTGGCTCCGTGGCGTCCTCCTGTGCCCGTGGGGGCTGCTGCATGGACGTGCTGTGTTCGCGAGGACCCTGCGGCCGGGGCTGCTCTGGCGGGGGCTGGCCTGCCGTCTCCACGGGAGGCACACGGTGTCTCTCCTGCCCCGCTTCCGCGAGGCCGCGCCTGTACTGAGTCTGCGTTTGCTCCCACCGGATAGTCCAGTGATGTCCGCATCCTCTCGTCAGGTGCCTGCACATGGGACATGTTTCCAATGACCTCGTTCCCTTTCTCTTCACATCGGCTTCAGTTCTGTGAGCAGGAGCTTGCTCTGCACGATTTGTTCCTTGAAATTAGGCAGGACCAGATTATTTGATTGATTTTTTTCCCCCTTTGTGAGTTTTCAGGGTCCTGAACTGCTCCAAGAGCTCGCGTTGGCTGTCGATGAAGGTCTTTTCAAAGAGTCATTGGGAACTAAGGGCCGTGTTTGTGTTAGATACATTTCAGTGAGTTTCCGTCATTTTTCATTTCGACGCTCTCACTGCCCCATCACCATTCCCTCTGCTTTCTGACCCTGGAGGACATCGCGGCCCATGTCCTGCTGGTGGTTCCTTCTTCCCAGGAGGGTCGTCGTTAATGTAGCCGCGGGCGGGGGGCTGGGGGCACTGCATGTGCACTGTCATGTTTGGGGCATTTTCATGGAACATAGCTGGAAACCTCTTGTTTTGGAAAGAGAAAAATTATGAGTTTGTACCTATGATTCAAATTGGAATTTTTTTTTTAAGTTAGCCACTCTGATTTTATATTTCTTTATCATTACTCTTCTCTTGGTTTCCAGCCGTGTAACAAAACTGCTTTTAGTTTTCCTCTCGTTACATACACAATGACCTCAGGTTGCCTGTCGGTAGTAATACCTGAACGCAGTTGGCTTTCTGTGTGGATTTTTTGGTCTGTATTACGTGACCCGCTAGGGAGATACAGCCAAAATACTGTGGGAATAGATACTAACTTTCCTGTTTGTCCTTTCGTTCTTTCTGGGGGAAAAAAGTACATGCTGTTTTTTATGTAATATAGTTTTATTATGTTTTTAAAATACTTAATATATTTAAGTATATTTAATGTATGACTTTAAATTTTTATATTTGACATATGGTAATATGAATCCTTACACCTTTTTTAATGGTTTTTCTTACTGAAATGGCAGGGTGCTGTAAACATGGTCTTGCACTGCTTTTTCTTGGAATCTCACGTTCTGGAGGTCACTCCTTACTGTAGGCATCATCGTCCCTGTGGACAGCTGCGTGGCACTCTGCGGGGTGGCTGCTGGCCTGCTCAGCCAGCCCCACACGCTCATCTTCCCTTTAAGCTCTGAGGACACACTTTCACGTGGGAACACCTGCTGTGGGACTAGCGTGTGTCCGAGACCTCGAGGTGCTGAGGTCTCCTCTGCAGTGTGCTTACCTGGGGACTCAAGGCTCAGGAGCCGTGTGCATGAAACGAATTTGGCTCATAAGCACCCTGATTTACTTTAAACCAACCGCTCTTGACGGAAATCTTGAAAGTCTTTAAAATTACTGCACAGTCTAGGGATGTTTTTGTTACTGTGTTTAATTCTGATTTTCCTGTGTCTTCCCTGAATGTTCGGTGCCAGGCAGTTCTTTAACGAAGGTTTACTCTGGTTTCTCGGGGCCTCGGCTTACAGTATGGGAAAGCCAAAGCGATAGCAGGCCTGTGTTACCGTAAGCTGGGTTTTCCTCCATGTTCACAGAGGGTGAACGGTTTTTTTCTACTGAGAAAACTGCATCAGTGTCTAACTTCTTGCTGTTGCGGATCTTCAGTGTGTCCCTGAGACTCGTACGTCACTAACCGTGATACCGTCTGGCTCAGGTGCTCTGCCTTACTCGATACGGGTCCTGTTGGAAGCTGCTGTGCGGAACTGTGATGGCTTCTTGATGAAAAAGGAGGACGTCATGAACATTTTAGACTGGAAGACCAAACAAAGCAGTGTCGAAGTGCCCTTTTTCCCTGCCCGTGTCCTACTTCAAGATTTTACGTGAGTAATAGAGTATTTCCTTCTGAAAATTCAGACTGCCTGATGCTTGGCTCTTTTTAATTCTGAAGATGAGTTATAAGTGTAAAGAATTGTCCTTTCTAAACTTAAAGCAGTTCATTAAAAATTAGGCACTCGTTTCTTACCCTCTCTACTGAAAACCCGCTGTTGTTGTAGTTGGCCTGCTTGCCCTCTCTGTGAGCGGGCCTCTCAGACGTAGCTCGTGCAAAGCCTAACCACCCCACTGCCGTCCCCGTCCTCGTCTGTGCTGTCACAGGACATGCTCCGTAGCCTCCAGCGTAGGGCGGGAACGTGAGGTTTAGTCGTGACTCGTGACTCCCTTCTTTCCTTCCCACCTCATCCGGTCTGTCGGCAAGCTCTGAGGACTTGACCTTGACACGTGTCCTGAGCCCAGGCACCTCTTACCATCTGCACCGCCACCCCGGTGCCGGTCCTGTGCTCTCCCCGCTCGACTGCCGCTGTTAGAGTCTCTAGCTAGGGCCCCTGCTTGCACACTGACCATCTGTAGTTGTCTTTTCACAGCAGATCACGTGTTTTAATTCAGACTGTCAGCCAGGGCCTTACCGTTCCCCTGTATGCCACGGGGCATCCATCACACTTAGAATAAAATCCAGAGTCCAAACCATCGCCTGATACATGGTTCAGCCTGATCTGAGTGTCCAGGAATGGACTGTGAGGAGAGTTAGCCTTTAACTGAGTTTTGAAGGGGCTGTAGGAGAGTTAGCTAGATAAATAGAGCATCCCCCTCACCCACCCACCGAAATCTGGTTTGTATGCCACTGTTGCTTATGCCCTGTGCACGCAGCTGCTACAGTATGTAGGATGCTGTTCTGTGGTCGCGACTACGTCTTCCCTGCAAACTCCTGTCTCTTACCAGCCTGTCCCATGGTGTCTGGAGGCATGTTCGTCTAGTCGAGAGCTTGGGGTCATTGAACGCACTGGGAGGGAGCGGGTATCATAAAATTTAAGACAGGGAGAGAATTCTGTAGATAGTTCTTGAAGTTTTCTCATACCTCTAAAAGTCGTCTCTTGTGGTGTTTGTGGCACATCTGTCCCTGAGCACCCAGGTTCTCAGGTAACAAGGCTAATTCTCATTAAACCAGGAGACGTCGAACTCTGGAAAACAGGTGCATAATCTAACATGAGTGCAAACTAGAAAGGGATATTTTTAGATATGAGAGTGAATAAGTATATTAATTACTTGAGTGTAAGGAAGAACAATTCAAACCATAATTTCATCATTTTTTATTTTTTTATTTTTTTATTTTTTAGTGGAATACCAGCAATGGTGGATTTTGCTGCTATGAGGGAGGCAGTGAAGATTCTTGGAGGTGACCCTAGGAGAGTCCACCCTGCCCGTCCGACAGATCTCACAGTTGACCATTCTTTACAGATTGACTTCAGTAAATGGTACATTAATAGGATAGAGATATTTGTGAAGGCAGCCATGCGAGGAGCCAGCAGCAACTGGGTGGGGCAAAGGGAGTAGAGACAGTTCCTGCCTGGGTGAAGGCTGCCACATTTAGGATCCACTGATCTATAAAAAGACCTGGTGGAATTCACTTATTGATGAATTTTTTTAACAGAGTCTGAATTTAAAATGGTATTCATGTTTGTTAATCTCTGCTGCCATTTTGGATAGAAATGTATGAGCCTAGAACCTGTTCCGTGGAGCAAATTCATCTTCAGTATCTTTTATTTTTTAACCTACTTGCCTTCGAGAGAGAATCTAAAGACGGGCACGATGAATGTCTTTAATTGGGGATTAAAATCATAGTGCTTTCTCCGGCGCCTGGGGGGCTCCACATTTGAGCCTCTGCCTGCAGCCCAGGGCGTGACCCCGGGGTCCCGGGGTCAAGTCCCATGTCGGGCTCCCCGCATGGAGCCTGCTTCTCCCTCTGCCTGTGTCTCTGCTTCTCTCTCTGTCTCTCATGGATAAATAGATACGGTCTTTAAAAAAAAAATCATAATGCTTACTTTAAAAAAATTCTATTTTTCCTTATGCTGAAATACATTTCTTCTGTTTAAAAGGTCCCTGTGACCGGGGTTAAACTAGATAAGACCTAAATTCTCTTGTGCTCTTTCACATGGACCTAGACACAGTTGTGCCAGCACACGGGTGCTTTCACCCTCTAGATCAGCACTGTGGCTCTGTGCGGCTTTTAAGTTACTACCTGGGGAAAAAACATTTAGGTGCTTGATAAGTTATTTGAATTGTCATAGAAGTATATGAAAATGATTTCCTTGGGCACGTAGAATTGTGTTTTCATCTCCATAAGTTTAAATTACCTATTTGTTCTTTTGTAATCTGAGTTTTGCTTTTGAAACCTGAGTTAAATGCTGTATTAACGTGTGAGCAACATTTAGCTAGTTCCAGATAACCTTGCCAAGTGTGTGCTTTTTGAAAAGCTAAATTTCTGTCATTTTTAAATGGCTTTATTCTGTTTCCTTTTTTGGCATGCTAGTGCAATACAGAATGCTCCGAATCCTGGAGGTGGTGACCTGCAGAAAGCAGGAAAGCTCTCTCCACTCAGAGTGCAGCCTAAGAAGCTTCCCTGCAGAGGCCAGACTACCTGCCGTGGATCCTGCGACTCTGGAGAGCCGGGCCGAAACTCAGGGAAATTGTCTTCGCAGATTGAGAACACGCCCATTCTCTGTCCTTTTCATTTGCAACCAGTGCCTGAGTATGGGATTTTTTAAAAATACTTATCATTGCCAGGTCATTTTTCAGTTAGAAAAACCCCATTTGTCCTCTGTCCCCTCCTGGTCCGTATGATGGACGTAGCCTCTTCACACCTGTAGACATGTGTGTCCTACTTTCCTGAATGAAGTCAGTTAAGACTTCATCCTAAACAAAGTCTGAATCCCGCTGTTTCATTTCCTTAGGAAGAAAACCTTAAGATTTTTCTAGAAGTATATTTAATTTTTGGACTAATAGGGATCCCTGGGTGGCGCAGCGGTTTGACGCCTGCCTTTGGCCCAGGGCGCGATCCTGGAGACCCGGGATCGAATCCCACGTTGGGCTCCCGGTGCATGGAGCCTGCTTCTCCCTCTGCCTGTGTCTCTGCCTCTCTCTCTCTCACTGTGTGCCTATCATAAAAAAAAAAAAAAAAAAAAAAAAAAAAAAAAAAAAAAAATTTTTGGACTAATATACACAGAAAAATGGGATTTTATCTTAAACTCTGAATTTTTTATTTTAGTGAATCTGTACCTTTCACATGCTCTTTATTCATTCACATTTCTTTTATGAATTCTCTATTTATTTATAGCTTTAGCTTTTCTCTTACTAGGTTTCTTGTTTTTTCCAATTTCGTGAAGAGCTTGGTGTTAAGAATGTTATAATCTAAAAAGCCCTCTTAGGTAAGCGATTGCCTAGATGCTGCTCTGGGAAGCAGTGAATCTGCTCAAGAAAGAATTCTGTTCTGAGGAGTTGGTACAGCTACTTCTCCCAGTTGTTAGGGTGCATGTTCACGTTCGAGATGAACATCTCTTCTTACACACAAATCAATTTCCCGGAAAGGAAGACTTACTGATTCAAATACCATGGATTTATTTTTAATTAAAAATGCAATCTGGTGCAACATTTCCCCTCAGTTTTGACTCCAAATCACACAGAATTTGGATGAGTTGGACTGTGGTCTCCGCCTATAGGAAAATAGTGGCCCTCTCCTGTGTGCTTTGGCGTGTCCGTGTCCGTTACTGACCCAACAGGAAATGGCAAGGTGGGAGGTTGAGAGTATACGTTTGGCCCTTGAAATCGATGCCAAATTGGAAGTGGGGTTCTGAGCCAGCGAATGAGGGGCACTCTATGGTCCTCGCCGTGGAGAGGCACAGTAATGCGCTGGCTCCAGATAGCCGTGCTCCCAGAGTCCTAAGGAAAATCTCCTCGAGATATGCTGTGGCTTCAGGGGATCACTCAGCAATGAATTAGTCTAGTAATCTTTGTGGGTTTTTTTTTTTTTAAGTTGACATGTAAACAGCTGTCTGGACCCTGGAGGACACAGTATAATTTTAGTCGTGCTGACATCCTAGTCAGCACTTGATCACCAGCTGGCAGGTGAAATAAACAGCTTAAATCCATTTTTTAAATGTCCATTAGATTAAAAATAGCTTCTTAAAAGTGACACAAGTGCTGACTGTTTGGAGGTGGATTGTTTTTACCTTAATTTAGGTAATGCACATAAAACGTGTCTATAATCTTTACGAAGTAAACTCCTCATACGTAAAATAATGCTTTCCACTTGGGGTGGGGTAAATACAAGCATTTTGCTCAAAGCTTTCTAGACATGAAGTGACGTTGCACCATTGGCCCCGTGCCCTGTCCATGCCCGGCGCCCCGCTGAACTGGCACCGGCGCAGGCAGGAGGCAGTGCACGTGCATGTTGACGCGCACGCTCTGCCCTCTTCTGGCGGGGGACGTTGATGGGGGGACGTTGACAGGGGTTGCGGTGTTCCCAATAGCTTCAGTTGGGTCGCTCGCGCCGTGTGTTAGTGCAACGTGGGGCCTGGGGATGGAGGAGCTCTGGAGAGAGCTGCCTACCATGCTGTTGAAAGCAGAACTTCCTTGTGGAAAGAAAACAGGATTCCGAGAAGTCTGTTTAGTAAACTGCCGTTCCGAGAATTTTTACAATGTGCTTGTGTGTGCGTCAGAATGAATACTTAGAAATAAGTCTTTTCTGTGATGCGTACGTTTAATGCCGGCCCTTCTTCCTTTTAGACCTGAAACAGTGTTAAAAAACCAAGAAGTAGAATTTGGCAGAAATCGAGAGAGGCTTCAATTTTTCAAGGTACAAATGATCTGGAGGAAATTTTTACACTGAAATTCACACAATATTGATAAGTATACTTTTTATACCCTTTAAATTGGTAGTTTTTAAATGCTTTGTGGTAGTAGAACGTTTTCTTCCTTCAGATAAAATCTTGTTGGAAAAAAAATAATAAAATAAAATCTTGTTGGAAACCCCAGTATATAAAACAGAATGAGACTCAGTGGCTGCCATTCAAGGTTGCTGGGAAGGCCTGTGCCTGGGTCCCCCTTCCTGTCCACCAGGCCTTAGGGCACAGTTGAAAACTACCACTTATCTGGACTATTGGAACAATTCTCTCTGACTTAATTTTGCCTTAATAATCTGCAAAATGAGTATGTTTAGAGTTAGTCTCAATGCTTGTCTTTGTGTATACTGTCAAGTTTGATCATTTGGAACATCAGTGAAATATTTTTAGTGTCAATATTTGTATTTTTATTGTGAGCACACATTGATATAGTAATGCTTGGATTTCTTGAATTTAAACATAATATAGTGGAGTTCAAGAGTTTTTAAGAACGTGGCTGTAATCCCTCCTGGAACTGGAATGGCTCATCAAGTAAACTTGGAGTATTTGTCGAGAATGGTTTTTGAAGAAGACAACCTCCTCTTCCCAGACAGTGTGGTTGGCACAGATTCTCATATAACCATGGTGAATGGTTTGGGGATTCTGGGGTGGGGTAAGTAAACCACTAAATGTACTTCCTTTGGGGGGACCTGGCATCAGGAACGTTCTAAAGGAACGTAAGTAGCAGGTCTTCGTAGGCTCTCCGAGGAGGTTTCTTCCTCTAGAAAAGCAGCAACAAGATGCCCGTGTTCACAGAGCGACTGTAGTTGACGTGGTTCCTCCCATGCTCGAGTCCACATTCGTCAGGACTCCACACCCCTTGCATTTCAGGCCAAGCCCTTGATGGCCCACGGCCTCTGGCTGTTCATGCACACTCGTCTCAGAGTTGGGGGCTTCCCCAGTGGGCTGTGTTGTTACGTCCCCTGGCTTGGTCCAGGCTGTTCCCTCCGGCGGAACACGCATACTCTCTACGGGTTGTTGACCGTCTTGTCTTCATTGTTAGACTCAACTGCTTGAGGTTCACAGGTTCTGGGGTCTGTTCACATCTGTGTGTTGAGCACAGTACAGTACTCGGTGTAATAAATACTAAACGTTCATTGAATTTAATGGAAAGGTAACGCCAGGTTTTTCTCAACCCCGTGAGTGGAATCCTTCTGAGGAGCCTTGGGTCCCCGTCCACAGTAACAGCGGCAGTGTGGCGGCTCTGTGGGGTCTTTGTCAGTAAGACAGGCTCATGGAGCATTTGGGGATTTTGATGTTGCAAGAGAACCTACATTACCTTTAAATGTGCTGTGCTCACTGTCTGTCTTTGTCCCTCCAGGGGTTGGAGGCATTGAAACCGAAGCAGTAATGCTTGGTCTGCCAGTTTCTCTCACTCTCCCGGAGGTGGTTGGATGTGAGTTGAGCGGCTCGTCAAACCCTTTTGTCACATCCATAGATGTCGTGCTTGGCATTACAAAGGTAATTGTGCCAGTCGTGTGACGTAGTGGACGTTAAGTACAGGGCCCCTCGAGGGCGAGGTTCGGGTCCGCGCTGCATGCTCTGTGCTCTGGCCTTCTTGGCCATGACCTCGTAGTGACCATCACAGGAGCGGCCGCCCACGCAGAACCCTCCCTGGGTGCTAGTAAGTACAGACACGCCTGTGGGTGGTGGTCCCTTGACCTGTTAACTCGTTCAGTCCTTAGTACGAGCCTGGAAGAGTGCTCCCGTGACCACCTCCATTTCAGTTCCGAGAAAACAGGCACCGTCAGGCTCAATGCCGTGGCTGAGGGTCACCTGGCTGAGCACTGGGGGTGCACCAGGACGAGCCTGGGCTCCTGGCCCTTACACCTGTTGACCGCGTGATTAGAGAATCATGTTTAGGAAAAGTGCGTCTCCTTTAATAACTAATCGTTTGCCCTCTAAAAGCCATTCACTGGAAAATAATGGACTGTTAGAAATGTAGAAGTGTCAAGATTTTCTGTTTGGCTGTTTTAACACTTTAACGGATATAAAAACTTCTCTGAATTTTTAAAACATTGGTTGTATACATTTAATACGTGTATGCTAGAGTTTCCTAGTGAACAGTAATTTGTAACTCTCCTAGATTTCTGGTTTTCACTAACTCTTTGAATAGAAGTCCATTTTGTTAAATAAATGAGAGTGGGCAATATCCCACCTGCACCTCCAGCTTGGATTCTGGAGTCTCTACCTTGGTTAGATTATTGATCCGAAGACTCTCCAGATTCTCTGCAGAGAAAGAAATGGTCCAGCTGCCTGGTCAGCATTTAGTACGGACCCTCTTCCCTAATTGAGAACATACTGACGCCTTGCAGAAGTGATTGATCCCGTGTATGGTGCTGGAAGATTCAGAAGTTAAATTGAGAATTGCAGGGTTGTTCTAAAGGAAAGGAGTATGTTTTCAGAGAACTCTGTACTTTCCTTTGGATGACCTGAAAATTAATGCAACTTTTTAGACCCCCGGCTATACTTTTATATAACAAGATCACAGGTCTATTTAAAAAATGTGGCATATTGGTACAAACATTAAATCTATCATGAAGCTTACATTTAATAAATGTTTTTCCTCCTGAGGTTCTGTCCTATTCATGATCTTTACAGATTAATCCCATATCAGTTTTCAAAACGTATATTGTGACACCTCATGGATTTGTTGAAACAGCCTTAACTTTAGTCTAAAAGTGTTGTTCTGATCCTCGGAACTGTAACTGGGTATAAAGAAGCAACTTAGCCTTTTACAAAAGAATGGATCAAATGGCCGGTAGCGCCTCTGCACTGTTGGGGCTGGGTGTTCCTCGCGGGTTCAGGGTAGTCTTGTTCGGTGACCTCCCTAGGCTTCTCTTGCCCCAGGCAGAGGCCATGCTTGGGGGAAGCTCTGGTTCGCCGAGCCGCCGTTGTGGTTACCTGGTAATAACTCAGAAATGTGACTTTCCAAGGACACGTGAAATCTTGTCTAAATGACATTAACCAAGAGTGAGTGATGCTGTGAATATGTGGACTGGGGTTGGAATTTGAAGAATTTTTATAGCCAGTACATCTTTTTTAAATTAAATGCACAGTTTCATGAGTATGTTAGTATTTCATTAAATCTTAAGATGCCATCAGTGGTTAGAAGCAGCCCTGGTTCATGTCTGCTAAGAAAGAAGAAAGGCTGCCAGCTAACATGCAGTGTCCGGTCTGAGGTCCACCTCGACGTCAGAGACGTTCACGTGTGGATCTAGCCATTTTCACTCGTAAGCCGTCTCCGCCCTGCCTGATGGTGACATGGGGCCAGTTTTCTGTGGACTGTTTGTCTTAAAATACCTGCAAACCCAGAGTGAATTGATGTGTGATAAGAACCACAGGGAACCTCTTTCATCTGTTGTCACTGTTAGGGGTTAAAAATTAGAGTTTGTTCTTTTCAGAGATTCCATGCCAATCTTACTAATTTTGTGTGCGTTTCTGTGTATCCCTTTATATAGCACCTCAGGCAAGTAGGAGTGGCTGGAAAGTTTGTTGAGTTTTTTGGAAGTGGAGTTTCACAGTTATCTATAGTGGATCGGACCACAATAGCAAACATGTGTCCAGAATATGGTGCTATCCTCAGCTTTTTCCCTGTTGACAATGTGACTTTAAAACATTTAGAACATACAGGTAAGAAGATGAAAGATCATTAGGGTAACTGTTACACGTCCAGTGTGTCTGTCTGAATAAACAACTACCTCGTGCATGGTATTCAATGTTCAGGAAGTTATCTTATTTTGAAACAGTGGCTCTCACATGAACTGCCTCAGGTGTCTTTAGAGTGTTGTGCCCTTTAAACCTCATCCCTCCCATGTGACCCATTTATAGTGATTTGAAGGAATTAGTGCAGCTGCTGGGCCTGGCCTCACTTCTTCCAGGACGGATGGCTGCCACACCGTAGCAATCAGGGCTGCAGTTTCATGGGAGGCGGGCTCGCGCGTCCTCACGGCTGTCCCCGTAACAGGAGTAGAGGAGCCATCTGACACGAGAGGCTGGGGACCGGTGCTCTGTCTAGAGAGTAACAATTTTCCTAAGAGCAGCGTAGGATTACAGGTTCCAGATCTTTTTTGTGGCCTGATTCACAGGAGGTTTGACCCCCTGGTATGGACGACTTAATGTGGCCAGTGCCTGTAAGATCAGAATGTGCCCCTGCCTCCTCCTCATGCGACCCACTTGCCTTTTGTAAGAGACCATCGCTGAGCTAATTAATCTCTGATCATAAGTACATTCAGGGGGTGTGTTCTAGTACTCTTCACTGGGGCAGCAGCTTTTATAAGTTAATAGGTCAAATGGCAAAATGGAAGTGGTCGTTTGGAACATTGGAGGGAACGGTTCTCATCAAACACAGAGCTTTTTATAAAGGGGATTGGGCTGGTAGGACATTTGAGAGAAGTGGCGGAGGTGCCTTCTCCCTTGCGTGTTAATATGACTTGTGTCTTGATGATCTATTGCTCTGTAACAAATTACCCTAAGACTCAGTGGCTTAAAACAGCAATGATCATTATGACGTGGTTTCCACGGGCAGTAGTGGAGGTGGCACAGCTAGCACAGCTGGTCTCTGCTCCGTGAAGCCCGGGTCCCGAGGGTCACTCACCCCTCAGCAGGTGCCTTGCTGGGACTGTCCATCCCAACTCCCACGTGGACTTTCAGGGCGGGTGACCTGGGAGACAGCGCCAGCCAGCCAGGAATTACATTGCTCAGGTCTGAGGGGTCGATTGTGCTTCTTGATTGAGGGATGGCATTGTCACGTTGTCAGAAGAACACGCAGCTCAGGGTCAGTCGCTGGGAAATACAGTCAGCCGCCACCACGTGCTTCCTTGAGGCTTGCAGAGAACTACCCGTAGTTAACACGTAGGTTCTTTACCTTCTGGAAGATCTTGTCCACCCCTTTCTGCTCATGAAACTACCCCTAAGTTTCATTTTGGTTATTATACTGATATTAAAAAGTAATGAATGTCCTTTATGATGGGTGATAATTTATCGTATGCGAGCTTATTGATTTATCTTCTGCAAACTAGCAGAAGATAAGTGAGTTTTGTGAGTTTTATAGAACTGGCTCAGCATTCTTCATCTTGGTGTTGAGTAACTTCTAAAGGGGGGGCTAGTATGTATTTGATCAAATGTTATGAAGGGTAAAACTTACTACTCTTGAGCAATATCAAGTAGTAATTTATAAAGCTATTCTGAGTATTTAGTAATGTGCAGTGTCTGTGTCTTGCTCATTGGAATTCAGCACCCTCACCCCCAGGAGTTCAAAATTTCTTACTGTGTTTTTGTTATTAACCTTCTTTTTAGGTTTTGACAAAGCCAAACTCAAGTCAGTGGAAACATACCTTAAAGCTGTGAAATTGTTTCGACATGACCAGGATAATTCAGGAGAACCCACGTACTCCCAGGTACATGAGAAGCAGCCCCCGGTCACCCAGCCACCTGGGTCTGGATGCCAGCAGCCGTGCAGCCGTGGCCACTTGAGCCTCTCTGCCTCCATTTGCTCGGCTCTGAAACGAGAGGCTGTTCTGAATGGGTTAAATACGTTAGATAGATGTGTTAGAATGGTTTCAGGCACCCAGAAACTGCTCAATAAATGTCCACCATCGTTAGTATTTAGCCAATTAATATTATTTGCTCTGCTTAGATTTTACTCATTAAGTTTATGTAGATTTCTGTTAGTGAATTTTACAACATTTTATTAATCTACATTTTTAATATTTAAAATACAAAATTGACTTTTAGTCTCTCACTCTAATCTTTTTCTGCTTTATGATAAGAGCACCATGATGTGTTCTGTACCTGTCCATTCTGGTAACGCCTGCCTCTGGTTAGCGTCTGCATTCTGTCAAAATCATTATGAAAGGGCAGCCCTGGTGGCGCAGCAGTTTAGTGCTGCCTGCAGCCTGGGGTGTGAGCCTGGAGACCCGGGTTCGAGTTCCACGTCGGGCTCCCTGCATGGAGCCTGCTTCTCCCTCTGCCCGTGTCTCTGCCTCTCTCTCTGTCTCTCTCTCTTTCTGTGTCTCTCATGAATGAATAAATGAAATCTTTAAAAAAGAATCATTATGAAAGGGATTTACAGTTATGTGACCTTAAATATTAAACGTATTTTATAACCTGGCCAGTGTTTCCCATCTGTTGGGTATTTATACTGAAGTAAAATTCGTTTTCAGGGAAGTTTGAATTTTAATGACATTCCTTTTCTTCTAAGAGTTACGATAAGCATCTAAAACACATTTGGTGGTGGTGTAGGTCTGGTTAACTGTTAAGCTATTTTCTTGGGTAGAAATACATTTTTTCACCCAGCTTTATTTTTCATAGCATGTGTCCCTGCCTGAAATCTGTTAATTTCTATACGTGTTTGCCTCTTCCCCCCACCAGAATGCACGCAAGGTGCACAGGAGAGGAGCTTTGTCCCTGTGTTTAGTTCTGCACCTCCAGCCCCGAGAGCAGTGGCCGGCACGTTGCAGATGTGTTAGGTGGATCAACGGGTCCACCTAGGCATAGTGAAGGCCAGTGTAGCACCCACTGGAACTGAATTTGTGTGAACTTTGGGCAGATCTTTTAGCTTTACTCATTGTTTTCTGATCCCTTTCAGCTCTGTTTATTGTAGTGCTTTGTCCATTTTTCTTTTTAAAGACATAAAGGGAGAGAATAAGAAAAAGGAAAATCTTGTATTGTATAATAAAAAGAAAGAAACTTGTTTCTTAAGGATCTGACAAGATTTAAGAAAACTAAAGCCTATTAGGATATTGATTTCAAGGCAGTCTCATTAAATACGTAAAGACAGGGATCACCTGGATCCATGACGTGAAAGCACATGCACAGCAGGTGTGGCAGTTATAATCGGTCAGGGTGGACGGCGCTGTTAAATATTGGTGAAGGCCACAGGGGATGAAACTTAATTTGAACTGATTTTACATAAAACGGACAGAGGAAAACGGTAGAAACGTCAGAAGGAATGCACAGATACCTAGTTGGGAGGTTGGGTTTTAAGAACATAATATTTTTTTAGCCAAGGAATGAAAGTAAGGTCTTGCCGGAGCCTGGCCAGCTAGACACTCTGGAACCAGGAAGAGAAAAGTCCTCTGTCCTTCCAGCACTCTGTGTTGACCAGACTTCGCGCCATGCAGGCCCCCTCCGTTGTCACAAAGCAGGGAAGGGTGAATTTGGAGCCCAGGGGCAGAAGGCTGATAGCTGGCACAGGCATCTGCTGTGTCGTTGGGCATCTGTGACGACAGGGAAGAGAAATCGGAGCAACAGAGTATTCTGTGTGGGCAGTGTGGTTGGTGTGGGGTGGTGCGCACACTGATCTGCTCTTTTAGCAAATGTTTGTTCTGTTTTATAAATTAATCAAGATTGTTTTAAAATCTTTATTTCTGGGGGTGTATATCCCCATTACAACAAATATGGCTGTACTCTGCTTCAGGAAGTAGCACTAAATTGCTGTCTACCTGACAAATTCTGATTCTTTGTCTCTTTCCTCTTGTTTCCTAGGTGATCCGGATTCATCTGAATTCAATAGTTCCATCTGTCAGTGGTCCAAAGAGACCTCAGGATAGAGTTGCTGTGACGGACATGAAGCGTGACTTCCAAGCTTGCTTGAACGAAAAGGCAGGTTACTGCGCCACCACCTTTGTCAGTATTCCTTGTGCCGAGTGGCGAGGGCCCAGGTGCTTCTTTGCCGAGTGGCGGGGACCCGCAGGGGGGCCTGCACTCAGGCTGCTGCTGTGTTCACACGTGTGAGTGCATGCCAGCAGCTGCCGGTGCCTTCCTGTCTGCAGTTGGTCAGTCATTGGTGAGCTTGTGCCGTGCCCACGGTGAGGGTCAGATGTGACGCGTGTCCGTCGCACAATCCTGATGTTGGTGCTCAGTGGTGTGTGTGGCCGTGGCGCTCCTGTGGGGGACGGCCTGCACGGTGCAGTGTGCATCATCACGTGAAGCACTGTTCTTGGAGTCCATGGCCCTTTGGGTGAAACGCACTACACTGGGTTCTCGCTTCCATGAGGTTGGTGACTGTACCTGGATAGCACGCGGCCTCTGACTTTCAGCGTCTGTCCTTCTGAGAATTGCTAACACTGCCTATTCTGAGAACTTGTATCTGGTGCTCTTTCTGGAGCCTTCCTTTTTATAATTTCTTAATTTTTGTTGGTGCTGCTGCTGTGCTAGTGTGGAGCACAGCTGTGACGTAGGATGGTGGGCGTCGCGGTTCCCGGCTCCCGGCCGGTCTCCGTCACGTATTCTGCACGCACTCCGCCCGAGTATCCTGTAAATCCAGCCATCAGGGCTGTGTCCATGCTGAGTACTGAGAATGGGTAGTAGGAAGGCACGGGGAGCTGCAGAGCGTGAGATGGATCCCAGTAGTTAGGCCCGCCACAGACTCCTGTTGCGATGGCCCAGAGTCCAGCTCCAGCGGAGGTCTGGCTGCAGGTGTCTCACGCCTTCCCCGTCATCCGAGTCCGCGCTCCAAGCGTGAAACCACCTGTCGGATCTGCTGTACTTTGTGCTGGTGTGTTTTTCTATTCATACCCAGACTATTTGTGTTTCTGTGTACGTTTGCGTAGGTGGGATTTAAAGGGTTCCAGATTGCCGCTGAGAAGCAGAAGGATTACGTCTGTATTCGTTACGAAGGAAGCGAGTACATGCTGTCTCACGGGTCTGTGGTCCTGGCCGCGGTCACCAGCTGTACCAATAACTGTAACCCGTCTGTCATGCTCGCCGCAGGTAGGCTGTCCCTTTCCAAAGTCCCCTTCCTAGATTACCCGTGGGTATTGGGATCGTGTTTGATATTGGAGACTTCCTGAGATTCTAATTGGGTCTAACGGAGCTTGAGGTTTGATTTTATGTTCTTGTGTTTTTATTACACAGAAGAAGTTCTTTTTATTATAATTTACATGTCTGTTAGTTTTAGGTCATTATTGCTGTTTCTGTTCATCTAGAGTAGAGTTAATTAGCAGGTGTCTTGATGGGTGACCACAGCTGTGCGGGACAGTCCACTGAGAACAGAAGGAAGTAAAAGATTGTTGACAAGGGTCGTAAAAGACAGAACACAGTGTGTTGTATGTACATAGCACAGTCGATAATTGTATAAAGTCTTGTGTAGCGAGTGCTGTTTATTACGATGGCCTGGTGGCTCAGTTAGTGATACGTGTTGTGTGTGCGTAATATTATTATACATCCTTTTTTTTCCATGTGTGCATGATGCTGTGGCTTCGGGCTGTACTTGAATTCACAGTGTAAAGGCTGGTATATCAGTATAATTTTTTATTTTAAATGAAACCAATTTATAGAGTAAAATGGACACAGTAACAACAGCAAATTCATGCCTTTGGACTTTGACCCTTAATGAGTTGCAGACTGACCTGCCGAGCGCTGCCCTAACGCATCATTGTTTACCCTGCAGGTCTTCTGGCTAAAAAAGCCGTGGACGCTGGGCTGCATGTGAAACCGTACATCCGAACAAGTCTATCTCCAGGCAGCGGGATGGTTACACATTACCTCAGTTCCAGCGGAGTGTTACCGTATCTCAGTAAGCTTGGGTAAGTGGCGGTCACCGCTGGGTTGCTTCTGTGCGTGTGGACCTGCAGATCCCGCAGTGATCAAAGCCGCTGTCAGAGCCTTTCATGGGCAAAGAGAAGTCGGGAAAAATAGGCTTTGGTACCTTGCGCTTACCATGCAGTCCGAGGCCCCTCCCTCAGCAGACAGGGCAGGGGGGGGGCGGCAGATTCGAGGAGCCGCCACAGGGCTGGTCTCTAGGACGCGGATGTAAAGACAGACGCGGATGCGGGGCAGCACAGGGAGTATGTTATCTTGGGCTTGTGGAGGTCAGTTTTCAGAAAGAGTGACATGTTACAGGCAGCATCATTAATGGAGAGAATTGTCTTAATTGATGTTTTGTGAGGTTACTGGGTCTGTCAAGCATGAGTTAAGTTATCCCTGAACTTTGTAGAAAATAACTTTCCCGATTCTCACAGACTCAGAAAAAATAATTGATGTTGGCGGTGTATTTTGAAAACTGTTTTACTTTACACAAATCATCAGTTCTTTTGCAAGATTGGCGAATTAAAACATTTTTTTGCTTTTAGAAGAGCAGCTTTTTTTGAGGATTACACCTGGCATTTTTTAGCAGGTATTTTTGTGTTTTGGTTGGTCAAGAATTAAGAGATTTCCTCGCTTCGGCGTTCCTGGCTACAGGGTCCCTGCCGAGGCCTCGCTGCACTGTCCAGCCAGCTTACGCCCCCTGCAAGCAGCGGTATTGGTGTTCCAGTGGGCGTCTTAGAGCCCCTGCGAGTCACGTGTGGGCAAGTGCCCTGTGCGTCGTGCGGGTTTCGTGTCATGGTTAGACAAGCACATCTACCTCGGGGATGCTCTAAATGTCTGAGTTCTTGCGCCCAGGACAGACAGCCAGCCTGACAGCCAGACCTACTGACAAGGGTTAATCCGCGTGTCCGGTAGCCTCATGACTGGGACGGGAGTGAAAGATGAGACCTGCCCTTCCTTTACAGCTGTTACGGCCTTCCGTTCACTCAGGTTTGTTTTTTCAAATACAGATTCGAAATTGTCGGCTATGGATGCTCAACCTGTGTGGGGAATACAGCACCCTTGCCAGAAGCCGTTTTAAATGCAGTAAAACAGGTAAAAATGTGTGGATCAGTGACGCACCTGAAGGGGTTCCCTTCACCATGTTCTATTGTTCCATTATAGAAAGTATGTACTGATGTATTTATAGTCCTGTAGTCCTTGCACCTGTTGGGAAGACTGGATCTTAAAATAATTGAAAGAATCCTTTTCAGATCTTTGAAATAACCCTTTAATGAGGTAGCAAATTAATATTTAGAGGCTTTGATAGTTCTCTAATAATCGGTTATGTGCTTTTTAGGTTATCTTGCTCTCAGACATGTAATATTTGAGATTGCACGTGTATGATTACCTGAATTTGCACCATTTCTTGAATTGAATATATATATTTGTGTATATTTTTCAGGGCGATTTGGTTACTTGTGCAGTTTTATCTGGAAACAAAAATTTTGAAGGCCGGCTTTGTGATTGTGTTCGTGCCAATTATCTTGCCTCTCCACCCTTGGTGGTAGCGTACGCCATAGCGGGCACAGTGAATATAGACTTCCAGACGGAGCCTCTAGGTATCTCTTCCTTTGCACGTATACAGACATAACTGCACACGCTTTTTGCAAACTGGGACACTTCCAAGACCATGTACTCTGTGAAGTATTTCAGGAAATCCTATCATGCAGTCACTCATCTCTGTATTCAGATGAAGAGTATAAAATGCACAACTACTTAGTTTTTTTAGTTGCTTATGCCTGAAGCACTCCCGTGTTGAGTGATTTACTTGGTTTCTGGGATAGGTCTCTGAAAATATCTGAACAGCTTGAAGGAATTACTATTTTTTGTTTTTAAGATTTATTTATTTTAGAGAGCAGACTCCCTGCTGAGCTGGGAGCCTGACGTCGAGCTCAATCCCCCGACTGCGAGATCATGCCCTGGGCCAAAGGCAGACACTCAACCGACTGAGCCAGCCAGGCGCCCCCAGAGAATTATTTTTTATACTAACGTTGATGTTCCCGTGTTCTCTCCAGGCACAGACCCTACTGGCAGGAGCATTTACCTGCAGGACATCTGGCCCAGCCGAGAGGAGGTTCATCAGATGGAGGAAGAGCGGGTTGTACTGTCCATGTTTAAAGTTCTGAAAGAGAAGATGGAGGTTAGAGGCTCACTTGTTTCTTTCTTTTTTTATTTTTTTTTTTAACTTTTTTTTAAAGATTTATTTATTTATGATAGACATAGAAAGAGAGAGAGAGGCAGAGACACAGGAGGAGGGAGAAGCAGGCTCCATGCTGGGAGCCAGACGCAGGACTCGATCCCGGGACCCCAGGATCGCACCCCAGGCCAAAGGCAGGCGCTAAACCCCTGAGCCACCCAGGGATCCCCAGCTCACTTGTTTCTTAAGTAGTTTAATAAACGGAGGTGTTTCTTTCTTGTGTCTTTTTGAATTTAATAAAAATTGAAATCACATTATTTTGAACATGGTTTTTAATAAGTGATAATCATTTTGTATTTGGAACCTAGTATCTGGGAGAACAGCTTAGAGTGTTAGCACTGATCTTTGCTTCTTAGAAGTGGATGGCAGGCATCGTGGATACGGGCAGGATTCACAGGAGCTGCCTGTCTCTCTTCCCATTCAGATGGTTCAGGTTCAAAAGACGCGAGAGGAAGCAGTGGAGTGTCCCTCCCGCCCCTCAGAGGCAGGCAGGCGTCACTTGCTCACACATCTTCCCAGAGAGGTTGTGTGCACCTACACACAAATGCATGTGTTCACACTGACAAAGCCCTGAGAGTAGAAGAGGTATTCACCGAGCAGACACTGTTGGACCCTTCTATGTGCCAGGCACCCTTCTGGATGTTTTGAATATAACCAGGAGCATGGCACAGAATTCTCACCCGGAGAGGCAGGCAGTGAACTGTAAACAAATTATTAGAAAAATTGCCCAATATGTTAAGAAGTGAGAGGTGCTGTGGAAACGTGCAGATTGACCAGAATCTGAGCCGTGGATCGCAGGCGGTCGTAGGTGTTCGACAGCAGGACATGTCTTGAGCAGGGCTTTGGAGGAGGCGTTTCCGTGTGCCTGGACCAAGTGCAGAGCCACCGGGAAAGGCCTCAGGGAGCCCTGATGAGGGCGCCAGGGCGGCAAGCGCACAGGAAGTTAGGGCCCTGGCGGGAGGTGCTGAGGACGGAGTTACAGACCAGGCGTTGGGCCGTTGGTTACATGGAGTTCTTGAGGAAGTGACGGAAGCCTCCGCGAGGTTGTGGACAGAGGAGCGTGCGTCAGGACTGCTCGGTCCTGTGGAGGACCTGGCGGGAGGGGGCTGGACAGAAGCAGGGGCACGTGGGACTCTTATTCTCAGGGTGGTGAATTCAAGCCCCACCTCGGGTGCGGAGCCTACTTTAACTTAAATAAACAGGAGGACAGACCCAGAGCTGGGCAGGTGGGTTGCCCAGTGTGCGGGGAGGCTGCTGGTCGTGGTGGTGGTGCGGGGCAGTGGTGAGATCTCCTGTGTGGTTTGCAGGCAGGACCGATGCCGTGTGGGGGACACGCGTGTTGAAAGCAGAGGGTTATCCCTTAGCCGTGTTCCTAAAGATCACCGCACGCGCGACCACGCAGTCTGTTCTTAGCTGCACGGGTAGCTCTTTTAAACCCTTGACCCTTGTTTTGGATTCTTTAAAGTTTTATATTAAAACTTAATCTTGGGGTATTTGTGAAAATCCACTGTGTTGGAATTTGATGAGTAAATCTTCATTCATTCTGCCCAAAATGCTGTAATGTTCTAGAACATTACATCTAGATCTTAGCTTCCTTTCCCAGTAAGGCCTTTTTAATTCCCTCCAACATTTTTATGAGCCTCTGTCATTTTTATGACCTTTTGACTCCATTTTATCTTTTCGTTTTGTTCACCAACCAAAATCAAATTCACAGATGGGAAATAAGCGGTGGAATTCCTTAGAAGCACCGGATTCAGTTTTGTTTCCATGGGACTTAAAGTCCACTTATATCAGATGTCCTTCGTTTTTTGATAAGCTTGTAAGTATAGTTTTACGCGTTGATCTTTTCAAGGTTGTTATGAACTAAAAAACCCTCATGAGGAGTAAATGCCTTTAACTGTTTTTACCTTTTAGACCAAAGAGCCAGTTGCCCTGCGGCCTATTGAGAATGCCCACGTCCTGCTGTACCTGGGAGACTCGGTCACCACCGACCACATATCACCTGCGGGGAGCATCGCCAGGAGCAGCGCTGCTGCCAAGTACTTGACAAACAGAGGGTAGGTGTGCGGCCGCGGGCCCGTGTGAGTCGGAACCGTGTGGACCCGCGCAGGCTCAGGTCGGTTTTGATAAACGCAGTCCAGGCCTGTAAGTCTGTTTGTTCCTTGTGCATTTTCATTCTCTGCTGACTTGTAGGAACAGAGGTCAAAACGTGTGACCCAGGAGAGGTGTCATAGGTAAGGGTAGTCTGGTCAACAGGAGGGTAGTAAGTGTTTGGGAGTGGAAACTCACACGCAGATGTTCGGCTGTGTGTGGGGTTGGCGCCCGCGCGCCCGTGTAGTTCGGGGTTCCGCTGCGTAGGCCACCGTCACGGGTGTCTGGTCATCGCTCTTTGACCTGAATGCTAACTGGGGTTCCCGTTGTAGCTGCGTTTCCTTATAACTTTAGAAATTGAATTTGCTCCTTTAGATTGAGCCCTTGCAGCAAACTGAACAATTGATTGGAAGTGAGATTTTTTTTTTAATACTACTTTATTGAACAGTCAGCTTTGTTTGACCCCAGATGAAGCCTAACGGCTCCCCCATCCTTGGAGTCCAAAATTTAAATGTGTGTTTTGTGGACCGTAATATGTGTGCGTGAGCCTGGGCTTCATCTGTATCAAATCAGAAGACCATGAGTTTCTGCCCATTGAGCTTAAAGTTTTACAAGAATAATAGAAGAGGACGTAAACGTCATTGTAGTGGGAGATGGAAGTGTAAACCTAGGAAGATTTTATCTCATTTCTACACGATTGATGATGTGGAGTTGCTCTGTTATCAAGACAAAGTTTTTTGCAAAGAGCAGAATTTTCTGCACCGCTGCCTTAGATGCTAGAGCTGTTCGAGTGATGACTTTTCATCAAAATATCGTGTAAAAAATCTGTACCCCGTAACGTGGTCGCACACATCCTCATGCCCATGGCTCTGCTTACAGTCTCATCAGTGCTATTGTGAAGTTTGTGTTTGAATTTTTTCCTCTGGTTAACTGTATCTTGGTATGAATTAAACACTTTTTGGTAGAAGTTGCAAATAGCAATTCCATTTGATAGAACTTGATAAAAATGAATCTGTTATATGCATGGCTTTTATTTGTAGTACTGAGAAATAGGTTTTTAAATATCTTTTGGTTATGATTTCTATCTTGGTCATAATTATGACATAACATCTACCAAAAAAAAGTCCCTGCTTTTCTCAAATATGTGACTACTATATGGGTTGTTTTTTTTGTTTTGTTTTTTTTTAATTTTTTAAAAAGATTTTATTTATTCACGAGAGAGACAGGCAGAGGGAGAAGTAGAAACAGGGTCCCTGCAGGGAGCCCAACGCGGGATTTGATCCCAGGACTCCAGGATCACACCCTGAGCTGAAGGCAGGCGCTCAACCCCTGAGCCCCCGGGGGGCCCTTACATGGCATTTTTAAAAAGAAAGACCTGCATTCGTACTTGTTTGCGCTGACTGAACGATCTAAAGAGAGTTTTACTTTTCCAAAGAAAAGCTATTACCATCTTAGTGTTGTGTGGGTTTTTAGTAAAAGCCAAATAGCACAAGGTGAATTTCTGGAAAGGGGTGGATAATGTTGCCTTTATGGCATTTTGACCTGGGAGGTGTTTCCTGGGAGTGTCTGTTCTCAGGCAGCAGGAAAGCTGCTCAAGCAACCAGAGGTGGAGAAATGACTGATTCCAGATTGGGAGGCATTTGAAATATTGACTTCCACGTGATAGGAAGAAATTGTGTTTTTTGGGGGGGCAGGGGGTTTGGTATCAAGATAGTATTTTTAAGAGTTCATATATTTTAGAGAAATAGAGATTTGTACGGTTGGAATATGTTATCTGAGTTTGCTTCAAAATCACCTGCTAGGGGATGATTATAGAAGAAACAGGATGCCACAGCTCGATGATGACAGGCAGCTAGGTGTTGGCTGTTGTGTTTTCTCCACGTTTGTATATGCTTGAAATTTTCTGCAATAAAAAGTGTTTCTGAGTAAGTTTTATGATCCAGTAATGCGTGATGGTTTTCCATCTGAAATGAAACTGGCTTCACGACTTCCTTGCAGCCTTACTCCTCGTGAGTTCAACTCCTATGGGGCCCGCAGAGGCAACGATGCCGTGATGACCAGAGGCACGTTTGCGAACATCAAGCTGTTTAATAAATTCCTTGGGAAACCAGCTCCCAAAACAATTCATTTCCCGTCAGGACAGACGGTAAGGTTGCACACGAGCATTTAGGCAGTTGGCTCCTGGACCCCCAAGCGAACTGAAGGTGCTTGTGTTTGTTTTCCATCCACAGCTAGATGTGTTTGAGGCTGCGGAGCTGTACCAGAAGGACGGTGTCCCACTGATTATTTTAGCAGGAAAAAAATACGGTTCCGGGAACTCCAGAGACTGGGCTGCCAAAGGACCGTATTTGCTGGTACTGATGCTTCGCTTTTATCTTCTTAAACTTGAGTTTTATTTATTTTTTTATTTTTATTTTCTTTATTTTTATTTATGATAGTCACAGAGAGAGAGAGGGAGGCAGAGACATAGGCAGAGGGAGAAGCAGGCTCCATGCACCTGGAGCCCGATGTGGGATTCGATCCCAGGTCTCCGGGATCGCACCCTGGGCCAAAGGCAGGCGCCAAACCTCTGCGCCACCCAGGGATCCCCTAAACTTGAGTTTTAAACGTTCTCTTTTGTGAGTAACATCTTCTCAGAGTTTGTTTTGCTCATTTGGATTTTTTTATGCTTATTTAGAACTCGTATTGGTGAATCAGGTTGATTCTACATCAGTCTTTCTTGAGGACGTCAGCACGGTGCAGGGAAAGGAGGCCAGTCTGGAACTGATGCTCTGTAATGCTGATCGTTCAGGTCCACTGAGAGTTGTACTTGCTCCCCAGTCGGGGGTTCACTGAGCCCCAGGTGGGCCGAGGGGCCAGGCTTCCCCAGGAGATGACAGAGCCTGGCCGCCTGCAGGGAGGGCATTTCTCGTGCACCCGTGCCTTTGCTGAAGTGCAGGCGGGGATAGGGGGTGCCTGGAGACATCCTCAGGACCAGGGCTCTCCTACTCTCCTCCCAGGCTCACTCACGCCCCTCAGAGCAGCCGTGGCCGGAAAGAGGTGGCCACGCCAGGTGGTCAGATCACATAATCGTGCACACGTCATTCTTTTTTTTTTTTTTTTTAAGATTTTATTTATTCATGAGAGAGACACAGGCAGAGGGAAAAGCAGGCTCCATGCAGGGAGCTCGATGCAGGACTCTATCCCGGGACCCTAGGATCACGCCCTGAGCTGAAGGTGGTGCTAAACAGCTGAACCACCCGGGGATCCCTGCGCGTCATTCTTGAATCTTTTGTCTCCCCCCTAAAGATGTAAATACTCGAAGGAGTTGTAGCAATAAGCCAGTTTCTCTCATCTTGCTGAGATATTATCACTATTGTGAAGATTAGTTACAGATTCAGGTTCCGTTTTTTTCTGATGTTTTTTCTCTTTGTTTTTAATGTTGGAGGCTTTGCCTATATTTGACCCTAGGCTGTCTGGTTAGACATTGAGCGCTGCTCATAAGCCGGGGGTGTTGCCTGGGTTTTGTCGGGTGATGGGCCTTACTTTGGATGGCTGGATGACCACCTGCCTGCTTCACTGGGCGAGCCCCGTGGGTCAGTATGTGCAGGTGCACACTCTCACGTCTTGCCCGATTCCCTGCCCACACAGGGCCCAGGGCCCGGCAGTCTAGGGCATCCATTCGCATCAGGTGATGGTGCTCACTGGGGTGAGAAATGATTCCTGGGCGTTAAAAAAATCATACTGTTTTTATGGATAAAGGACAGGTGTACACGTAATACTGAAATAGACACACAGTACGTGTTTGTGGCATTGAAATTTTAAGGCGGCAGCAAGGAGGAAGATGTGGCTGGAGGAGGTCCAAGAGCTCCTTAGGAGAATGGTAGGAAAGTGGAGAAGCTGGGCCCAGAGCCTCTGGCTGGTTTTCTGCAGAGAACAGGATCTTATCGTCACAAACTGACCCAAGCCTCACTCGTGTCGGGCTGTAGATGGAGTCTGTGGTTTCTGTAGTTGGATGTTGTCTGCTCAAGGTCCCTCATCCTCTAAGTATTTGTAGAATCCACACCTCCTGTTTCCTCTGCCGCCGTGGGGCGTCCTCCTTTATTTCTGTATTTAGTGGCAGTCTGAGAGAGTGAGTGAGCACCGGGACATCCCCCCCCCGCCCCGAGCCTCGGCAGGGCAGAAGCCAGGGAGCCACCTGCAAATACGGAAGAGCGATCTGTACATGCTCTGATGCGGCACTGACCTCTAGCGTGTGCTGTGAGGTTAAGAAGCTTTATCGAAAGGCCACAAGTAGAATTTTTTCCCTAAAAATGGCCCAAAAAAGCAACTTTCAAGAAATGGTTGGAAGAAGTAAAATGCACATTTGTTACAGGGCGTGAAAGCTGTTTTGGCTGAAAGTTATGAAAAGATTCACAAAGATCATTTGATTGGAATCGGCATAGTTCCACTTCAGTTCCTTCCGGGAGAAAACGCAGAGTCCTTGGGCCTCTCCGGCAGAGAAACATTTTCCTTAACGTTTCCTGAAGAGCTGTCTCCTGGACTAACGTTAAGTATAAAGGTATCTCTGAGACTGAGTCCGTGACGGCGTCGTGCGCATCAGCGAGAGGGTTGCAGATGGAATAGAAGGGATGGTCGTGAATTGCACGCTGACGTCAGTCGTAGCGTAACGCGTTGAACCCATGCTGACATAGCTAACCTCTGAGGGAACGTAGGGAGCACAGATCCTTAGTCCAGAACACAGGAAGGCGCTGGCTGCAGGGACGGGGCGGAGTGGCAGGCATTAGATAAGGGACGGAGAGGAGCAGGAGCGGTGCGACTCCCTCACTCGGAGGCCAAGGTCTCTGTCATGTGACTTGCTCTTCTTGGTGACGGGACTTGTCATTGAGAAAGGGGGGCGGAGGGGCGCCTGGGCAGGGCAGGCGGTCCAGCGGCGACCCCCGACGTCCATTCGGGTCTTGATCTCAGGGTCGTGAGCTTGAGCCCAAGACACAGGGATGAGAACCCCCGTTGTGTACTTAGCTGTGGCAGGACTTCCAGACAGGACGAGGGTTTCCGAGCATGTGGCAGGTGTGGTCGTGGAAATTGAAGACCGGTGGTGTGCGTGCTGGGGACGCTGGGAGGATTTCACCACTCACGGGGGCTGTTTCTGTTTGTTTGAAGACAAGCACTGGCAAAGTATTCAGCGTGATTGCTGCTTTCGAAAATGACGTGGAAGTGACGTTGTACAGACACGGAGGATTATTAAACTTTGTGGCACGAAAATTCTCATAGTATCTACTCCACGCGGATACCTGTCAGAACTGCTAACCGCAGGGAAGCCTTTCGGGCTGGACCAGGGATCTTTGCTCTGGAGCTGCAGACGTCCCGCGTGCTTGGCGGTCTCACCGTGGGTGTAAATGATAATGAATCATCATAGTGACTGAAATGAAATCTTCCTGATTTTAAATAATAAACGAATGGTGCTATTAACATTGCTAAAATCAACGTGTGAGGTGTGCTGTGGGAGAGGCCTAAGTCCGGGGGTATTTTATCGGACCATTTTGTAAATAAAGGCAGAATTTGAACTCGTGTTGAAGATTCTTACACGAATAACCTTCCTGAGGTCGTTTTGTTCCGCGCCTGTAAAACTGTGCACTGCTGTTTGTTGGTTCAGACCAGCAGTTGGGAAGTCAGAAGCCAGGTGAGACCCCGGACTGTGGACGCTGGACTCTGATTCGCACGTGAACTTTCTGATACTTTCATCCTCTGTCAGACTTGAGCTGGACATGGTTGGCGTCCATCGTTTGTGATCCAGCCAGGCTTACCCTAGAGTCGGTCTAACGGGGGCGCTACGCGGCCCCGACACCCTGTGCCGTCTGGCCACGGCCCCCTCGGGTGGACGTGGAGCAGTCCGGGTGGCGCCCCGCGCTCACGTTGTTCCATGATTTGTTGCTGTGACGTGCTCGCCAGCCTCAGACGGTGTGACATCAGGACATCAGTTGGGTCAGATCATGTTGCTCACGTTATGTGACACTGTTACTTCCTAGGACCTATTATTTTAGGTGTCATTAACCAAAATTCCACACTCCCTTACAGTTGCTAAAGAGAGCTCGATCAGTAAATGCTAAAATGATTTCCTCTAGGCTCTTAAATTATCCACCCTAAATTATATGCTTGATGCTCAACTCTAAGCATTTTTTAAGTATTGATTATTTCTTAATTATTTAAAATTGATTTCCTGTCATTCTGAATCCATATTTTACCTGGGATGCATGATTCTATTAGTTATGTTTTTGTTTTAACCAAAGCTGACTATCAGGATAAAACACTTAAATTGTTGCCACCTGGAGACTCTGCTTTCTCCATCTGCATGTCCCTTCACCGCAGCAAGTGTTCAGTCTATAAGACGTTTGGTGACTTTTAAGAAAAAGTTTGGATAATTAATTCCAGAAAGTCCTATACCTTTTTTTTTAATTAAGAACTTAAACTTAGCAGCCAAAAGGTAAATTGTAGAGTTGGTTTTTTTCGTTTTTTTTTTTCTTCACTTGGAGATCTTCCTCTGACCCAGTCGCCCGCATGGCCCAGAAGGACTGTTCGCTGAATTTCAGCTGAAACTAGCAGAGCAGGGGCTGCAGACCGCTGAGAGCTTGGCACGCTCGCACTCCCTCGCGCCCGTTGGGCATAGTCTGCGCGTCTGTGTTTAGACAATCACGGGGACTGCGGTCTGAGGACACGATTTCCCTTTATTTAAATTTTCTATAACAACTTCTGTGGTACCTTCTGTTGTGTTCTTGATACGTTGTTACACCATGTATCTGTCCGTGCATGTGTTTAATTTACATGAAAACATGAATTGGGTTGGGGGAGTGGACGGGTCCCAGGTTTCCCCGGACATGAAGAGGAGGTGGCTCCGGGTGCCTCGCGGGGACGCATCGTGCCATCTCAGGCCACCCTGAGACCCCGTGTCCCGTGTGCCTGCCCGCTGTGCCCGCAGCCCCGCCCCGGCCACGTGCTCTGTTGGCAGAGAGGGGTCATCTCTTGCTTTTACTGTTTTATTTACCTCCTTTGTTGACTATATCTGGGTAATTTGGTATTTCAAAAAAATGCACAGTATCGTAGGAAGGGAGCATACTAGGCACGTGAGAAGCACACGAGGGTGTGACCTGGAGGCTGACGTCAGAGGCGTTAGCGCAGCAGCAGCTTTTCATCCCAAGAAAACGAAGCCACCTGCCGTTGCCACGTTTCCTGCCTCAGTGTCGCTGCTCCCGCCGACCCCGGGATGAGGGAGCCATGCCGCTGTCGGTGCCTCCTGGGGGGCTGGCAGGAGGACAGCCCGCCGGCCTGACGTTTCTCTGTGGTTGTATGAAGACCACGGTCTCTACCTGTGGGTGTAGGGGAAGGTGCTCAGACACTGGGTGTTGACCTTAGTTTGACTTGGGGTGATGGAGGGGGAACAGGGAGGCTCTGTTAGGCTTCCTCCCCTCCTGTGTGATAGTGCCGATGTTTCTATCAATTTTACATATAATATATGACTATGAAACCATGTATCTCAAGTAACTATAAATCATTGTCTATTATTTAAAGCCAACAAAACAGTGTAACAGTTTTAAGTTCAATAATGTCAAGTATTGTATAAAAATATATTGGAGGCAGAGTTCAGTTGACAATTGTGTATATGTTATTGATGCTGTAAATTATTTTTAATAAAGAAAATTGTATTATCACACATATCTTGCTAGAAAATATTTTGTGGTGATTGAAAATAAGACCCCAGAACTTAAAGAGAACTAGGACGGCCTCCAGAAATTCCTCTTCGGGGATGTTCCCTCCATGCTCGGCGCTGATTCCCCACCTGATTCCCGACCTGACCGCCGGGAAGCGAGCCATGTCCCTCTTGCTGGCCGGGAGCTGAGGCCTGAGCGCTCACCCCACATGGGGTGGCCTCGTGGGAACAGGGGAGTCCGCTCCATGCAAGCGTTGTTCCAGCGGGTTCTCGGGTCCGTGGAATCCCATTGCGACAGTTGAAAAGACTGTCCTGTCCCCAGGGCGGGACCCCTTGCACGGGGCAGAGCCAGCAGGCAGCATTCCATGAACAGCGGTGAGGTGGGTAGTGTCTGCTGTCTGAGCAGCCCCGTCACCTCGGCTGAGGTCTGATGGTCTGACAGACTTCACACCACGCTGAAAATACTAACTACGATCGCCTCCCTGCAACAGCCCCGGTTCCGGTCTCCCCGGCATCCTCAAGCACCTGGCGCGCTGGCACACCTTGCAGATTCAGGAGGAGCTGGACCGGCCGCATGACCTGCTGCAGACCCCGTCGTGGAGGGTTTGTGATCCGGATGACAGCTCGGACGGAACTGGTCTGGCGCGCTCGGCTGTGTTACACGGGGGTGACTCTTTCCTGAGGAGGCAGGCTGGAGATGTGGGGTTTTCACATCTGCGTCCCGGTTCCGCGGGCTCACGGGGACTCCCTCCCTGAAGCACAGCTGCCAGGGCCTGGGCCTCCACCCTGAGCAGTGTGTAATCTAAAAATACCTGCCCTTTGTACCACTTTTCATGGCAGCCAAAATAAGCAATGAGAGTTTGTTAAAATTTGGTAGATGTAGGGGTGGGGGGGCCCTCAGGGGGTGGGGCCTGGTGCTCTTGATCTCAGGGTCCTGAGTTTACGCCCCGTTGGGTGTAGAGATGATTTAAAAAGAACATGAAAGGGCAGGTTACCAAATAGTCTTTCTAAAGGCGGCGGCGTGGGTGGAAAGGGGCCTCTCTGTCCCCATGTCCTGACCCCAGAAGAGCAGAAAGTGGAGAAGCAGACGCACCGCTGAGGCCAGGCCGGTGAGGAGCTGGGCGGGGACCAGCAAGCTGAGCACCCTGGCCGGGAGTCAGATTTGGGTTGTGGGTCCCCTGAACTGCGCCGGTCAAGGCCCGCCTGACACCCTGAAGGGATTTCCAGAGAAGAGGGTCTCCCGTGGCCGCGAAAACCGGGCCCTGCTCCTTGGAGGTGAGAGCAGAGAGGAGACACTAATGGGGGAAGGAGCCCGGAAGGCAGAGGCTCGGGAACCTCCCAGGGACCAGGGCCGGGCCGTAGTGACCCCCGGGGGACGGGTGCTGCACCTGCAAGGGTGGGTGCGATACCTGCGGGGGGGGTGGTGGTACCCACTGAGGGCAGGGTGCTGTACCTGCAGGGGGGTGTGCAGTACCTGCGGGGGGGGTGGATGCGGTACCCTGGGGGGTGGTACCCACTGAGGAGGGATGCTGTACCTGCAGGAGGGGTTGGCACCTGCGGGGGGGGGGGCAGCATCCTGGGGTGTGTGTGCGGCACCTGCAGGGGGTACCCTGCGGGGGGTGGTACCCACTGAGAAGGGGTGCTGCACCTGCAGGGGTGTGCGGTACTTGCGGGGGCGGGGGGTGGTACCTGCAGGTGTGTGCTGCACCTGCTGGGGGGGGCACCCTCAGGGGGCGGGGCGGGGGGCGCTGCGGCTTCCAGGGGGAGGGGCTCGGGCTCCGGCCCCGCCTCCCGCTCCCCCGTGCGCTGTGCCCGCGGGTCGGAGGAGCGCGTGGGCCCGCGGCGCTGGGAGGGCCGCTCCGGGAGCCGCAGGCCCCGCGCATTCCCCGGACACCAGGCGGCCGGGTTGGGGGGGAGGCGAAGGACCGACCCGCCGCAGGTGCCACTCAGAGCGGGGCGCCCGCCGAGTGGCTGCCCGTAGCGGGGCGGGGCCTCGGGGAGCCAATCAGAAGCAAGAGGTCCGATTACGTGCGAGGTACCCGGATTCCGAGTGGGGAGGCGGGGCCGGGCTGCGAAAAGCCAATCAGAGGCCGGGGCCCGCCGTCAGGGGCGGGTCGTCCGCGGGCCAGCCTCGCCCCTCAGCACTGAGCGCTGATTGGCGGCGGGGGACCGCGAGCGGCCAATCAGGAGTCGGGGCTCGCGGGGTCGGGCTGCGGGGGGCCGCGGCAGGATCGCGGGCGGCTGACAGCCGTGTCCTCGGAGGGCGCGACTCCCTGCGGGTGAGCGGGCGGGGAGCGGGGTGCGCGACAGCGCTGGGGGTGCCCGGGGGGGAGGGGTCCCGGGCTGCAGGCCCCCTGCACCCCGCCTCCCACTCTCCCCGGGGACCCTGGAGGGGGAGGGGTCCCGGGCTGCAGCCACCCCGCCCCGTGCACCCGCCTCCCACTCCCTGGGGACCCCAGGGGGGAGGGAAGGGTCCCGGGCTGCAGCCTCCGCCCCCGTGCACCCCGCCTCCCACTCTCCCCGGGGACCCCGGGGGGGGCCGTGGGTGGGGAGGGGTCCCGGGCTGCAGCCCCCCCGTGCACCCCGCCTCCCACTCTCCCTGGGGACCTTGGAGGGGGAGGAGTCCCGGGCTGCAACCCCCCCCCCGCACCCTGCCTCCCACTCTCCTTGGGGACCCCAGCGGGGAGGGAAGGGTCCCGGGCTGCTGCACTCTCCTCCTTTTCCTGCCTCCTGGGTCTCCAGCCCCTCCACAGCCCTGTGCACCCCACCAGCCCCTTGCCCCAGCGGGAGGACCCTGAGCCCCCCGCCGCACCCTGTGGGGCCCAGGGCATGGCCCAGGGCAGGGGGCCGTGAGCAGGACGCCCCGAGGTGGAGGCCGCCCAGCCCCTGGAACATCTGGCAGGGAGGGGAAGCCACGGGTTGCCCGGAGTCCGCCCGGGACACCTGGCACGGAGCGGAGCGCAGTGTAAGGTCCAGGCCCCCCGGGGTTGGGACAAAGGTTGTGGGATTCAGGCCCGGCTGTGGGCAGAACCCACTGCTCCCTGGGGGTCTCGGAGCAGCTCAGGAAGGCGCTGTTGGCTGCAAGTGTAGACCAGCTATGGCAGGATTTGAATCCTCCTCCCAGGCGTTTGGCTGATGGGAACCTCACAGACAAACGTATCTTTCTTTTATTTATTTACCTTCAGGAGCTGACTTGATCTGTGCCATTGTTTCATGATTTGAGGCCTTGTAGTCAAAGAAAAAAGGCAATTTTAAGCTCAGAAAGAGAAACTGTGGAAGCCCAGAAAGTTTTGGGGCTGATCTAGTCCGAGCGCAGGCCACCCGGGTTCCCACCACGTAAGGGAGCCGGGACCGAAAGGCGCTTCGGTTCTGCCAGCGCAGCTACTTTTTGGCATTCTGATTTTTTTTTCCTTATTGCAGTAAAATCCGCTTAACCAGCACCACTAGTTTTTATCGTACGAGCCTGTCTTGATGGCTCGACCTGCCACTTCTTCCGAGGCTCCGCAAGCCCCGTTCAAGGAGGGCCTGGGAGCGTTGTCTAGCCTGGAAGGGAGACTGGCTTCACACTGGCCTAAGGTTCCCTCTGTCTTTAAGGATTTTTATTTTTTTTATTTTTTTATTATTTTTATTTTTATTTTTTAATTTTTAATTTTTTTTATTTTTATTTTTGTTTTTCTTTAAGGATTTATAACTGATACCAGACTCACAATTATCCTGACATCCTTAACACGTTAGGATTTGAAAAACTGCAAGTGCACTTCATCTTGGATTTAAAGCTCTCAAGTATTTTGAACTTAAAGTATTCTGAATCCTGGCCTCAGATCAGCTTGTAAATCTCCAGAAGGAATGTTAAATTTTTGTGCTGTCTTAAGGCCGAGTACAGTGTGATAGGATACTCTGGTTCCCAGAAGTGTCAGGTGCAGGGGTGACACCATTCAGCTTTGTCATGTCCTTAGTGAACAAAACTGGAAAGCAAATACTCTGCACGGCAAGTGAATGTGAGACGTGAGTGGCAGGAAGGCAGCACCTGCCACAGGTGCCAGAGCCACGGGGTGGGGGGGGGGGGGCTGCAGGCAGGCTGGGGGGCAAGTGGGGGAGGGGAGGGGCATTTTAGTCTGAGTTTCTTCTCCAGTCTGGAGGCCCCAGGCCACGGTCTTGGGGCTGGGGCAGGAAGGGCGTCCTTTGGGGGAGCCCCAGTGCGCCCCCCTGAACTGTATCCCCCTCTCCTTACTGGAGGGAGGCGAGCTTTGGCTTTCATAGATACGAGGTGATGAGGCATTAACAGGCACAGGTGATTAGGGGAGCTCCGAGACGGCCCTAAGACCCCACCCGCAACCCCTTGTCCTTGCCAGTGTCTCACAGCAGACTTTTTTTTTAAGGTAAAATTTACGTGCAGTGAGATTCACAGATCCTAGGCTTAAGTTTTAAGGTTTCTTTGTTTTTGTTTTTTTTTAAGATTTTATGTATTTATGTGACAGAGAGCGAGAGAGAGCAGCAGCAGGGGGAGCAGGAGAGGGAGAAGCGGACCTCCTTGCTGAGCAGGAGCCCAGGACCCTGAGATCATGGCCTGAGCCCAAGGCAGGTGCCCAAAGGGCCAAGTCACCCAGGTGCCCCAGGTTTTAAGTTCTGACCCATGTATACATCCGTGTGAGCAAAGCGTAGTCAAGACACAGACGTTTTCCTCCGGGAAGTTCCATCCTGCCACCTCCCTGCCCGAAGCAGTGGCGGCCCTGCTCACGGAGGAGCTGACCGTCGTTGAGATTCTGTGTCCCGCTGCGTCCCTTGAGCAGCTGTCCGCGTCGTGCCCTAAGTGCAACCTGCAGTCTGCGCGCCAGCCACACTTTTACCCTGGAAGCGCGCCCCATGAGCTGGCTGGTGAGGTTTTCAGCAGGACTCATGGCTGGGGGAGGACGGCCACCGCGTCTGAATTTCTATTTTAGCCCCAAACCGAGGGTCTCGCGGTCCGAGGGTCGTGACCTCCCGTTCGGAGCCTCGAGAGCCGCGTCCTTCCTGTAACTTGGTGTGTCCCTGCGGGCGAGCGCTTCCCGTCTCCTGTGACGCGTCGGGGGGGGGGGGGGGGGGCGTGGGCGAGGCGGTGCCCAGTGCTGGATCGCGTCGTCTGTGCGAGGCCCCTGGAATCAGCCCTTCGGCCTCGAGGCGAGCGTAGAGATGGCTCCTGCTATGAGGGGCTCACCTGCCCAGACCCCCACTTCTTTATCTCCTTTGCTGATTCAACTTGTTCAACTTTATGAGTGAAAATCAGTAAGAAGCAAGGGATCCGTGTGGAGCAACATTGTTGGTCTTAAGCAAGCGCACCTAGGGGAAACGGTGACATCCGCGCCCCTTCGGGTCTGTTCCGCAGAGACAGCATGTCGCGCGGGGACGCTCAGCCAGCCCGGGCCCTTGCCAAGCCCGCCTTCAGCGACCCGCAAGCCTCCGCGCTCGTGGAGTCGGTGTTTGGCCTCAAGGTTTCCCAGATCCGGCCGCTCCCTAGCTATGACGACCAGAACTTCCACGTGCGCGTGGCGGGAGCTGAGGGCGGCCCGGGCGGCCCCTGCGAGTATGTCCTCAAGATCAGCAACGCGGAGGCCAGCCGGACGCCGGAGCTGCTGCAGGTGCAGACGCACGCCCTGCTGTTCCTGAGAGCCGCGGGCCTCCCCACGGCCTCCGTGTGCCGCTCGAAGGGGGGCGGCCTCACCTCCCTCGTGTCCGCAGGTAAGACACCCCCCCGCCTTGCACCGCCGGCCTCGCTCCCCGCTGCATTCGGGGTCCCCCGAGAAAAGCACCTGGAACAGGTAGGGAACCGCAGGTGCGGCCTAGGCCCTGCTCCCCTGGCGGGGGCAGCCAGACCACCAACCCGAACAGCGGGCTCCCATCCCCAAGTGCCTGGAGCCCAATCTCGTGTCGCTTCCCCGAGGACGGCCTTGGGGCGTCGCCTGGGGCCCAGGCCGGGTCCCGGGTCCTGAGATGGAGCTGCGAGTGGGTGCACGCCCGGTAGGGCGTCTGCGCCTCCCCCTCTGCCCCTCCGGCTTCTGGGGTCTGTCGCTTCCTCTCTCTAGTAAATCAATGTCAAAAAAAAAAAAAAAAAAGGACTTGAATAATCACTAAAAGCACATGGGCTTAGGGAAACTCGTTTTCAAATATAAAATTAAGTCCTTTCTTTCGCGGGGCCGGCTGTGTATTTGGGGCCGCAGGGTAGAAGAAAGCCAGAGTCAGGAAGCAGGGGGTCGGACGGGGCTCTGTCCTTCCTGCGCGGGGGACGTGGGGCACAGCACCTGACGTCCTCACCGCTGCGAGTCCTCGTCTGCGCGACGTGGGCCTTTCAGGTAAGTGCTGAGACTCCGAGATGAACTCGGCGGGCCGGGGAGCAATGCGGGGGCGTCCTGGAGCAGCTCGAGGCCTCGCTGTCCCGGGGTCCGCGCTCCCCGCCAGTGGCTGAGGGTCCTGAGGATGCTGTGTAGGCGCCTCCCCGGGCCCCGGGGGAGCCTCCAGGCCCGCGGCCCTCACCTCACAGTCCTTGAGGCTGAGCCTACGGGGGGCGGTCATGCCCCCTCCCAGGGCAGGCGGTAGGCATGCGAGCCGTGGGTGTCGGGCGTGCAGGTGTGCAGGTGTGCGGGCACTGGGTGTGCCTGTGCGCGTGGCCAGCCCCTGCCCTGCTCAGCCCTGCCACCTTCCTGCGGGGGCGCCCCCGGTCTGCAGCCCCCGCTGCGCTCGGCGGGCACAAGGACTAAGGCCGAGCGGCCTGTCGCCGTCCCGACCGCGGTTGACAGCATGTCCTTGCACCACCCAGATGGCGGCTCCCGTGTCACCAGCTATGTGGTGAGGCTGCTGACCTACCTCCCGGGGATCCCAGTGGCTGAGGTCCCCGTCGGCCCCCCGCTCCTGTACGAGATCGGAAGGCTGGCTGCCAACCTGGATGAGACGCTGGAGGTAGGACGGGGTCTTGGCTCCTGTACTAGGGCGTGGCTGTGCTTGGGGTGCATCCATCCCCCGTGACCGGTAAACCCGGGCTCAGACCAGGCCCTCCCGCGGGGTGTCGGGCAGGGGCTCGGGCCCGTGCGCGGACGTCAGGACAGAGGGGCTGCCGCCACACCTGTCGCAGCTGACCCGGTGTCTGTGCGGTCCTGGGGTTCCCGGGCCCCTGGGTGGCTGCCGACGGCCTGCCTCGACTGTCCCGTGTCCACCGCACCCCCGCGCCCCGCGTCCGCTCCCCATGGGGTCCACAGACAACCGCGGAACCTGCCGGTGCTCCTGGCTGCCCACCGGCCCTTACCCCGCCCGTCCCCATCCCCACCCCAATGGGCCGCCCTGTCTCCGGCGTCCGCACACCTGCCACTGCCCGAGGCCCCGGTACCCTCCGCGCTCACCGTGCGGCCCGTGGCTCGGGCGTCACCTCGCCTATGACCCGCCCCGATCCCTTCTCTCCCCCGCTGCGCATGGACCATCGCATGCTCCTCTTGCTACTTCTGGGCGCCCTGCGGGTTCCTGCGGGTGACGGGCTGCGCCCCTCGTTGGGGACGTCTGTCCCGGGAGCGGCGAGGAAGCTGCGGGGCTGAGGGCAGGGGCCCGGGCCTTCCATCCTGCGCCCTCCCCGGGCTCCCCGGGGCCACAGGCCTCTGCTCCTCCCACATCCTAGTTCATGGTGGGCCTGGGGGCTGCTGCGGCCCCGTGTGCGGCCGCTGGGGAAGCCGAGCTTACAGGTGTGCAGGTGTGCGGCACCTGAGCTGCCCCGGTAGTGCCCAGAGCCTGGGCCTGCAATCTGCACCGAGCCCAGCTCCCTGCTGCGGGCACGGGCCCAGAACCTCCCTGGGGGCCGCGGCTCCATCGGGAGCCGGACGCGGGTGTTAGATTCTACTTTCTCTGCAAACGGAAGTAAGAGACACGCGTGGCGAAGCCTTCAGAGGCCCCGCCAGGGCCCAGTGACCACTTCGTGCCCGTCCTACCCCGAAGGCCGGCGTCCGGCGTGTGCGCTGCTCTCGCGCCCTCCCCAGCCTTGACCTGAGCGGCCACGCGGGGCCGTGACAGGTGTGGAGGCCCGGCCCGGAGGCGCCTCTGCAGGGGGACGCGGGGGCCGGCGGGCCGCTGAGGGGGACGCCCTGCTGCTGCCCAGGCCCCCCAGGTCCCCGCTTGGGCCACGAGCCCCCTGCCGAGGTCCTCGGAGCAAGGCCGTGGGGGGGAGGGGGGGTCAGACTCCAGGGCTGCTCACTGATGTCAAAGTCAACGAGAGGAACACGTTTAAGGAAAGGGAACAAAATACAAAGCTCCAGAATCCGGCACACACGGCCGCCCACGAGCCCCACCGCCCGTCCCTGCGTTGCCACCGAGCGGGCCCTTCTCCCCCGAGCTCACCGGGTGCCTGCCGCGCTGGAGCCTCCTCCCGGGGCCACCCAGCGCCTCCGCGTCCGCGTCTGCACCCGTCCTGCCCTGACCTCGTCTCCCTTTCAAGCCATTTCGGCCTCCACAAACTGCGAGCGGTCAAAGTCTCCAGGCTCTCGATGTTCTAGGCTTTTCCCAGAACTCTCATTTATTCAGCAAATATTGCTTGAGCAGCGTGTTTTGTGTACCGGGCACTGGCGGGGGCGCGGGGATACGGTAGTGCACGGAGAGCGGACACGCCCCGGCCTCGCCGACCTTGCTGCTAGTGGTAGACGGGAGGGTGAGCTCCGGGGTGTACTGTGCGGGACGGAGGCCTCCCCTGGACCTCCGGGAGCCCGCCCACAGCACAGCTGGCAGAAACCAAGGCCTGGCCTGCGGCGTAGGCAGGAGCATCCCAGGACGGGGAGCAGCAGGTGCAGGGGCCGTGAGATGGGGGGGCGGCAGGTGCAGAGGCGGTGAGGTGGGGAGGCGGCAGGGGAGCAGCAGGTGCAGGGGCCGTGAGGTTGGGGGAGCGGGAGGTGCAGAGGGCATGAGGTGGGGGGGGCAGTGGCGGGTGCAGGGGCTGTGAGGTGGGTGGGTGGGGGAGCAGCAGGTGCAGGGTTGGAGAGGTGGGGGCAGAGGAGTGGCAGGTGCAGGGGCCGTGAGATTGGAGGGCCTGCAAGTGCAGGGGCTGTGAGATCGGGGAGGGCGGCAGGTGGAGGGGCCATGAGGTGGGGGGAGCAGTGGCAGGTGCAGGGGCTGTGAGCAGCAGGTGCAGGGACAGAGAGGTGGGGGCGTGCTGGCACGTGCTCCTTCCGCGGGGAGGCCCAGGTGGCTGGAGGAGGCAAAGCAGGAGTAGGGGAGGCTGAGTCGGAGAGGGGCTGAGGGCCCGCGTGGGTCACGTGGGGAGAACGCGGCTCTTGCTGACCAGCCAGCCCCTGCCTTGGGGGCCAGGTGACACGGGGCTGTGCCCACGGACTCCATGGGCTCTCCATGTGGTCGCTCCAACCGGCAGAGGCTAAGCATTCCTTGTCTTTGATTTAGAAATTCCATCACCCAAAGTTAAGTTGCCTTCATCGGGAGAACTTTATCTGGAATCTGAGAAATGTTCCTCTTCTGGAGAAACATGTGGACATCTTGGGCCAGGGCCGAAACCGCGAGCTTGTCGTCCGGGTCATTCAGCTCTTCAAGGATGAAGTCCTGACCAAACTGAAGCATTTTCGAGAATGTGAGTCTTCTCCCGATCGAGTGTTTTTCTTGACAATTTAAATTGTCAACTGTCAGAACATCAGAAAAGTGTGGAAGTACAAGGTAGCTTTACCACACCTTAAGATTTTGCCATGTTGCTCCTCCTGCTTTTTAAAGAACAGTATTTGTACTTTCCTTACAATTGCTGCACTCGAAGTCCTCTCTGACCTTTACTCGGTCACCTCCTCCCTCCCTACTGAATTTGCACATGTTCTAATATCGCTGTGATTTATGCTCATAGGTTATGTGCGTGCATGTTTTCCAGATTGATCCATTTAATATATGGTAGTTCCAGTTCACTTAGCTTATTTTTTTTTAAGATTTTAAGTATCTATTTGAGAGAGCAGGGGGAGGGGCAGAGGAGGAGGGAGACTCCCCGCCAAGCAGGGAGCCTGATGCGGGCCTCGATCCCAGGACCCCGGCAGACGCCCATAACTGCCGAATACTAACCACTGCAGAGCGCATGTGCACCACACCTGACTTGAACATACTGGACCTTCTTGGTCACTTATGTTAATAGAATTTAGGTTGGTCCTCGCTTCCCGGTGCTCCGTAGGGACCCAGCGCTCTCCGGGTGTAGGCGGCCTTTGGCAGGCAGCAGGCCCGTCCAAGGACACGAGGGCCGGTACCCAGCAGGCCGTGTGGGCTGCATGCTCCTCGGCTGCACACGGCCCGCGGGGCTCACGCAGCACGCATCCGTCTCACGCTTCTGGAGGCTGCACACGGGAGGTCGAGGTGCCGGGGGCGGCCTTCCTTCCCTGGCTGCAGCCACCTTGTCCCTCCGGAGTCTCTTCTTGGGCCCCACGCTCGGGCTGGCCCTGACCCGTTCCCTCCGGTAGGCCCAGCTCCCAGTGCGGGCGCTCAGGGGCGGGGGTCAGTGCACAGTGCCCCGGGGTGTAAGCATGCTGCAAGGCCACGGCACCCTGCCCACGAGCACCTCCGTCCCTGTGCTGTCGGCCGCCTGCACGTGGACCCGGCCAGCCCGGGAGGTCACGGCCCCGGGGTCCTCAGGGGCTCAGATGCTTCCAGCTCTCCTTTCAGGTGCGCCCTGCCTTTAACTTGTGATCCACACCGTTACCACCCGGTGCACTCTCTGGGCTGCTGGCCCTGGACAGCACGAGGCCTGTGGCAGGACCGCGGGGCCCAGGACACGCTGCGTGCAGCTCCACCCGAGGACATCAGGCAGCTCCCAGAGAGCGGGGAGCCTCAGGCTAGCGCCCCGGAGGGTGCGGGAACTCCCGTCAACCTGACAGAGCTATCTCTCGCGGCGGCTCTACCACGATGTCCCTATCTGGGAAATGTCACTTGCATAGACTTAGGCAAAGGGGCCATTCGAGTCCTTTGTCACTTTTTCTACTGACAAAAGTAGATTTTTTTTTCTCATTGATTTTATTTTATTTTTTAAAGATTTTATTTATTTATTCATAGAGATGCAGAGAGAGAGTGAGAGGCAGAGACACAGGCAGAGGGAGAAGCAGGCTCCATGCAGAGAGCCTGACGTGGGACTCGATCCAGGGTCTCCAGGATCACGCCCCAGGCTGCAGGCGGCGCTAAACCGCTGCGCCACCGGGGCTGCCCTGATTTTAGAAGTTCAGAGTATTTTCCGGATACAAATCCTTCTTTGGTTCGGTGCGTTGCAGATACTTTCCCCCATTCTGTGGCTTGCCTTCTCGCTCTCTTTATGATGCATTTTGACGAACAAGCCTCCATTTCTTGGCTTCAAATATATCAATTTTCTGTTCCATGGTTCGTGTTTCATGGCTTGTGTAGGAAATTTTCCCTACCTCGGGGTCACGAAAACATTCTCCTGTGTTATCTCACTACAGCGTTATCGTTTCTGCCTTTCATTATAGGTCTATAAACCATCTGGAATTTACGTATGGTGGGAATTTTTCCAGTGGCCAGTAACTTTTTCCCCGATGCGTATTAAAAGGCTCTCTTGGGATCCCTGGGTGGCGCAGCGGTTTGGCGCCTGCCTTTGGCCCAGGGCGCAATCCTGGAGACCCGGGATCGAATCCTACGTCGGGTTCCCGGTGCATGGAGCCTGCTTCTCCCTCTGCCTATGTCTCTGCCTCTCTCTCTCTCTCTCTCTCTCTCTGTGTGACTATCATAAATAAATAAAAAATAAATAAATAAAAGGCTCTCTTTTCTCCCTTTGCTTTGCAGAACCACCTCTGCTATCAATCAAATGCCCTGGGGCTCTCTATTCCATCCCCCTGTTCTGTTTGCCTCTCTCTGCTCCCGTACCGCGCTGCAGATCCCCTCGGCCAGGTGATGCTGCGGTAACAAGTAGCTCCCGGGACTGCAGTGGCAGAGACTTAGTTCTAGCTCAAGCTGCACGTCTACCGTGGACTGGCCAGGGTTCTGTTCTGTGCATTCTCTCACTTTGGGATCCACACGGATGGAACTTTCACCAACTAGAGTATTGCTGTCGTATGGAGAAAGAGAACGTGCGCACTGTATGCTGGCTCTTAAATCTCTGCCCTGAAGTGATGTCACTCCTGTTCATACGTCGAGGGCCAAAAAAAAGTCACATGGCCATATGCAGCTTTTTCAGGAACAGGGAAGTGCAACCCAGCATGTTCCTGGAAGGAGCACAACCGGAATGTTTGTGATTACCTCCAAAGATTACCGTGCTGTCTTAATTTTTTGACTTTTACGGTTTCATAGCTGATAGAATATGTCCTCCCACCTTTTTATTCTCTTCTAAGAGGGTCTTGACTGGTTTTTGTCCTTTACATTTTGATTACATATCAATTTTGGAGTCAGCATGTCACATTTTTAAAGAATTTTGTTGAGATTTTGGTTAGATTTGGATTCAATCTGATATATAAATTTGGAACATGGGTAGTATAGTATATTTATGTTATACTTAAAGATTTAGTACTCTAATCCACGAACATTCGTCTAGTTATACAGATCTGTGGATGTTGGTGATGGCATTTTTAGTCACCTTTTCTTTTTAAGTCTTTTTTTTTAATATTTATTTATCCATGAAAGACACAGAAAGAGAGAGACAGAGGGAGAGAGAGAGGCAGAGACACAGGCAGAGGGAGAAGCAGGCTCCAGACAAGGAGCCCAACATGGGACTCAATCCCGGGTCTCCAGGATCTCGCCCTGGGCTGAAGGCGGCGCTAAACTGCTGCCTCCCCCCCCCCCCCCCCCCCGGGGGGCTGCCCTAGTCGCCTTTTTATTGTTGATCTCTGTGGTAATGGGAGAGACGTCTTATCAGTGCTGCCCCGCAGAATGGTCCAGTATGGGCTTCTCTTCGACTACTGAGCACTTAAAGTGCGACTAGTGCAACTAAGGATCCGGATTTTCAATCTTATTTAATCTTAATGAATTTAAGTGGCAACATATGGTTAGTGGTTACAATATCGGACCAAGCCGCTTTTTTTTTTTTTTAAAGATTTTATTTATTTGTTTATTCATGAGAGACAGAGAGGCAGAGACACAGGCAGAGGGAGAAGCAGGCTCCCTGCAGGGAGCCTGAGGCGGGACTCGATCCCGGGACCCTGGGGTCACGGCCTGAGCCGAAGGCCAACGTCCAACCACTGAGCCCCCCAGGTGTCCCCTGAGCTGCTTTATATGATTTCAGTACCTCCAAATTTGTTGAGATTTACTTGATAATTCAGCATTTGGTAAATTTAAAAAGCAGTCCGTGTTTGATGAAAAAGAAAGTTTACCCTGGGATTGTTGGGTGCCAAGTTATTTATAGGTCAGTAGGTGGGGTTTGTTATCATGTTGCTTAAATTCCGTAAACCACTGACATTTTTTTGCCTGCTTATTCTAACAATTATCGAGGAAAGTGTATTTTAAATCTCTCACTATGATTGTGGATTGTCTATACATGTATTTGTGTCAAATTGGGCTTTGTATACTTTCAGGCAATGTGCACGTAACATTAGATGGGTTACCTTACTAGCACACTGAAGCTCTGTTGATACAGTATTGCTCTGTATTTCTTCTAAATTTTTTGCCTTAAATATCTACTCCATCTGATGCTATATAGCTACACCATCTTATTTTGTACTCTTCATTTCTTTCTGTCTGTTCCAATTCTTTCTTTTGTTTTCCCCTCTTCTTTTGCCTTGTTTTTGAGGTAACTTTTTCCATTATTGTATTTTTTTTTCGGTCCAGAAGTTTGGAAACTATATGCTGTATTTCTACTCTGAGGGTGGTTACCCTAGAGATTCTCATGTGTGGCCCTAACTTATCAAAGTGTAATGTTACCCAAGACAACACAAGGACCTAAAGATACTTCAAGTACATTTATCGCTGTTCTGGCTTAGAAGCTGTTGTTTTAGTAAACTTTAAATCTGTATTTTTATTCTCCAAAAGACATTATTATTTTTGTTTCACAGCCACGTTTAGATTTACTCATATATTGGTTGCATATATTCCAGCACCTCGGACTTTCAGCCCAGCATCATTTTTTTCCTGCCTGAAATATATCACTCAGAATCTCCGTAACGCAGTTCTCTGATGGTGAACGCTCTCTGATTTTGTCTGAAAATGTTTTTACTTTTCCCCTCATTCTTGAAGGGTATTTTCACACCCTATAGGACTTCGGGTTTCCGGGTTTTCAGACTGTCTCCTAGCTTCTCCATCCCTGCTAAGAGGTCAGCTGAGGTCTGCGGCTCCTCTCCAGACCACCTGCATTTTTCCCTTTGCGTTCTCGCATAGGATGTTCTCTTCTTCTTAATTGATTTTTTTTTTCTTAATATGCTTTCTCAAGTCTGTGTGAGGAATTGTCTTTCATCAGTTATGGGAAATTCTTGCCTAGCCCCATTCCCTTTCCTCCTTTTGGGCTCCAGTTAAGCTCATGTTTGGTCTTCTCACTGAATCTTCTGGGTCTTCCCATCTGTGTGTGCAGATTTTATTCTGTGCCCATGCTCCATTTTAGGTAATTTTCTCATGCGACCTCTAGTTTATTATTTTTTTATGTCTAATCTGTTATACCCACCCACTGCATTCTTAATTTCTTTCGTTATGTTTTCCAGCTTTAGAAGTACTTTTCTAATTAAAAAATTTTTTAATTATTTTTTTGTTTTAACTTCAGTATAGTTAACATGCAGTGTTATATTCGTTTCAGGTCCACACTCTAGGGACCCGCCCTTCCATGTAGTACTCTGTGCTCATCTCCGTAAATGCACCCTTTAGTCCCTGTCACCTGATGCATAGTTCTTCCGGTAATTCTTCCAGAGTCATTGCCCTGTGTCCAGAGAACTTACCGTATGATCAGGTACCATGAGCAAGAGCCAAAAGAAACTAACTTGCGGGGCTCCAGGCTGGCTCAGTTGGTAGAGCCTGCAACTCTTGGTCTTGGGGTTGTCAGTTCAAGCCCCATGTTGGGCGTAGAGATTACTTTAAAAATTTTTTCTTAAAAAAAAAAAAAACTAACTCAAAACTGAATCAAAAACTTTGGTAACTACAGTGACTTGACATAAACGTATCGCACAGCCGCCTGGGGTTGCAGTTAGGTTCAAGACTCTGCTTTGGTCCTTCTGCCTCTGTGGGTTGGTAGTAGATTGGTCATCCTTTTACGAGTTTGGAAGGTCTGCCCACCACCGCTCCGCTTCAGGTGGTGAGGCCTCTCCCGCACCCAGCACCCAGCACCCAGCGGCAGGCAGCACGTCCAGCACCCGTCCTCCCAGGGGGAGGTGAAGCACTGCGGCTCTGGAGCGCAGGAAGGCAGGCCCGAGGCTGCATTCTTGCTCACTGCTTGGCTTTTCTATTGTTTCTTAGTATATGGATCTGGCTTTTGAGGCTGTCTGTACCTTTACTTTCGCTTTTTATTTCCATCTCTACTATGTGGTACACAGAAGGGTTATCAATGAATGAATTCACTCGGCCCTCTTGATCCGAATGCCTTCGCTTTCTTTCTCAAATCCAACGTTTGCCATGTTTTTCCCAGGCCTTAAATCACACTGTCATTTCTTGATGGGCCACTGGGCGTGTGAATAGAACCAATAAGATGCATGCATATATACAGATTACATTCACGAAGTAACGTATTTCATGGATTCTAAAATCCCAAGCAATTGCACAAGATGAACCATTACTTTATCTCTAAGGAAGGAAAAACATTGCCAGGGAAACGGTGACACGGCATCCGTCGTATAACGCATCCCAATTTCACAAATGTGTAGTTTAGGATCTGTGGTTTACAATAATGTTCGTTTCTACATGTGCTAAATCACGTAAGCACGCTTTACGCAATCCCAAGTCACACAGAAGAAATTGGCATTACACTCAGGTGAGTGTTTTGCACTATCACACACTAATCATAAAGCACATGCTCCATGCTCTCGGACACCCTTGTCTCTTCCTAATCCTTAATTAGGGTTTTAAATCAGAATGTCTCAGACTGTACCCGATGGAGGACAAGTATGGTTTTTTCCCCAACCCACGACAGTCTGCTGCGTGAGCCTACTGTTCATGACCAGTTCACAACTTCCTGTGTGAATTCGGTAACACCAAACTGGCCTGTACTCTGTTAATGAGATGTGTCCACTGATCACACTCTTAGATGACAACTTGCTGTAAAATTTTCTAAAACCCTCAATTTGTTTTTATCTCATATAGACTAGTAAGCATTTATGGAGCAGCACTGACCACAGACCCCCACTTTGTGTAGTACTCACTTGAGATTCCAGCATCTATTCTAGCAATCAAGAGACTGGAAAAATTCAGAATTACTTTATCATCAGAATTTTTTTTGACATCCCAGATTAAAATAAAGACATATCTGGCTCATTCTAGGACTCTTGGCTCTTTTTTTTAATTTTATTTTTAAATTTTTTTTTTATTTTATGTAATCTCTACATCCAGCACAGGGCTCGAACTCACAACCCCAAGATCAAGAGTCGCATGCTTCACTGACTGAGCCAGCCGGGTGCCCCTTAGGACTCTGTTTCTTATAACAATATGAACATATGTATATTCTTTTTAAACATTTCTGGATCGGGGCAGTTCTGCCTCACCCTTCACTCTGTTAGCAGTCAGAACCAGGTGTTTGCAACAACTACAACCTCCGTTGAATGGCCTTGTACCGATTAGAAACAAAAGCAAATACAACCACTGGAATTAACTTCTTTTTTCCCTTTCGGAGAAAATTATTTTATTGCAGGACAAATAGGGTTTGGCTCTACCTCGGACTGCTCATCACATCGGAGTGGCTGTGCCCAAGAAACAGGAAATGGGAAGACAATGAAGTGGGGAATTCAATGCTTTCACATGGCTTGGTTTTTCTTCTTTTAGGTCTCAATCATGGGGATCTTAATGACCATAACATCCTAGTGGAGTCCAGTAAGTCAGCCTGTGGAGATGCTGCATATCAAGTGTCTGGGATTTTAGACTTCGATGACATGAGCTACGGCTACTACGTGTTTGAAGCGGCCATTACCATCATGTACATGATGATTGAGAGCAAGAGTCCCATGCACGTGGGAGGTCACGTCCTGGCGGGGTTTGAGAGTGTCATCCCGCTGACGCCTGTGGAGAGGGGAGCTTTGTTTCTACTCGTGTGCAGTCGCTTTTGCCAGTCCCTGGTCATGGCGGCGTACTCTTGCCAGCTACACCCAGAGAATGAAGAGTATCTCATGATTACTGCAAAAACTGGGTGGAAGCACTTGCAGCAGTTGTTTGACCTGGGCCAGAGAGCTGTAGAGGAAATCTGGTTTGAAACTGCCAGGTCCTACACCTCCGGGCTCTCCATGTGACTGGAATTGCACAGCAGTGACCAGATCTGGTCCTACGAAGCACTTCCCTGCACGGTAAAGACGACCTGATGGAGGTGACCGGTGCACAGGAAACCACCAAGGACGTCAAGCACTCTCATGACCACTCTTCAGATTTAACAAAGGACCGCCTGAGCAAGCCTGTCTTTCTGGGGGTCCTGCTGGCCTTGTGGATAAAACACGCAGAGTGAGGTTTGCACTCAGATAAGCTCTCAAGGTCTATTCCAGCCCTGGAATCAATGACTGTTTTAAGCTCTGAAAGGAATACATATGTTTAGATAAATTCGCATATTTTAAATAATTGGGTGTAACACAGACACCCGTTAACACATCTCCACTTGTGGAGCCTTCTCCCATTGCTCCGTTTTCTAGGACCCCACAGTACTCTGTCTTCATGGATTATGATTGTAGCCTAAGGCTATTTGAGGGCAGAGACTAGTTCTGTCTCTCCTCTCTTTTTTGTTTTTTTAACACCCGATATACTGCTTTCCTCGTGGTTTCAAAAAGATATTTTGCATGCATAATTGCAAATTAATGTACGCTAAAAGAAAGGCATGTGAACACAAGGCACAGACTAAGATGTCTTAAGAGGAAGCAGACACAGTGCTGCTAAGAAAAAGTTCTAACTTGCTTGAGGCTGGAACGCTAGGGATGGAGGCTGGAAAATTCTGGGCCTGCTGGGGAGCCACGGAAGACATTCGGCACGGCCACCAGCTCCTGAGGTTTTCATAGTGATACTAAGAAAGTGTCTAAGCAGATCACTTAAAATTTGCTCTCATTTATGGCTCTTTTCATATGAATATGTGATGACCTGTAGCTCACCGTATACCAGACGTGAATCATACCACAGTTACCTTCACGGAGTTCTCGTCATGCCTCCCTTACTGTGATTTATTAAAGGGCTGTTTACTCACTCATGTGGGTTTATCTGTTCTCTAAGACGTCTCAAGTCTACAACCCTGGCCATTGTCTCTGGGTCTCTGCCTCTCTCTCTTTCATGAACAAATAAAATATTTTTTAAAAAAGATTTTATTTGTTCATGAGAGACACCGACACCTAGGCAGAGGGAGAAGCAGGCTCCCTGTGGGGAGCCCACCGCAGGACTCGATCCCAGGACCCCGGGGTCACGCCCTGGGCCAAAGGCAGGCGCTAAACCGCTGAGCCATCCCTGAAAGCAGGGATCCCCTCGCTTTCACCATTTATGAATAGCCATTGCTTCTCTGTCTCTGGAGTCGCCTCAGAAGAAATTCAGGTGTAGTTGATAGGGGTTTATTGTGAAAAACAAAAGACACTCCTCTCTCCCCCACCATTTGGGAAATTACAGGAGTTTTAGAGGCTTTGTGCCAGGACCAGGATGAAGACCAAATCTGTATTTCTTATTATATTATAATATCTTACTAAAGAATAGTATCTTATATGTTTATAGTGTTTTACGTGCATTATTTTTTTTAAGATTTATTTATTTATTTATTCATGAGAGATACAGAGAGAGAGGCAGAGACACAGGAGGAGGGAGAAGCAGGCTCCATGCCGGGAGCCCGACGCGGGACTCGATCCCAGATCCTGGGATCGCGCCTTGGGCCGAAGGCCGAAGGCAGGTGCTGAACCGCTGAGCCCCCCAGGGATCCCCTTTTACATGCGTTATGAGCACATCTGTGTTAGGATCAAATGAGATCACTTATGCTTCTGAAATTTAAGGTGTGGTATATATTTTTAAGATTTCATCATTTTTAAAAAAGTAATCTCTTAAACATGACGTTTAAACTTTACCCCAAGATCAAACTGAGCCAGCCAGGCACCCCACATTGTTTTTTTTTAATCTAGTTTGACCATTCAGGAAATTGGGGACCAGAAAAATGACCCGAATCTTGGATTCCACTCCTAGACCATCATTCTTTCTCTTACACCGTGAAACTCGACAGATTCCCTTCTCACTTGCTCCCACTAACATGGGCTCTCCCTCCCTGAATTCCTAACGCAGACATTGGGGGCCACTATCTTGATGTTTAAACACCCACGGCCATGTGTTGATATTTAACCCCGTGTTTGTCCCTATCTCCAGGCTGTTGGTTCACGTAGTTTTAGACTCTGGGGGCACAGGGGCACCTGGCCATCTTAGTGGTAGGACCTGGGATTCCTGATCTTGGGGTTGTGAGCTGGAGCCCCACATTGGGTGTAGAAATTACTAAAAACAAATTAGAAAAAAATACCTCTTTGGCGTCATCAATTGACTACTACGTACCTCCCGCTGTCTTCAGGACCTGTTTGCACGCCGGCCGCTTGCACACCCTCAGGACACTGCTGGATTGAATGGGTTTGCACAAGTGCCCAGCACTGTCCTTCCCACCGTCGAGGAGAAAACCCACTTCCAGATTTGGGGATCGGTACCGAGCGCCCAGCGCCCTCTGCTCTTGCAAGGATCCCTTTCTGCGCAGGCGCCCCTCCCTCCACGCTGCAGAGCATCCCTTCCTGCTGCTCTTACCGGGACCTCTCCGGCAGGGCGTCCTCTTAGGGGCAGGTACGCACTCGAGCTAGGGGGATCGCGGGGGGGGGGGCAAATTAACATGAACCTTGGTGGCTGAAGCCTCAATCATTACGGTCTCCGGGATCCTGCAGGTTGGCAGGCAGCACTGGGGCCACTGGTCTCCCCCCACGAGGGCCCGGGCCTCTGCTGGGAAGACACACGAAGGGACAGTGGGTGGCTGGGGGATGCGCTGACTGCGACTGGACTGCCCGGCACCAACGTCACGCCCAGGCCTGGCAGGTGATGCTGGGGCCTAGTTGGGCAGGTGGCAGGACACCTGTCCCTGTTCTAGGAACCACCGTCCCAAGGGGACAAGACAGAAATCTGTCCTCTGCGACCGACCGCTGGAAGCCTTAGGAGGTCACTTCTGCGGTCACAGGTGCAGCCAGATTCGAGGTGGGGCCTCCGGCCGGGAGGGGGACCCTGAGATGGGAGAGGATCAGCCTCTGGTGCCTTCACACCCCGGAACCTGCAGGAAAAAGAACACTTGGCAGAGGAGCCCCCACATGCTTCCCTCCGTCCTTCCTTCCCGCTTTTCACTCTCTGCTGCGCTGGCCTCTGCTCCCCTGTCCCTCCCTGTCCCTCCCATCCCCTCCCCTCCAGCTTAGCTGGCCCTGGTCTCCCTCAGCTTGCACGGGGACTCAGGGGGCGGGGATGCTCGAGACTCCCGAAGTCAGGCTTGGGCCTGAGGACGCCCTTGGAGCGACCGCAAGGGTGGGGGCCTGGGGGGGGTGTGACCCGCGGAGCTGGGGGGGGGGGCGTGACCCGCGGGGCTGGGGGCCTGAGGGGGCGTGACCCGCGGGGCTGGGGGCCTGGAGGGCGGGTGACCCGCGGGGCTGGGGGCGGGGGGCGGGTGACCCGCGGGGCTGGGGGCCTGGGGGCGTGACCCGCGGGGCTGGGGGCCTGGGGGGGCGTGACCCGCGGGGCTGGGGGTCTGGGGGGGCGTGACCCGCGGGGCTGGGGGCGGGGGGCGGGTGACCCGCGGGGCTGGGGGCCTGGGGGCGTGACCCGCGGGGCTGGGGGCCTGGTGGGGCGTGACCCGCGGGGCTGGGGGTCTGGGGGGGCGTGACCCGCGGGGCTGGGGGCGGGGGGCGGGTGACCCGTGGGGCTGGGGGGGTGACCCGCGGGGCTGGGGGCCTGGGGGGGGTGACCCGCGGGCTGGGGGCCTGGGGGCGTGACCCGTGGGGCTGGGGGCCTGGGGGTGTGACCCGCAGGGCTGAGGGCCCTCACGCCGTGACCCGGGGCGGGTCCTGGGCCGTGTTCGGGGCTCACCCCGAGCGCGCGGGAGGCGGGAGGCGGGAGGCGGGAGGCGGGAGGCCGGGGGCGGGGGGCAGGCAGGGCGTCCGCACCGCCTCCGAGGTCCCCCAGGAGGGAGGACGCTCAGCGCCTGCGCAGAGCCCCTGCCTCGCCGCCCAGGACCACAGACCGCGCTGCCGCCCAGGGATCCGCGAGGCAGGAGCGGCGGGCGGCTCGCGGAGGGGGCGGAGGGGGCGGCGCGGGCGGCGCGGGCGGCGCGGGCGGCGGGGCGGGCGGGGGCGCCGGGCCGCTGGGACCCCCACGGCACGCGGACGGCTGCCCAGCACAGCGACTGCGGCACAGGCGGAGGCCCGGGTCCGCGTGCTGGGGGAGCTCCGCCCCGCCCCCGGCCCCGCCCCCGCCGCCCGACTTCCGGGTCCGCGCTGGCCCCGCCCCCGTGCCCTGCGCACGCGCGGGCGCCATATTTGCAGCGGCTGCTCGGCGTCGGAAGTATCGGCGAGGTTTCTTCCGCGAGGAGCGTGTCGGCGTCGGTCTGTCCTCTTACGTGTGTCCCGCAGGTGAGCCTCTGCCCCCGGGCGCCCGCGGAAGCTTGGCCACCCTCCCTCTGGGCAGGTCGTGAGCGTCGTGGTAGCCGGCTCGGTCTGCAGCCGCCGCCAGGGCGCCCGGGGTGCGTGACTCTGCACCGGCAGGCGGGCCGCCCTGGGGTCGGCGGAGGGGGCAGGGCTTGTGGGCGGGCCTTGGGGCGGGGCTTGGGGCCGGTGCGCGCGTCGGGTCGGGGGAGCCGGGGGCGGGGCCGGGCTGGGGTCAGGGGGCGGGGCCGGGCCGGGGGCCCGGGTCGTGGTCGGCAGGTGGGCTGGGGTTCACGTGGGAGGACCCGCACCCTGCAGGTGCCCGGCGCCCTGACCTTCCCCCTGCCTGTTGCAACAGCTCCCTAACCGCTTACCTGCAGTCTCTGCGGCCGCAGGTGATGTCAGTGCCCACCTGCCCCTGTAGCTCTCGGGCCCACGGTCTTCCTGTGGAGCCCCAGTGCACGAGACAGAAGATTCGCGGTGTTGACCTGCGCCGGCCGGCCCCTCCGGGTTGGGTCTGGGCTTGGGTCTGCCGGCCGGCCCCTCCGGGTTGGATCGCCAGCTGATCTCTCCAGTCTTCATTTCTGACATTGTGGGATTTTTAGGAAAATGAGCTTTGCAGTCCGCAGTTGGCATCTCTGCTAAATCACGCTGAGCCCAGCCGCAGCGTTTCTTTAGCGGGAGCAGTAATGACCCTAACACAGCCGCTCTTACCTCTAGGTTGGGACCCCGTCACTCTGGGAAAGCCTCAGCCCATTAACGTGGCATTCAGGGCTCTGGGGGCATCTGTACCCTTGCCTAGCTCCCCAGCTTCTTCGGATTTTTTTAGCTTTAGCATTTTGTCTCTGGCCTGCTGAGCTGTCCTGTCTCGGTACCCTGTGAGCAGGCTTTCTCCCCTACCCGGGCTGCGCCCCGCTTCTCCCTTCCCTGCTCTTCCTCTTAAGGCCTGATGGTTCTCAGCCTCACCCATCTCTAATTTGAACTCATTTTCTATTTCTCAAAATACACTTTCTTGACTTTTTTTTTAAAAGATTTTACTTATTCATGAGAGACACAGTGAGAGGGAGAAGCAGGCTCCCTGTGGAGAACCCAACACAGAACTCGATCCCAGGACCCCAGGATCACAACCTGAGCCAAAGGCAGACACTCAACCACGGAGCCACCCAGGCGCCCCCTTAGTTTTTTTTTTTTTTTTTTTTAAGATTTATTTATTTATTAGGGAGAGCATGCATGCACGAGTGGGGAGGAGGGGCAGAGGAAGAGAGAGAGTTCCAAGCGGACTCCACGCCCAGTTGGAGCCTGACGAGGGGCTGGATCCCGGGACCCTGCAATCATGACCTGAATCCAAGTCAGACGCCCAACCCACTGTGCCGCCGAGGCGCCTCCGCCTTCTTGATTTTTCCCCATCCCTCTTCCACTGTACCCCTAGCACCTCTGTTTCCACATTGCTTTATAATTGTCTGTCTGGCTCCCTCACCTGAATACCAGAGGGTGTTCAGCAGGAAGCTCTGCGGGAACGGGATCCGGGTTCCCCGTGTTGGTGTGAAGGCAGTGAACAAAATGTATTTTTTGTTTTTTTTTCTTTAAGTCAGAAAATGCTCCTTAATTGTAAATTTCATTTTAATAATGATCTTATTCTCTTTTTACAGGAATCCTGTAAAGCTCAGAAAACATGGTGAGTGATACACATGCCAGTAAGCTGTTGCCTGATAAATCCTATTGTTTGTATCTGTAGATGTGCATGAGAAAATTGGAATGGAAGGGAAAGGGGCTGGGATGGTGTCCTCTTCCTTATGCGTTTCCTCCCACACACTGAGCTTTGCCTGCCAGGTTGTTTTATGAGGTGGTTAGTGGACTTGCAGGAGCCTACTTCTGGTGGATAGGAATCACTTCCATATTTTTCCTTTGCAGTCTCGAAGATATGACTCCAGGACCACCATATTTTCTCCAGAAGGTAAAATGGAAATTGTTTAAGATATTTCAAATAAAAAGATTTCTTTAGAATTTGACCGGGGTGGGGGGGGGTAATCTATAGACTTTATCAAAAATTTTATTAAGTAATCTCTATAGTCCGCATAAGGCCGCGACCCTGAGATCAGGAATCACATGCTTCACTGAGCCAGCCAAGCGCCCCTGCCTACAAACTTTCCTTTTAAATCCTTGCTAAGTTGTTCGTTCTTCTTGTACTTTGGACTAATTGCGATCACCTGGTTGGTCGCATGCTTCCTAGAAGGGTGAAAGCGGGACTCCTGTCCGTGGCCTGCCGGTGTTGGCACTGCTTCCCTTAGGAGCGCTGCTGCTTGGTGACTCACTGCTTGTGTCTTGTAGGTCGCTTGTACCAAGTTGAGTATGCCATGGAAGCCATTGGACATGCAGGCACCTGCTTGGGAATCCTAGCAAACGATGGTGTTCTGCTTGCAGCAGAAAGACGCAACATCCACAAGCTTCTTGATGAAGTCTTTTTTTCTGAAAAAATTTATAAACTGAATGAGTAAGTGAGATCTTAGGGAAGGCAGTATAAAATGTCTCACTTTCTCACATAAGTGCCATTGTACGTATTTCGGGAGGGCTATTCCATGACATGGTACAATTGAACAGTTTGTGTTTATCTCTGGGGATTTTGCTTTTAATTTATTGTTAAAACCTCTTTGGGGCCCAGGAACCACATGTTTCTCTTTTTAAGTACAGAACGAAGCACTCAGTGGAGGCCCCACATCATGAAGTGACAGGAGCCCAGGCTGGTCGTCACTCAGATCTGGGTTGATTTAGAAGCTGTGTGACTCTACGCTGCTTGTTTAACTTCTCTGGGTCTCAGCTAGAGTAGTCATGGCAGTTTGAACCATAATGAATATAAACTCGCACAGTGGCCTGTGGCAGGCTTCAGAGCCTTGTTCAGAATGGCTACTCAGGAATTCTGTGGAGTTCTGCTGACTCTTCCCAAACGCCAGGCCTCCCCGAGGTCGGGGAACAGTGTAGCCAACCCTGTACACCCGGGGACGTTTGTTCCAGTCAGCGGTGCAGGACCTTGCAGCTGGCACGGGCCCTTCCTGGGAGGCTCATTCCAAGGGGTGCTGTCTGTGCACAGTGCCACTGTCTCCTGGCTCGCTGGGGTGACCCCTTGGGATCCCTGGTCCCGGCCTCGTCCTGGCTGCCAGGCAGACTCATAGAACACCCTTCCTGCAGGTCCCTCCCCTTCACCCCCATCACGCTGGGCTCAGATACCGGAGGACGTGGAGCAGCCTGTCTTCCCATCTGTTGACAAGTCTTGGGCTCACTTTAGCTGCTTTAGTGCTTGTCTCTTGCCTGTGCCCAGGGTGGTAATGAGAAATACATCTGTTGAAGAATTTGTGGGAGCCTTTATTTTTCATGTGGAATGACATCAAGTTGAAAGTCTGTCATCGTGAAGCTCCTGTGGAGCATCGTGGTGCATTTGTGACAATGCACTTGTACCTTAGTGCTTGTGAACACCTGTGGCAGACCTCTCCCTGCTTACAGATACGTCTGTCCTCTCCTCCAGGGACATGGCTTGCAGCGTGGCGGGCATAACTTCTGATGCTAACGTTCTCACGAATGAACTGAGGCTCATTGCTCAAAGGTACGGTCGTAAATAGCAAGATACATAAATGAGTGAGTTTCCATGTTTCTGAGGAGAACTGTGAAGATCTAAATCATTTAAAAAGTCTATTCATTGAAAATTAAAGTTTTTTTAAACCAAAGCTATAAAACCTTAAGGGTATTAGGCTGTGGCTACACTCTCCCCGCCTTTTCAAATTACAGGTGACAGTGGAGTTGTCCCTGTGGCATAGATCTCTTTCAGAGGGTATTTTGCTTAGGGGGTGTCTGTGTTTTAGAGAAAAGTCTATTAAAATGCCAATTTCTTTATTGTAGGTATTTATTACAGTATCAGGAACCAATCCCTTGTGAGCAGTTGGTCACAGCACTGTGTGATATCAAACAAGCCTATACACAGTTTGGAGGTACTGAATTTTTTGAACATTGTATTCCAAAAAGTTAAACCACCTTATGAATCATAACCTTTTTGAGATAATAAAAAGAAATTGAAAATGAAATGAGAAAATACTTCACATAAATCCCTGCTTCACCAATTTACTGGCTTCCACTATGTAGATTGTCCTATGTTTTATTAATAGATGCTGGAAGGCCATAATGCCATTTTCAAATCTGGAAACAAATTGCATTTTACATAATAATGAAATTCAGCACTGGTCCTCTGTGTCTTTATTCTCTTTCTTGGCTGCGTCCAAATCCTAGAGACAAAAGTGGAATTTTGGCTGGAGCTTAGCTGTGGCGTTCAGAAAACGAAGCAGTTTATGAATGCTTAACTTCACAGAGGACGCTTTGGTCCTGCTCGTGGGCTCAGGTAACCATAGTGATACGGGATTCAGATGGCTGATACGTTGTTTGTCGTTGCTGTTAAAGGAAAACGTCCCTTTGGTGTTTCATTGCTTTACATCGGCTGGGACAAGCACTATGGCTTTCAGCTCTATCAGAGTGACCCTAGTGGGAATTATGGAGGATGGAAAGCCACGTGCATCGGAAACAATAGTGCTGTGAGTATTTTGGGGGTTGCTATAAAATCTGCCAAAAGATCTAGTAACCCCCATAATTTTGAAGTAGCCATGAGTATAAACTGTTCTAGAATAGCTGCCGCACCCTTACTGTGATGTGAAAACATTGGATTTCTGTTGGTAACGAAGTCACAGGCACTGCTAATACTACTGGGACTTACTGTCTACGTTTATAAAGGAACTTTAATAAAGGAAGTGCTGATTTTCAGTGGGAAGTTTTGGAAATGGGATGTAATTATTTTTTACATCCTAGTTCTCAGACCCTTTGACTTATGTGATGGGCCCCTTGCAGGCCTGGGGAGGTCAGGTTACAGATCCCGTTCATAGAGCGACAACCCCCTTGTCATCCCATCTGCCCTCCCTGCCCTTAGAAGTGTGGGTATTGGTTACAGTGCCCACGGTGGTTCAGCCATTATTATTCTGACCCATCCATGTTCTAGAAATTTAAAGGAAACTCTTTTTTTTATTCTCCTTTATGTTTCATAGGCAGCGGTGTCGATGTTAAAACAAGACTACAAAGAAGGAGAAATGACTCTGAAGTCCGCACTTGCTTTAGCTATCAAAGTCCTAAACAAGACCATGGATGTGAGTAAACTCTCGGCTGAAAAAGGTAATTGGTGTCCACTCCTCCCTTTGGCTCACTTGAGTGAGAGAGCGATTGAGTGGCCTTAACCTATTCCTGAGGGAGGATGCGCGGGCTCGTGGGGTCCTGGGCCTGACCGTAAGCCCATACTACCCTCTGAGCGCAAGGACTTAGGCCAGAGTCTTCTCGGTGCTCACTGACCTGTTTGAAGCAGATACTTTTAGTATGTAACTGACCAGCTCCTCGGCCGCCTGGTGTGTGTGTGTGTGTGTTTGCATACGATGGTGATGGTGTACTTCATCCAGAGACGACCTTTGCAGGAGTCGTGATGTTCTCTGTTCTTTTGAATCCACTGGTCTCTTATGTTATCCCATGTTTGCAGTTTTAAATACTTTATTTAGCGTAAGTCATGTGATCATATAAAACAGTATTTCTAAATAAGGATTTTTCAAAAATTGTGGTAAATTAATAGATTGATTCAGTTTAGCATAATTAAGCTCCTGGTGTCCTTAGAAAATGCAGTCTACTTGCGGACTGCCCTCTGTGGTTTCTCCTGCTCAAAAATCCCTCCTTTGGTATCAGTTTACTTTTCTTGCCTTTGGTCCTGGAAAGATCTTTTTATACCTATGTTTTGAAGAGTTTTCAATGGTCCGTGAACAATGAATGTGATTACGGGTTAGCGACTCTGACTGTACCTCCAGGGGCTCCAACAGGGACGTGGAGGTGCCTTCTGGTCATCGCAGCTAATGGCCGGCCAGCTAGAGCCAGTGGTTGGTGACAGTGGCAAAGGGCGAGTGGGAAGGTTGCGGGGGGTGAGGAGGACACTTAGGAGAGTCGACAGGAACGTCACAGGATGGAAGGTGCTCTGTCGCTGTCAGGACACGTGAGAGCTCCCACAGGAGTACTTGTGCGAGAGTATGCGTGAGCGTACGTGTGCGAGCCTCCCCCCCCCCACCCCCCCGCGTGTCCCCGGGAGCAGCGGCACAGCTGGCAGCGGGCGCCTGGGCTGGGGAGCCGTTGGCAAGGTGCCCGCCCATAACGTAGGCTTGCACTCACTTGCAGTGGAGATTGCCACCCTGACAAGAGAGAACGGGAAGACGGTCATCAGGGTCCTGAAGCAGAAGGAAGTGGAGCAGCTGATCAAGAACCACGAGGAGGAAGAAGCGAAAGCGGAGCGAGAGAAGAAAGAAAAAGAGCAGAAAGAGAAGGAGAAATAGGAGGAGAACCCTGGGCTCTGGCGGCTCCGGGGCCGTGTGCCCGCTGCCCGGCCTCCCTCGCCCGGTGGGCAGACTGGGGCGGGCACCAGCGCAGGCCTGCCGTCTCTGTCCGGTTGAGTCTTGTAGTGACGCTCGGTCGTAGTGGACGCGCTCGTCCCTCCCTGTGTTGGTAATAAAACTTGGAAAGAACGGCCATGGTGAAGGGGGGCGTCTGGGGCAGGAGCCATGACTGTCGTGAGGGGGCCCTGCTTACGGGGGGTCCCACAGGGTCAAGTGCAGGGACGCAGGATCCTCCCCGTCCTGGTGCTGCCGGCCGGTGGCGGCCACAGGGTTCACACCAGACATGAGCACGTCTGTGAGTTGTTGGCAGAGTGTGAGGCGACTCGGGAAACCCCGTGTGGCCACCAGCCAGCGTCCGAGGCTGTGCCCTGACCCCATGTGTCCCTGTCACATCTGTGTGCACGGCCTGCCCCCTGGGTTCTGCCCCTCTGCTCAGGTGGGCTCATGGGGCGGTCAGGCCGAGACCCCCACTCCGAGCTCAGGGGCCCTTCCTCAGGCTGCAGGGGCCCCGGGCAGCTCTGTCTGCAGGGACTGGTCTGAGCAGGGGGGGTGGGGGGGCGAGGGCCAGGCCGGAGGAAGAGTGGAACCAGGGAGGACAGCAGAGGAGCTATGACGAGAGGGCGCTCACTGCTCACATGCCGTCCACCACCACCGGGTGCCCTGACCCCGTGCCGGGGAGCCCCCTGCCCCCCGCAGCCCGGCCATGGGTGCTGTGCAGCCCCCCGGGTGCTTGTCAGCCCTGCGGACACACGAGGACCACGCGGAGCTCGTGAGACATCCGGGGCGGCTCCCCCACGGCTGCCGGTCCTGCCTCGGTGTTCTCTGGCCCGTCTGATGTATGCCTTCTAAATCCAAGGACCCCATCACTGTGGGCAGCTGGCCGTGGCCGCCCCGGGGACCGTGTCATCCCCAGGAACGGGCAGGTGCTGCACAACTCTCGGTGGGGGGGCCAGGTTGGCCTCGGTAGTGCCCATGAGCGGGCTCGGATCACCCAGTCCGTACGTGACCTGTTCTGTGTTCTGTGTGTGATGGATGTTGATCCGTTAATCTCATGGCCGACCCTGGACGCGCCAGCTTCTCCAGTGCCCAGCGTCCCCCCTCTCCTGTTGGGTAGCACGGCCTTGCCCTCATGGACTGTGACGGCAGGGTCAGCAAAGCACAGTGATGTGACAAATTGGCACAAACAGGCCGAGAAAAGGAGCTGAAGCAGGCAGATCCCCAGGTGGCTCAGGTGTCACAGCTGCGTCTACACGTCCACCGTGACCACGAGGGCGCTGTCCGCGGGTGTGGACATGGGTGGCCAGCCAGCCTGCAGGTGCAGGAGGGAGACGGAGAAGGGAGCTAGTACGTCCACGGGCCTCGCTGGCCCCACCATCGGCCAGCGCGGTCTCACGCCTGGTCTCCCCCCAGTCCGCCCACAGCACAGCAGCCAGAGGGAGCACCCCAGGGGAGGCCGGCCCTGCTGTCGCCCTGCTCCGTGGATGCCACTCCCCCCACACTGGCCTCCCAGGCCCGGCCCTGGCCGCCTGCATGCTGAGGGAGGGAGGACGGCTTGTTCCTTCTCACAGCCCACCTCCCATCCCCCTGCCTTGACAGCCCTTCCCTGGTCTCTACCCTGTGGCTCCTCCTCCAAGCCGCCCTCCCCACCGCACGCTTACCCTCCGTCTACACCACTGGGCGCAGACTTCCAGGGCAGGGACTGGAGCCCCGACCCGGCATCAGCAACGGAAACGGGCCTGCCCCAGGCTTCACGTATTGAGGAGTGAGTAAATGGCCCTGGTCTGCTGGAGCCACGACCTCAGGTACCCCCTTTCCTCCCAGGTCAGTACCACTGGTGGGTTTCCTATATTCCGACCCCCCCGCCAGCCCCCGTCAGCATTTTCCTGAAGTTACAACAACCGCAGGGGCTGTGGGGGATGAGAGCCTCGTGCATTTTAACCACATCTGGAGCAAGTATTCAGATTCCCCCTAATGATGGAAAAATCTCAACATATCTTTATCCTAGATTTATTAATTTTTAAAAAAAGATTTTTAATGTATTTATTTGAGAGAGAGCACACGGGGGGAAGCCGCAGAGGGAGAGGGAGAAGCAGACTCACTGCCGAGCAGGGAGCCCGACACGGGACTCGATCCCGGGACCCTGAGATCGTGGCCTGAGCTGAAGGCAGACACTTAACCCCCTGAGCCACCCAGATGGCTTAAGACATTATTTTTAAGTCAGCTCTCCACCCCACGGGGGCCTTGAATTCCCCCCCAGATAAGCATCATGCAGTCCACTAAGCCAGTGGGTCCCGCTCACCCTTTTACTAAAATGACTTCACGCTGTGGGAAAAGTGAGGGGTGGGGCCCCTCTACCTGGTTCCTCCTGGCGGCGAGGGCCCAGGTGAGCTCCGACCAACGGCCGCGATCTCCGCCCAGGGCCACCTGCTCACCTGCTCAGCGGCCTGGATGTAGAACACGGCCCTTCCTCTAGCGCCGGGTGCGGCAGGAGCATGGGGGTGGGGGGGCGCACTGCTTTAAACCTTGAGTTGATGTCATTTGGGGGGGAGTTTTAAAAACTGAACCATGGGGGAGAAATCCTGTGTTCCGGTGTATGATTTACTCCAGACTTTTTTCATCAGAAAATAAGCAAGACTCGAGTTTCTCCAGTCTAGCACTTTGAAAGGTCAGTGGAAGCACTTGTGTTAACTGCAAAAATATTCCACGTTCTGAAAAAATATCAAAGTAGATTGATTTCTGTTCCTTTTTACCACGTTCCTGGTAATTTTAGGTGTAAGATCTGTCCTCAGGTTAACGTGCAGCTGTGCAGGCGGGAGGGCTGTAGTCAGCTCCTTGCTGACGTGCAAGCGCTGCGCCCGCCGTGGCCAGCTGCCTGAGCCTGGGCCGGGGCAAGGGCCGAGGGCCAGTGCTGTGAGCGCGGGAGTGTACACCGGGCGGCCCAGCCGCTTTGCAGGTCTGTGGTCTCTGCCCCGTGCAGTGCAGAAGACACGGAGGGTTTTTTTTTTTCTTTTAATGATTTTGTTTGAGAGCCAGCACGAGCAGGGGAAGGGATGGAGGGAGAAGCAGACTCCCCGCTGAGCATGGAGCCCCACGCAGGACTCGATCCCACAGCCCTGAGGCCATGACCTGAGCCAAGGTCAAGAGACCCCCAGGCACCCCAGGTCTGAGTGAATGAGAGAAACAAGTCCAGGAGCTGGAGCAGGTGGGAAGAGCCAGGTGGGGGCTGCAGCGATGGGAGGAAGGGGAAGGAGCAGGAGAGCAGGACCAGGGCCTCCACCCAGGTCGGCATGACGTCTGCTATCCTCCGTTCTGTGCTGGTGGGAAGAGCCCCGTAGAGTGCACAGCCCCCAGGAGGGGACCCACGTCAGACTGCGTGTTCCCCTTTTCCTTCCAGATGGTCTTCATCTGCATCCGTTCTCCGTCTGCCCATCTCCTTGCCCACCTTCCTGCAACCGCGCTTAGAGCAGCCACGTAGGAGGCCTTGGCACCCGTGTCCAAGCCTCCTCGTGTCAGCATCACACGTACCGAGATACTCCCCACGCCAAAGTACATAAACATCCTATACAGAGACCCTAGCTTGAAAGGATCCGTGCACCGTGATATTTATAGCAGCATTTTCAACAATAGCCAAACTGGAAGCAGCCCAATAAAGCTGTGATTTGTATACACCATGGGGTGTTACTCAGCCGTCAAAAATAAGGACATTTTTCCCTTGAAATGTCAGGGAAGGAGCTGGGGAGTATTATGCCGAGTGAAGTAAGTCGGAAAAAGACAGATGCCACATGGTTTCACTCGTATGTGGAATTCAAGATACAAAATAAGCAAAACTGAGAACCCGAGAAACAGACTGAACGCAGAGAACACCATCCTGGTCACCAGGGAGGAGGTGACGTGGGGGGAACAGGTGACGGGGAGGAAGGAGGGCACCTGCCCTACCGAGCACCGGGCGGCGTAGGGACGTGCATCACACTGAATGTAATGTCACTGGAAAAAATATAAAAATAATATGCCTGGCATGTATTTTTTAAAGTATTTAAATTAATGCGACTTTAATTCTGTCTTTCAGACTAGTTTTCTTGAATGAATTCAGAATTAGATAAAATGAAGTCGTTACTTCCTTATTTTAGTGACCGCTTTGCCGATACATGATTACGTACCATGCAGTGCGCCTGTTCAGAGCACACGGTTCGGCGGTTATGGTTTGCTCACGCGGCTGCGCAGCCAACACCCCGGCTTCAGAGCGTTGCCATCACCCAAACCAACCCTGTGCCCCTTCGCCCACGCCAAGCCTCCCAGCCTCCAGGGCTCCCTTTCCTGCAGGTTTGCCCCTGGGGACACGTGGGGAGCTGCAGTGCCTGCACCTGCAGCCTGGCGTTGCCCGTCACCCTAGTGCGTGCCGGCAGCCCACGGCCTCCTGGACCAGAAAGCGCCAGGAAGCCTTTGGTTGCAGAGTAACGCCGCGTTGTGATCTGAGAGCACCGGTCGCTCACGGGTTGGTGGCACGAGGGTGGTTTCCGTTGGGGGCTGTTGTGAGCGGCGCTGCTACGTGTCCCGTACTGCGTGGACTCAGGCTCTCACTTCCCTTGGGTGTGTGCCCGTGGAATCGCTGGGTCCTAACTTGGTTTATTTCTAATCCACCTTTGTGCCAGATGTCCATATCAGTGATTCAGATTTTAAAGAGTCTACTCTCCCGTGTTCTCCTAAGAGCCCAGCATAAGTGGAACCCGGACTGACTCCTGAGGGCACGTGGACTTGTGTGTTACCGCTGAAGCAGGTCTCATGGTTGGACGGGACTTTTGATTCCCTTCGTGTCTTCGGGAGGACTGTCGGGCGCCTTGCTGCTAACCCTGGGAGGCCAGGCTGCGCCTTTGATTCTGCATCCAGAGCCTTATATAAGAACATTCTCTGAAAACTCTGAATCCTACAGAGTGGGAGACTCCTGGGTAAATTGTCTCCTGAATCCTGAGCAATCCAGTAACTTCCTTTTTCTGATGATGAAGCAGCGTGTGCTCACTTTGGAAAACACACAACAGGTTAAATAAACATCGCCCGCGATCTTGCTCCAAGTCCGCCGGGGACCCCCCCCCCCCCAATGGCTGAGGAGGGCTCCGCGCGGATTGGGTGCGTCACGGGCCATCTGTTTAAAAAGTTTTAAAGAAGAAACTAATGTTACATTTTCTCCTCGTTTTCCAAAAATATCCTGAAGCCGTAGAAAGCCCTCTCTCTCCAGGACAGAGCGGAAACCATCACCCTTGGAGCAGACGGCGTGGGCTTCTCCCTTGCGGCCTCTCGCGGGCGGTGACCTTACAGAGTGTGGGTTGCAGCCCCTCTGCCTTCCTCACCAGGCTCTCTCTGCCTCCTAGCTCAGCCCCCCATCACTTCCGACTTCCCTCCCCAAGAATTCCTAGCGAATTCTGAAACTACCTTGTTTATTTTGTGCCTTCCTCCCTCGCAGTGAGTTCCCTGAAAGCAGGGACATTTCTGTCTTGTCACCTTCCCCCTCTGAGAACTGGGCCCGTGGCCGGAAGGGACAGTGAGAATCGAACTCCTGTTTATTTGACATCCAGGACCAAAGGCTAGGAGCTTCCCGCTGTGCCGCCATTGCTGTGCATGGGAAGGGGGTGCTGGGGGGGCGGGGGGGGTTCAGTTGTGCATCCCACGCCAGCAGGCAAGTTCAGCTCTGGTTCACGGATGGCAAGAAGGTCACATGGAATCAAGGACCAAGAGCTCCTTTGGCATGCAGGTGGCTTCGTGCATTCTTTAGCTTTCAAAAACCTGAAAACACCTGCAATTCTTCAGGCGCGTTCTAGAAGAGCAAGGAAAGAGTGCATCTCAGGTGAGACAGATGTAGAACTGGACGTTACCAAATGATTTCCAATTTTCAGAGACTTGGATCAGGTGGCCTAGATTAGGTTCAAGATAATCAATTTTCTGGACAATCAATGCCATATATTACTCTAACCCTCAGAGGGAACTTTTTTGTATTGCTGGAAGATCTCATCTGGTTTTGCTTCTTGTCCATATAAAACACTCAACATCAATTAGTATTGCACAGGAACTGAAGCTGGATGAGAACCCTTGCTAAGTCAATTAGACTGGATAATTAGAGCAGATTCCCAAACGTATGAAAGAAACAGCTCCAGTTTGGTTCCATTTAGCCCTCCCTTCCTTAGAAGCTTTATACGCCAGTGTACAAATTAAAAATGGAAGTGAAATATACTTAATTTTGAATTTTTTGTATGCTTTTGAGTTTCAGAATTTCATCATATCCCTTGATTGGAGTGGGAATAATCTGGAACAATTAAATTGGCAATCATTTAATCAAATTCTAAGATGGCAGTTCTGCTTGGTGTGCAGCCACGTATTTCTGGAGCATCTGTGGTCTGTACCTGCAGGATAATCTGTCCTTTGAACTTACTTTTGATGTATGTAGCAGTATCTATAAATATCTCTCAGTTCCAGAATAGAAAGTGAGTGACGTGCTGGTTTTATGTTTGATAAGAATACTTAAATTATACCTTTTGCACAGAACATTTACAATTTAATGTCTTGCAGATATTAAAACACAGGCATAAATTTCTTTTGTAAATTTATACTAGTGTGCCATCTATGAAGAAGAGGTCACTTAATGCAATAAATATTTATATATAAATATTGTTGTGTTCACTTAGTACAAATGTTGAGCTTTTACATATTAAGTAATTGCAAATCTGAAAAAATCCATGTCTTTTTTTACTGTAGAAATTCCTGTTTTAGCAGCTTTACTGAGATAGCACTGACATAAAAATAGTGTCTAAGATGCACAACTTGATGTTTAATACATGTGCACATTGTGACATCACTACACTCAAGATAATTAACATACATAGAACTTCCGTGTAACTACCACTGTGTGCATTAAGATTTAAATAAGATCTCTCCTTTTGAATTATTTGTTTTAACAGAAAAACTCTTTCACAAGGATTCATCACTCCCAGGTGTAAAATCTTTGGACATTTAGGGGCATGGGTCATTGCACTGCACTTTTAAGTGGAAAAACGGTATCTTTATTTGTAACCAGAGCTGATATTTGTCCAGGATACGTGATAACTTGCTCTGTAGCGAATTGCCATTTCCTTGTTCACTTGTGTTTTTCTCTTGGTAATTGGGTCTGTGACCTTGCGGTATATATATGCTATTATTAAAGTCCAGTGAGACAGCTCACTTATATATATGGTTTATATTTTTGTGATATGATTTTATGCACTACTACTTAGCTATTACAATCTAGTAAAAATATGGCCAATTAATTTTCTTTCTTAAAGCTTTGTACATTAAAATATGTCTGCCCTTTTACATTTTGATTACAGTCATTGAAATAGCCCTTAAAAAGGACCTTTTATTCTTATACTATTTCTTTTGAAGGACTGAATTTTAATACCCTATCAATACTTGCTTTTTTTTTTTTTTGCTTTAATCTGTGAAAACGCATTTAATTTCAGCAGTGAAGTTGACAGCATCCATTTTTATCTTTAATTAACTTTTCAGTTTGGCTTTCCTCTTAAAGGCTCACAGCAGAATTTATCACCAAACTACAATGGAAATGCTGAATGGGAGATTCGAGAATCCGCCTGGCTCTGCATTTAGCTCAGTTGACCCCATTATGAGAAAGGAAGTGAACAACGTGGGTATGCGAGAGGATTCATTCGGCCAGTAGGCGCGGAGGACAGGCACCAGCTGCCCTCGCTGGAGGGTCCCGCGAGGGAGCAGGTGGGAGAACAATCGCCCCCTAAAGGGGAAGGCTGCCACCTACCCCCCGCCCTGTGGCTGAGCCTCCGCGGGCTTCCTCCTCTGCCTTCGGGTTTTAAGGCCGCACTTAAATAAGACGAATCAGAGGGGGAGACTCTTAACTCTGGGGAAGGAACAGGGGGCCGCAGGGGGGTGGGACGGCGAGTGGGGTGGGCATGGAGGAGGGCCGTGATGGGAGGGGCGCGGGGTGTCCTGTGCAGCTGACCAATCATTCAACTAACAATACACTAGATGTTAATTATATGATTTTAAGTTAGGAAAGGACAAGAAGAGTGGTGGGCCCGGCCCCCTGCCCCCTCGCCAGCTCGGGACGTCGGCGGCCCGGGCCTGCCCGGCGCTCGCTTCCTCCTCCCGGGAGCCCTCCGAGCATCTGCCGTGACCGCGCAGCGCGCCCAGGTGAGGAGCGCAGGCGCGGCCGCCCCCTCGGGAGCCGGGAGCCGGGAGCCCGGAGCCTGCGCGGGGGGAGGCTGTGGGCCGCTGCGGTGGTTACAGACGCGCCGCGCTGGGGGCAGGGCCAGGTGCCCGCGCGGACACGGGCTGCTCGGTCCCAGGAAGCAGTGACGGGGCGGGGGGAGCGGGGACCCGGGGCGGGGGGCGGGCCCGGAGGTGTCGGGAAGCCCGGGAGGCCCCTGGGGGGGGCGGGGTGGCCACGGCTGGGGCCCGGGGGCGCGGCCGCCCTGCGCTTCGGGGCACCTGCTGGCGGTGTCGCCGCGGGTCCCGCGAGTGTCCACCGCCCGCGGGCCGCACTGAGGTCCCTGGGGTGTTGGCCTGGATTGTAGGTGCCCCCGCAAGCGGCCCCGGCGGCCCTGCCCCCGCTGCGCCGCTGTCCTCGGGGGGCGCCCGGGGCGCGGGTGCAGGAGCCGCCGTCCTGCTGGCGGGGGCGGAGGGGACGGGGGGACGGAGGCCCGAGGCTCGAGGCCCGGGAGCCGCGCACGTCAAGCAGCCGCCAGCCCGCGCCCCTCCAGCCCCCGTCCCTGCCCGGATGCACGCGGACCGCCGCCCCTCGGGTCTGCACCCGGCTTCGGAGCGGGGAGGCGGGGCTGCGCGCTCTGCGGGGCGGGCTGCGGACGAGCCTGCCGCTCTGCCCCGCGCTCCCAGCTAACCCGCTGTGCTCCTTCGGGCCCACGGAGCTTCCTCCTAACGAGGAACAGAGGCCGTGACGCCGTCGGCCCGTGGAGGGGGGGCCGCTCCTTACGGAGGTCACGGGGGGCACACGGGGTGGCGGGGGGCGGCTGTGGGTCGGTGCTGAGGCCGCTGCATGTCCTCCGTCCGGCTCCGGAAGGAGGGTCCGGGCTGCACCCCCAGCTCCCACGTGTGGCTTCAGGGACGGGGAGCGGGCGGGAGGCGAGCTCCCTGCCACGTTCTTGGGGGCCAGTTCTCGTGCGGACGCGGAAAAACCTCCTCCCGTCCGTCCGCACCCCCGGCGCTGAGCGCGGCGCGGATGTTCATAGGGACCGTGGTGGTCAGGGCGGACGGGGACCCGCCCAGGCAGCCGGAGGCCAGCCAGGCGGGCGGCCGGGCGCCCGGGGCCTGGTGCTGCCGGGATTGGCCGTCGGGCCGCGGGCTTGGGGCCGGGGGCGGGGCCACTCGGGGGCGGGGCCACTCGGGGGCGGGGCCACTCGGGGCGGGGCCACTCGGGGGCGGGGCAAAGGGGCTTTAGCGCTAAGGTCGCTTCTAAACAGCGAGGCCCAAGGCGGGCGGGAAGGTGGGGGCGTGGCTACGCGCCGGCGGGGCGGGGCGGGGGCGGGGCCTGTGGCGGGGGCGGGGCCTGTGGCGGGGGCGGGGCCAGGCGCGAGCCTCCCCGCCCGCTGGGAGCCGGCGGGAACCTGTGGGCCGAGGTGGCAGCGCCCGCAGCAGCCCGCAGCAGCCCGCGGCAGCGTCGGTCCCGCGTGGGCTTCCCCGTCCCGGCCCCGTCCGTCTGGAGCCACCTTCCTTCCCGCGCGGCCGCCGTGAGCCCCCGCCTGTTTTCCCGCGCGGGGCCGGGCGATGTCGGCGCGGGGGTACGGGCCGGGGGTCCTCGGCCTCGGGCCCAGCCCGCTGCGCCTCCTCCTCCTCCTCCAGCTGGTCGCGGGGCGCTGGGGCCCGGCCGGCGCGGGGGTCGCGCCTGGAGGTGAGGCTGGGCGGCGGGGCAGCCCCTGCGTTCGCCCTCGGAGTACCGGGCGGGGGTGCGGGGCGGCGGGGGGCGCATACAGGGCAGGGGAGGGGGGCACGGGCGGCCGGGGTCGCGGGCGGGTCAGGGAGCGGGGTCACGGGGAGGCGCAGAGAGGTCAGGGGGCGCGGGGCAGCGGGGGGGCGTGGGCGGGTCAGGGGGTGGGGGTCACGGGGGGCGCAGAGAGGTCAGGGGGCGCGCGGCAGGAGTCGCAGGGTGGCGGGGGGCGCAGACGGGTCAGAGAGCTGAGGGTGCAGACAGATCAGGGAGTGCAGGGCGGCCGGGGTCGCGGGCGGGTGGGGGGGGGCCCGCAAAGAGGTCAGGGGGTGCGGGGCAGCCGGGGTCGCCGGCGGGTCAGGGAGCGGGTGGGGGTGGGGCGCCGGGGGCGCAGAGAGGTCACGGGGTGCGGGGCGGCCAGGGTCGCGGGCGGGTCAGGGAGCGGGGCTGGGGAGGGCGCGGGGGGGGGGGTGCAGCCAGGTCAGGGGCCGGTGTGGGGGGCGTCGGGGGCGCGGGGCAGCCGGGGTCGCGGGCGGGTCAGGGAGCGGGATCACGGGGGTGGGGAGGGTGCAGACAGGTCAGGGGGTGCGGAGCGGCCGGGCGGCCCCGGAGGCTGGTGTTGGGCCCCAGCTCGGGTTCGCAGGGAACGCGGGGCGCAGAGGCAGCCGTTCAGTACGGGGTCCGGGGCCGAGCGAGGTTGCGGCGGTGAGTTCGGCGGCCACGGGGGTCGCTACTGCGGCCCCGCCGCCCTGGGACCCGCGGGGAGGCCGCGTGGACCCCGCCGCAGCTCCGAGGTCCCGGGCGCAGGCACCCAGCGGGGCGGCCCCGTGTGGGCGCAGGACCTACGGGGCTGAGACTGCGCGTGGGGACCTTGGGGAGCCTCCGGGCCGGGTGGGGAGCGCCCTGCATCCCCAGCTCCTGGCTCCGCAGCCGGCCTTTCAGCCTCCAGGCGGGCGCCGAGGTGTTTTGCGCAGGAATAGAAAGAACAGAAGAAAATGCTCAGTGGGCCTCACTTCCCAGGGCTTTAGGAAATATCATAGTCGCTCCCCTCAGCGTCTTGGGGAGAAATGCTACCATTTCTGGAGCAGCTGTGACAGGTGAAGGTGAGAGCCGAAGTTTCCAGCAGAAGTTCAGCCTCCGTGGGTGAAGTTTCCTAGAGAGGAGACATGTTCAGGTGTGGGAAGAATCTCCCCCGCCTCCCCTTAAGCTTTGTCAACAACGATTTCTGACTCCAGAAGCGATGATCTTGACACTAGAGTTGTTTATTGCCGGGCGCACTGCGGAAGGAGCCCCGAGGGAAATCACCGGGAGGTGACTTCGACATTTAGAGAAAGTCCTGTGCTGAGCATGTCCCGGTCATAACCAGAGGAAAGGACTGATGCTCGGGACCCCACGAACCTGGGTTCGGGGGACTCCGGGGCGTCATCTTCACCTGGACAAGTGTGTTGGTCGGCTTCCGTTGCAGCACTGGGGTTACCTGAGTCCTCTCCAGAATTAGGTAGTGAAATGCCAGGTGCCGAGCCGGACAGTCTAGAGAGCCATCGTTTCCTGCACCTTTTGCTGAAAGTGGAGCTTTTCTCCTGTTTTAATACAGAACATTGTACTCAAGCTGTGAATGGGGTCCGCAACCTACGACCCCGCGTGGTGCTGGGCGCTGTCCAGGCCGATCCATCTCCTTTCTGACCCACGCTACTTAGCAAGTACCTCTCAATAACATCACGTTCTATTACGTTTATGTTTTCTCTTTGTCCCACGTGAGCTCCTTAAGAACTGGGATTTTTTTTTTTTCAATTTTAATTTCAGTATAGCGAGGAGCCCCATAGATGTTGCAGAGGGATGGACCGGGCAGTAAGCTCTCTCTATGTTACTTTGCTCATCCGTAGAATGAGGGTTCGTTAATGGCTCCCCACTCCAGCTCTAAAACTTCCAAGAGTCTGTGTGCTCTTAGTGATTGTTTGGAGAACAAAGTGATGTTAAATGGATGATGGAATGCACACTTGCTCCTAAATGGTGATGGGATTTGTGGGGTGGCTTACAGTACTGTCTGGAGACCTGCCACTAATTGCCGTTTCCTTGGGCATTAGCTTGACCTCACTTTATTTCTCCCTCTTTAAAATGAGAGGGTGGCGGTAGATGTTTAGGTCCCATCAGCCAAAATCTACATTTTGCTATTTTCATATTTACCTTAGAATTTCAATAATCACTGTTTCTTTTTTTTAATTTTTAAAAATATTTTATTTATTCATTCATGAGAGACACATACAGAGAGAGAGAGGCAGAGACCCAGAACCTGACGTGGGACTTGATCCCAGGTCCTCAGGACCACACCCTGGACTAAAGGCGGCACCAAACCGCTGAGCCACCCGGGCTGCCCCGTAATCACTGTTTCTTACGGTTTTCTGTGAACCAATCCTCAGGAAACCAAAAGTCTAGTCTGCCAACAGCCGTACGTTCATGGGTGATGGAAAATTGCAGAATTTGAAAAGTGGCTCAAGAGGCAATTTTGTCTGTATTGTATTAGTGGGGCACTGGGCTGGCTCAGCCGGGAGAGCATGTGATTCTTGATCTCAAGGTCATGAATTCGAGCCCCACCGTTGGCATGTAGAGATTACTAAAAATAAAGTAAGAATTAAAAAAAAAAAAAGAATAATTAGTACATTAAGATAATACAAGCCTTTTTAACCAATCTGACCATGACTGGGACAGTGATTTATGTCATCACTCAGTTATATTTCTTAGCTATGTGACATTTTAAGTGGTTGAAACTTTATTTTTAGTATATATAGTAATAGATCTATCGTTAAAAGGGAACTAAAATAACTATTTATGGAAAGTGAGAGCTGTGAAAGATTTTTTTCTCTTCACCTTTAATTATTTTCATTTTCATTCACATTTGCAGAAGCTAACAGGAATACCCCCATGGTGGCTGTCATCTCTGCTTTTGTGATGATATTGAGAAGAATCTCTAGGTGCCTCAGTTCCTCAGGCAAACCTCTCACATTATTTGAAATGGAACATTATTTTGGTTTCCTTGCAAATACTAAATATGCTCTATGAGCTAGGCTGTGAGCACCTGGCAGGTAGGGTTCTTGGGTGCATTTCCTGATGCACCTGACTTAATGTAGACTATCAATGGCACTTTGAAAGGTTCCCAGTCATTTATTTGTCAGAATAAGGTTTTTTTTTCAACCTATAATCTACAAATTAGATCTAGCAAGTAATTTTTTGTAATTAGGATATGAATTTTTAGTACAGTAATTTCAGTACAGAACATTTTTCTTCTAATACTATTATTCTTCTCCCTTAAGAATTGGAATTAATTTTTTCAGATGTAATTTTAAGTTTAATATTAAATAAGCATGTCTTGACAGTATGAGTTGGCAAATATTGGGATAGTTTTTGATAAAAGTTTATGACTTGTTTGTTTAGAAGTCTAAACAGACTCTCCAGAACACCAGAGGTATAGTTTTATAATGACAGGAGGATAGAAGAGATTATTTCAATGATCCCTTTCTGCTAAAATTTTAATCTAAATGGTCTGTTTCCATTTTGGGGAAGCGGGATATTGTTTCTACTAACTGAGTTTAATTCAGAAACCTTATGCTTTCTTCTTAAGTAGATTTATAAAGTAAAGCCTTTTACTAGTAAAGAGAGCAATTAAATATGAATATTTGAATCTGACAAAAAGGACAGCATGACACTCTTTTTTTTTTTTTTGAGGCGTGTAATGTAATATGCTTTGACAGTCACATAAATATCTGCACCGAAGTGTGATAGGGCCTTTAATTAGAAACCTGCCAGGCATAACAGTCACAGAGGAAAGTGTGCTCAGTTTTCTACCAAACATTCCCTCCACCTGTGGGCCTGAGAGCCGTGGTTCTCGCTCACGGAGACGGGGTGCCCTGTAGTCCTGCCGGGGCTGCTTATGTGCCCACTTTCACGGACCGTGGAGCCTGGAGCGTGGGTACGCACACTCTGCGTTGCTACTTCCATACTATTACCTCTCGTTTTTCCCTTTTGAAAAGGATATTCTTCTGCTAGCAGGAATTTACGTGTTTAATGCAAAGAGGAATGCACACACTCCTATAGCAGTACGAGTGAGTGCCGGCTGCCACGCTAACCATGGGATGTTACTGCGTCCAGAGTTTTCTGTCTGCGTGTCTGCTTCTTTGCTACGTGCGGGCTTTCTAGTAGTGTCAGATTCAGAAAATTATGGCCAAGACCCGTGTCAGGGAGCTTACCACCAATGTTTCTTCCAAGAGTTACATGGTTTTGGATCTTATGTTCAAGTCTTTAAACCATTTTGAGTTTATTTTGTGCGTGGTGTGAGAAAGTGGCGTGGTTTCATTCTTCTGCCTGTGGCTGTCCATTTTCCTGACACCATTTATTATTTCCTGACACCGTTTACCTGACGCCTGTCCTTTCCTCCTTGGGTATTCTTGGCTCCTTTGTCATCAATTCGCTGACCGTAGAAGCGTGGGTTTATTTCTGAGCTCTCTACTCTGGTCCCGGATCCATGGGTCTGGTTTCGTGCCAGGACTGTACTGTTTTAGTGACTATAGATTTGCGACATGGTTTGGAACCAGGGAACAGGATAACCTCCAGCTTAGTTCTTCTTTCTCAAGGTTGTGTTGGCTCTTCTGAGTTTTTATGGTTCTGAACAAAGTTTAGGATTATTTGTTCTGTTTTCTTGAAAAATAACATTGGGATATTGATAGGGATTGCATTGAATCTGCAGATTATTTGGGGGTAGTATGGACATTTTAACAATATTTTTTTAATCCTGAGCATCTTTCTATTTATATCTCTTATTTTCAATTTCTTTTTTTTTAAACTTTTTAAAAAAATTTATTCATGAGAGAGAGAGGCAGAGACACAGGCAGAGGGAGAAGCAGGCTCCATGCAGGGAGCCCAATGTGGGACTCGATCCCGGGACCCCAGGATCACACCCTGGGCTGAAGGGAGATGCTCAACCACTGAGCCACCCGGGTGTCCCAATTTCTTTAATGTCTTGGAGTTCTCGATATACAGGTGTCTCATCCCCTTGGTCAAATTCATTCTTAGGTATTTATTTCAATGCAATTGTAAATGGGGCTTTTAAAAAACCTTCTTGGGATCCCTGGGTGGCACAGCGGTTTAGCGCCTGCCTTTGGCCCAGGGCACGATCCTGGAGACCCGGGATCGAATCCCACGTCAGGCTCCCGGTGCATGGAGCCTGCTTCTCCCTCTGCCTCTCTCTCTCTCTCGCTCTCTCTCTCTCCCCCTCACTGTGTGCCTATCATAAATAAATTAAAAAAAAAAAAACACCTTCTCTTCCCGATGGTTTACTATTAGTATATAGAAATGCAGCAGGTTTTTTGTGTGTTGATTTGGTATCCTGCAGCTTTACTGATTTTGTTTATTCTTACAATATTTTTGGTGGAGTGTTTCAAGTTTCTTTTTTTGTTTAGGATTTTATTTATTTATTCATGATAGACACAGAGAGAGAGAGGCAGAGACACAGGCAGAGAGAGAAGCAGGCTCCATACACCGGGAGCCCGACGTGGGATTCGATCCCGGGTCTCCAGGATCGCGCCCTGGGTCAAAGGCAGGCGCTAAACCGCTGCGCCACCCAGGGATCCCTGTTTCAAGTTTCTATATGTAACATCATGTCATCTGGAAGTAGTGACATTTTTACTTCTTTACCGATATAGATACCTTTTATTTCTTATTCCTGCTTCACTGCTCTGGCTAGGACTCCGGTCTGTGTTGGATAAAAGTGGTAAGAGTGGGCATCCCTGTCTGTCCCTGGCCTGAGGAACGGCTCTCAGCTTCTCACCGTTGATTGTGCTCTTAGCCGTGGGCCGTACCGCCTTTACTATGCTGAGGCAGATTTCCTCGGTGTCCACTTTGTTACGAGGCTTTATGGTGAGTGGATATTGAAGTTGGTCAAGTGCTTTTCTGCATCCTCTGTTGCGAGGATCCTATGATTTTTATCCTTCATTTTGTTAATTGGTGTATCACACAGACTGGTTTGTGGATTTTAAAGCATCCTTGTGTCCCTGGGAGAAATCCCCCTCGATCGCGTTGAATGACCCTTTTGGTGTGTTGATTTGGTTTGCTAATATATAGTTGAGGATTATTGCATCTGTGTTGATCAGGGATAGTAGCCCGTAATTCTCTTTTCTGTGGCATCCTTGTGTGGTTTTGGTTTCAGGGTAATGCTGGCTTCGTAAAATGAGTTTGAACATGTTTCTTCCTCTTCTATTTTTTTTGTCAGAACTTGAGAGTTTGAGATGAATTGATAATAATTCTTTGAATGTTCAGTAGAATTCACCAGTGAATCCATCTGGATTTTTCTTTTCTGTGAAATTTTTAATTACTGATTCAATCTCCTTACTAGTTATCAGTCTGTTCAGCTTTTCTGTTTCACCATGATTCAGTCTTGGTAGATTGTATGTTCCTGGGAATTTATGTGTTCTAGGTTGTCCAATTTGTTGGGATAGAACTATTTGCAGGAGTCATTTATGGTCCTTTCTCTTTCTGTGGTATCATTTGTAACATTTCCTGTTTCATTTCTGATTTTCTTTATTTGGGTCCTCTCTTTTTTTTTTTTTTTTGATGACTCTAGCTAAAGAGTGTCAATTTTATTTATCTTTTAGAAAATCAGCTCTTAGTTTCATTGATCTTTACTTCATTTTTTAGTCTCTATTTCATTTATTTCTTTAATCTTCATTATCTCCTACCCTCTAACTTTAGGCTTTGTTCATCTTTTCCTGGTTCCTTGAGATTGTTTATTTGAGACTTGTTTCTTGAGGTAGACATTTATAGCTATGAACTTCCCTCTTAAAGCTGTTTTTGCTGCATCCCACAAATTTTAGTATTTATATTTCCATTTTCATTTCTCTCAGGGCATTTTTAAAATTTCTCTTTTGATTGCTTCTTCAACCCATTAGCTGTTTGATAGTATGCTGTTTAAACTCCACATATTTGTGAATTTTTCAGTTTTACTCATTGATTAATTTCTAGTTTCATGCTGTTGTGATCAGAAAATATACTTGACATGATTTTAATCCTCTTAAATTTATTAAAACTTCATTTGTGGCCTACCATATGATCTATCCTGGAAACTATTCCATGTGCATTTGAAAAAATATATATATATTCTGTTGCTTTGGATGGCATGTTCTATACATACGTAGGTCTATCTGGTTTAATGTGTCCTTTAATACTGACATTTCCTTGTTGATTTTCTGTCTAGATGATCTATCCATTTATGTAAATGAGGTATTAAAATCCCTTACTCTCATTGCATTGCTATCTATTTCTCTTTTTAGATCTGTTAATATTTGCTTTATATATGTAGGTCCTCCCAAGTTGGATGAATAAATATTAACAAATATTGCATCCCTTTTTTAGATTGTCCCCTTTATCATTATGTAACAGCCATATTTGTGTTTTTAAAAATTTTCATTTACTTTTTAAAGTATATTGTATGCCCAGTGTGGGGCTCGAACTCAAAACCCCAAGATCAATAGCTGCGTGCTCCACCCACAGAGACAGCCAGGCACCCCTACAGTCTTTGTTTCAGGCTGATAAAAGTATAGGGGCTCCAAGATGGGTTTTTTTTTTTAAGATTTTATTTATTCATTCATGAGAGACACAGAGAGAGAGAGGCAGAGACACAGGCACAGGGAGAAGCAGGCTCCATGCAGGGAGCCCAATGCGGGACTCGATTCCGGGTCTCTGGGATCACGTCCTGGACCAAAGGTGGCGCTAAACCACTGAGCCACCCGGGCTGCCCTGCTCCAAGTTTTCTTGGCTTCCATTTCCATGGGGTCTTTTCCATCCCTTCACTTTCAGTCTGTACGTCCTTACATCTAAAGGGAGTCTCTCATAGGCAATATATAGATTGGTCTTTTTTTTTTTATTTTTTATGATAGTCACACACAGAGAGAGAGAGAGAGGCAGAGACATAGGCAGAGGGAGAAGCAGGCTCCATGCACCGGGAGCCCAACGTGGGATTCGATCCCGGGTCTCCAGATCGCGCCCTGGGCCAAAGGCAGGCGCTAAACCGCTGCGCCACCCAGGGATCCCGGTCTTTTTTTTTTTTATAATCCATTCAGCCACTCAGTGTTTTGATTAGAGAATTTAATCCATTTATATTTAAAGTAGTCATTGATAGGTATATGCTAATTACCATGTTGTTAATTGCTTACTAATTGTTTTTGTCGTTCCTCTCCTTTCTTGTTCTCTTCTTTTTGTGGTTTGGTGATTTTCTTTAGTGGTATATTTATATTCCTTTCTCTTTATCTTTTTTGTATTTATAAAAGGTTATTGCTTTGTGGTTACCATGAGGCTTACATATAGCAATTTATGTCTTTAACAGTCTATTTTAAATTGATAACAACTTAAATTTGATCCCATTAAAAAATTCAACAGTTTTATTCTTTCTCTGGCCCATGTTTTATGTGTTTGATGTCACATTCTGCATTTTAAAAATCTTTGGTATTCCTTAACTAATTACTATAAACATAGTTTATTTTTTTACTACTTTGGTCTTTTAGCTTTCATACTAGCTTTGTAAGGAGTTATATATATTTTCCTTTCTAATGAGATTTATTCTTTCATATATTTTCTTGTTATTAATTAGTGCTCTTTCTTTTCAGCTTGAAGAAATCCCTTTAGTATTTTTTTGTAAGGCTGGTATTGTGGTCATGAACTCTTTTGCTTCTCAGGAAAACCATTTATTTCTCTTTCAGTTCTGAATGATAACTCTCCTGGGTGGAGTATTCTTGGTTGGAAATTTTTCCCTTTCAGCACTTTGTGTTTTTTTGTTTGTTTGTTTTGTTTTGTTTTTGTGATAGTCATACAGAGAGAGAGAGAGGCCGAGACATAGGCAGAGGGAGAAGCAGGCTCCATGCACCGGGAGCCCAACGTGGGATTCGATCCGGGGTCTCCAGGATCTCGCCCTGGGCCAAAGGCAGGCGCCAAACCGCTGCGCCACCCAGGGATCCCTCTTTCAGCACTTTGAATATATCATACCACTGCCTTCTGACCTGTAAAAATTTCTGCTGAAAAATCTGCTGATAGCCTTATGGGGTTCACTTGTATATAGGTTGTTTTCTCTTGCTGCTTTCAATATTTTATCCTTATTTTTAACTTCTGACATTTGAATTATAATGTATCTTGGTGTGGATCTCTTTGAGTCCTATTTGGGACTCTCTGGGATTCCTAGGTCAGGATATATGCTTCCTTCCCCAGGTTAGGGAAATGTTCCACCTTATTTATTTATTTAAAGATCTTTTTATTTATTCGAGAGAGAGATCCCAGGACCCAAGATGGTGACTTGAGCTGAAGTCAGATGCTTAACTGACTGAGCCACCCAGGCACCCCTCTCTCTCTCTTTCTCTGTTCTTCCTGAGATCCCTGTGATGTGAGTGTTAGTCCATCCGATGTTGTCCCGTAGGCCTCTTACGTATCTTCACTTTTAAAAATTCTTTTTTCTTTCTGCTGCTCTGTTTGGGTGAGTTCCACTGTCTTGTCTTCAAGTTGACTGATCCTCCCTTCTCCTTCCTCTAATCAGTGTTGAACTTCTAACTGTATCTTTCAGTTCAGTTATTGTATTCTTCACTCTGTGACTTCTGTTTGGTACCTTCATGTATTTTCTAAATCTTTGTTGAAGTTCTTGCCGTGTTCATTCATTCTTCTCCCCAGTCTAGTGAGCATCTTTACAACCATGACTTTGAACTCTTTATCAAGTAAATTATCTTCATTTCATGAAGGTTTTTTTCTAGGCTTTTATCTTGTTCTTTCAGTTGGAACACACTTCTCTCTTTCTTCATTTAGTTTGAGTCTCTTTTTTATAGATCATTCATTCATTCATTCATTTGAGGCACAGAGACAGGGGTAGAAACACAGGCAGAGGGAGAAGCAGGCTCCATGCAGGGAGCCCTAGCTTGACTCTCCGTGTTGGTGTCTGTCGTTGAACAAACACCTGTCCTAGTCTTGAAGGAGGGGCCTGTGTAGAAGGTGAACCTTGTCATTCAACCCTGCCCAGTTCTTTGTTGGCTCTCAAACCTTTGTGCATGTCCAAGCAGCCTGTTATATATATATATATATATATATATATATATATATATATATATATTTTAGAATTTTTCTTTTTAAGATTTTTTATTTATTTATTCATGAGAGACACACAGAGAGAGGCAGAGACACAGGCGGAGGGAAAAGCAGGCTCCACGCAGGGAGCCGGATGCGGGTCTCGATCCCGGGACCCCGGGGTCACATCCTGGGCCCAAGGCGGGCGCTCAACCTCTGAGCCACCCAGACGTCCCAGCCTGTTATATTTTTAATAGCTTCCAGTAGGTGAAGATGTTCCAAGACCTGTCAGTCTACCTAAGGGAGGATATTAGTACCTGGATTCAGGGTGTTTGGTAGCTAGACCCTCAGGTAGCAGCTTTATTCATTTACTCATTCATTTAAAGTAGGCTCTATGCCCAGCATGGGGCTGGAACTCACAACCACAGGTCAGGAGTCACACAGTCTACTGATTGAGCCAGCCAGGTGCCCCCAGGTGGCAGCTTTTAAAAGTCTGCTAACATAGGGGCCCCTGGGTGGTGTAGTCCGTTGAGCATCTTTCTGACTCTTGCTTTCAACTCAGGTCGTGATCTTGGCATCATGAGATTGGGCCCTGCATTGGGCTCTAGGCTTGGCAGGGAATCTGCTTGAGAGTCTCTCTTCCTCTTCCTCTGCCCCTCCCTCACTCCTGCTCACTCTCTAAAATAAATAAATCTTAAAATAAATAAATAAATAAAAGCATGCTAATATGTAGAGTTGTGTGGGACCGCAAGAGCGAACCCTAGTGGCCAGGTGACCTGGCAGTTATCCACTGGGGGGCAGCTGCAAAGCCTAAGCTCCCGACAAGTATATAAAGGCTTTCCTGAGCGATGCTGGCAGTTGGAGCAAGGCAGGAGGAGAGCACCAACGTGGTGTCCACAGCTTGTGTTGGCTGGGATCCCCCACAGTCCACTGGATTTATGCTAACCCTGAAGCCTGCCCTTGAGGGCAAAGATCCAGAGGAGTTAGAGAGCGCCTTCACAGAAAGACCAGCTGGGGGTGTGTGTCTGTCTGTCTCAGTCTGCTGTCTGGGCCATGCCCGGGGGTGGTGCCCTCCAGGAACTGGTTCTTCAATTGCCAGTCCCAGGGGACCCAGGAGAGCGGCACCCTCCACCCCTCCCCCAGCCATCTCCTGAGCCATATGGTCAAGGGGCATTCTCTGGGCAGCAGCTGCAGACACGGGCACCAGATGTAAAAAACAGGACACTAGTCATTTGTAAAGCCTCCTTCCAGGAGACCCTGGTCCTCCAGAGCGTGACAGGGAGAGAGCAAGCAGTGTCTACTCTCTGGGGGTCCAGAAAAGTTCACAGTCAGCCCCTGGATGAGAGTTTAATTAGAAATGTGCCCATCAGGCCGGAGCCACGATGGTTAGCTAGTAGGCCTCCTCCACAGAGACTGAGCTCCTGGTGCCTTGCCCCTTGCTGTGCCCTGGGGACGGAGGCTGTTTGTGAGCTCTTTCTCCAGTGCACACGGTCCTGTGGGACCCACCAGCACAAGCCCCACTGGCCGCCAGTGACCGGTGGTGAAGAGACGTCCCTTGTCAGCAGCTGCGAAAGTCAGGGCGACAGACAGGGGTGCAAGCCCCTTTTCGGGTGGCACCAGTTGTTGCAGTCCCATGGGACCAGGAGTCAGGCAGTCAAGGAGCATCCCCTGCCGGGCGCCACAGAAGTCAGGGGACCAGACGCATGTGCAGGCATGAGTACTGGTGCTCTGATGGCCACAGAGGTGACCTGAGTGGTGCCCGTCCCGGGGCTGTGGCCATGGCCTCCAGGTGTGGGGGACTCAGGCCAAAGTCTGCGTCTGGAGACGCCCCTTCACTTTGGCCGGCTGGTGAGTTGCGGGCCTGAGAGCCATCTTCCAGCTTCTCATGGCCTCTCGGGCCCGGGACGTGAGCCCTCTTGGTCCTCAAAGTTGGATGTTAGGGCTCATTTCTCACTTGCAGGTCTTAAACGTTAAGGTGCCCGGCGGTGTGGGTTTTGAATCCCTGGCTCCTTGGGGGGCGGGCCTGGGTTTTGAGTTTTCTCTTAGTTATGGGTTGCCCTGCAGGGTGCGGCTTATGGCGTCCTGCCTGCTTTAAGGTGGTGGTCTCCCCAGTGTCTGATGTGTAGTCACACTCAGCAGCCATCTGGGTTACTTAGGAGGAGCTTGTCCCGTGTGTGGTTATAGACCCAGTATGTCTGCGGGAGGAGGTGAGTCAGGAGCCCCTACGTACATCACTGTCTTGAACCTGAACCTCACAGTATGGACTTTGGATATTTTATTTTATTTTTTTTACTTTATGATCAACAGCATATATGTAGAATCAGGCAAAGCTTTTTTTTCTCTAAGTCAGGGTCTCTCAACCCCTGATATTGGAGCTGGAAAATTCCTTGTTACATGAAGCTTCCTGCGTGTTGTAAATTGTTTGGCAGCATGTCTGGCCTCTAGCCACGATGCCCGTGGCACCCACCAAAAAATGTCTCCAGATACAGTCTGATGGGCCTTAAGGGACAGAATTGGTCTCACCCCTGCCCCTGGAGAGTCATTGCGGTAAGTCTTGCGGACTACGGCTTCCAGGTGGTGTGGGCTGCAATCTGCAGGGGGTGGCGAGGCCCCAGATGCTGGTTCCACAGGCTGGAGGCAGGGCCGAGCACCCCTAAGGTGCTCAGGGGACGCGGGTGCCGCTGGCCGGAGCTCCACATGACCAGCACACCTGTAGACGTCTTCCCATTCCTATCAATTGGGCGGATTTTCGGGAGAATCCAATGGCAATGATTATGGAAATGGTGAATTTGAGTGAACTGTAGCCCATCAATGTAAGACCAGTAGAAACTAAGAAAACGAGCTCTGTCCTCCCTCCTCACACTCCGCTGCCGTCCTTCGAGCCCTCCGTGCTCACTCGGACAACTCTAAAGGGGGCGTGTGCAACAGCCTCACCACGGTCACCCAGACCATAGCAAAGGGCGGCAATGGCACGTGCCACCGGGCGTCCTGACCTAGGGTGCTATCGACGTACCAGCTGCCGCTGGCTGTGCGGCCGACTCAGACGGCGGGCCCTGGGCGTACCTGGGCTGATTCTCACCCTGTCTCCTCTGTGTCCGATGTCTCCTCTCCTTGAGGACTATTGACCGGACCTAAATTTAACACTGTCTAAGGTCATTGTCTTACTGCAGGTGTTCCAAGAGTCCAGGAAATATGTTAAGTCAGGTTTACTAAAGCGTATCAGTTACAGAGAAGCTTTATCCCATAATGCTGTTGTAAGAATCAATAGAAGGTGTGATGAAAATCCCGAAGTGAAAAAAATCCTCCACATTTCATCCTTAATTCTTAAAATAATGACTGGTACGCATACTTATCTGTTGTGTTGTGGCAGTTGGATACAGAACACATTTCTCCTCATTTGCAAAAGAATTATGTTCAGTGCTTGATCTTGCTATTGCTTAAACCAACCAACCTAGAATTCCTGCAAAGAAGATTGTTTTTTTTTAAAAAAAAAAAAGGAATAGAAGTCATTTTTTAAAAAAATAAAACAAGGAGACTTAGAAAAGTGAATTAACTGCCCCAATAATGCCTTGAACCGTGCACTGGGGGCATAGTATTATATAATACATTGTATGTACTCGTACAAGCCTCTTTAGGGGCATTCCCTTATTTCCTTCTTGTGGCAGCCAGTGAAGGAGGAGGGGGGCTATTGGCAGTACCCAGCAAAATTTAAAACGTGTATACCTTTGACTCAGCAGTTCTAAGAAGTCGGTGCCACGGGAATCCTTATATAAGTGTGGGAAAATAGATGTATAAGGATGCTAACACGGCATTTTCCTCATTGTAGCATGCTTAGAAATAACCCAGAATTGAAGACTGTGTGAATGCCCATTGATGGGGAAAAGCTTAAATCACGATAGACTCAGAACACAGCCCTCTCTGCAGCTCGTGGAGGAGTGGGGACAGAGAGGCTCGGACTGACGTGTACTCCGGGATGAAAACAGAGGCCCCAGAGCTTGAGAAGAGCAAAACGTTTGCTCCTTGTGCATGTGTGTGTAAAAGTGTCTGCACATCACACCTCACAGTGGTTACCCTTGCAGGAAGGGAGGCGGGGAGGAGGACAGATGCTACTCGATGAGTTCTTCCGGATTGAATCTTGGCAATGCTCATGTAGTATTTAGTTACTTTGTAATTAAAGTTTTATTTTGAGAAAAAGCAGAAGTGAACCTGGGTCCTAGCTCTACCTGTGCTACTTAGGTTGGACCAGTGGTTCTCAACCCGAGTAGTTTTGCAACACCCTTCCCCACTCAGCCCCCTCTCAGCCCCCAGGACCTTTGCAACAGCTGGAGGCATTTCCAGGTGTTACACTGTGGGGAGGGAGTGTGTAGCAGGTAGAGGCCAGGGAGGCCGCCGGCCCCATCAGGCGCAGTTTTGTACGGATGCCCTTTGATGACTCGCCCTTTCTGCCCCGTGCCTCGGGCACCACTCCAGGCCCTGGGGGCTTGGGCTTCAACATGAACTCTAGGGGGACACAGACATCCACACTATGACACGTGTCATTTTCTTTTTATTACAATAGTTCTCGAAAGCAAAGCAAGTGGCGGGTAAATCCGTCTCCAGATGTGGGGATGTCACACCTACGCCCAGGAAGGACGGCGAAACCATGGGTCTTTGGAAATCGGATTTCACCCGGCCCGTGATCTGCTCCCCGTGGCCCGGGCTTATTCCACCGTGAGACTCCACCCAGGAGTCCAGCCCTGAAAGCACTTGTTTTCCGAAGACAGTTGGCCTCTCTGGTTATTTTCTTGAATAAAGAGAAAACTTGGGCAGCCCAGGTGGCCCAGCGGTTCAGCGCCACCTTCGGCCCAGGCCGTGACTCCGGGGTCCTGGGATCGAGCCCCGTGGCGGGCTCCCTGCGTGGAGCCTGCTTCTCCCCCCGCCTGTGCCCTCCCCCTGCTCACGCTCACTCGCTCCCTCAGATAAACAAACTGTCCCACGTCTGCCCTCCCTGTCCCTGTCCCCGTCGCCACACGCTGCTTTCCGCGTCTGTGACTTTACTCTAGACACCTCGTGTTCGCAGAATCAAGCAGTGTTTGCCCTTCATTGACTCACGCGTTTCACGGAGCGTGACCACAGCCTCCAGACTCTGTAGCGGGTGCCGAGTGACGGTCAGGGGGTGTGTGGCCCACACCGGCCCCTCCACCTGCAGGTGGACATTGGGCTGCTTCCATCCCTTGGCTCTCGTGCATGATGCTGCTGCGCACACGGCTGTGCAAATACGCTCCTCAACACCCTGCTTTCAGTTCTTTGGAAGATATGCCCGGAAGGGGGATTTGCGGACAATCCCGTAACTCTGTCTTTAATGTTTTGAGAAACCTCCACACTGTTTTCCACAATCCTGCGTCATTTCACCTTCCCACGAAAGGGCGCAAGGGGTCCAGCCTCCCCATTCTCTCCAACACATTTGTTTTGTTTTGTTTTGTTAAGTGACAGTAGCTATCCTAATGGGTGTGGGTGACACTTTGTGATTTTGATTTGCATTTGTCTCATGATCAGTGACGATGATCTTCTCACTGCTTGTTGGCCATTTTATTTATTTTATTTTTTTTAAGATTTATTTATTGATTTATTCATGATAGACAGAGAGAGAGAGAAAGAGAGAGAGAGGCAGAGACCCAGGCAGAGGGAGAAGCAGGCTCCATGCAGGGAGCCCGACGCGGGACTCGATCCCGGGACCCAGGATCACGCCCTGGGCCGAAGGCGGCGCTAAACTGCTGAGTGCCTGGATGAGTCAGGATTTAAGCGCCTGCAGAGTCGTCTCCTTTCAGTCGCTAGGACCTCAGACCTCCTGAGTGAGAGGAGAGAGGACTGGCCTGGATGGCAGGTTCTGCTAACTGGTACTTACCCCAAACAGGTGGAATCAGTTGATGCAGAAAAACCCAGGCTTTGACGACTCTTCTGTCTTCAGACCTGGTGACAGGTCAGCCCCTGGTGGGCAGATGACAGCCTTTCAGACTGTAGCCTCTTCCCTTATGAAGGACATCTACACGTTTGCTGTCAAGGTGGCAAAAATGTGTCGTGACCTTTAGCCCTCCTGTGCTGCCCCGGCCCTTCGGGCTGATGTAGCAAAATGCAGCAGACAGGCGGCCCTGCGGCTGTGACCCAGGGAGGAGGCTGTGGTCACTGGCGGGGGGGCCCCGCATGGACGCTCCCCCCCCACCCCAGGCACCGCTCGCCCTCTCTGCCCCATGCCTCGGGCACCACTCCAGGCCCTGGGGGCTTGGGCTTCAACATGAACTCTAGGGGGACACAGACCTCCACACTATGACACGTGTCATTTTCTATTTATTACAATAGTTCTCGAAAGCAGGCTGCCTAATGTAAAACTAGGGGGAGGGGAAGGGGGTGAGCGGCTGGCGGGGGTGTGCTGGGCGTGGAGGGATGAATGGGCCGGGCGTGTGACACACGCTCCCACACACCCGGGGATCCTGTGACGCCAGGGGTGATGCAGGGGGAGTGCAGGCTCTGGACTTCGGGTAGCAACGATGCGACGGTGTAGGCTCATCAGCTGCCCCAGGTGTCCCCCCACTCTGCTGGGGGATGTCCTCACGGGCAGGGCGGACATGGAAATCTCTTTACCTTCCCCCCAAACTTGCCATGAACCTTGAACTGTTCTGTAAGATAATCTCTGAAAAGCAGTTTTTAAATTATTTTTTATGATCACAATAGGTCTCGTTAACATCCTTTACCATACATGCTCACAGTTTTTCTTCTTTTAAAAACATTTTTTTCCTTCCGATGAGAACTTTCAGGGTCAACTTCCCTTTTTTTTTTTTTTTTTAAGACTTTATTCATTCATGAGAGAGAGAGAGAGAGAGAGGCAGAGACTCAGGCAGAGGGAGGAGCAGGCCCCGTGCAGGGAGCCCGACGTGGGACTCGATCACGGGACCCCGGGGTCTCGGCCTGGGCTGAGCCACCCGGGCTGCCCTCGAGGTCCACTTTCTTAGCAACCTTCAAATATGCAACACGGTATTGTCACCAGGCTGTGTATTACGTCACTGTGACATTTATTTTATGACTAAACTTTGTACTTCTTGATCCCCTTTACCCACTTTGTTCACCCATCACCCCCTTGCCTCTGTCAACCACCAAGCTGTTCTCGGCATTTGTGAGCTTTTTAAAATAGATATTCCATTTAAGTGACATTGTACGCCATCCACCTTTGACTTATTTCCTTTGGTACAATTCCCTCGGGGTCCTGGTGAGTGGGGCTCGCTTGCAGGTCCCTGAGATTATGATTTGAGCCAAAACCGAGAGTCAGACGCTTAACCGACTGAGCCACCCAGATACCTCTTATTTCTTATTCCTGCTTCACTGCTCTGGCTAGGACTCCGGTCTGTGTTGGATAAAAGTGGTGAGAGTGGGCATCCCTGTCTGTCCCTGGCCTGAGGAACGGCTCTTAGCTTCTCACCGTTGATTGTGCTCTTAGCCGTGGGCCGTACGGCCTTTACTATGCTGAGGCAGATTTCCTCGGTGTCCACTTTGTTACGAGGCTTTATCGTGAGTGGATATTGAAGTTGGTCAAGTGCTTTTCTGCATCCTCTATTGCGAGGATCCTATGATTTTTATCCTTCATTTTGTTAACTGGTGTATCACACAGACTGGTTTGTGGATTTTTTTTTAAAGATTTTATTTATTTATTCATAGAGATGCAGAGAAAGAGAAAGAGAGAGGCAGAGACACAGGCAGAGGGAGAAGCAGGCTCCATGCAGAGAGCCTGACGTGGGACTTGATCCAGGGTTTCCAGATCACACCCTGGGCTGCAGGCAGCGCTAATCCGCTGCACCACCGGGGCTGCCCTGATTTGTGGATTTTAAAGCATCCTTGCGTCCCTGGGAGAAATCCCCCCTTGATCACGTTGAATGACCCTTTTGGTGTGTTGATTTGGTTTGCTAATATATAGTTGAGAATTATTGCATCTGTGTTGATCAGGGATAGTAGCCCGTAATTCTCTTTTCTGTGAATTCTCTTTTTAATCCTTGTGTGGTTTTGGTTTCAGGGTAATGCCGGCCTCGTAGAATGAGTTTGAACGTGTTTTTTCCTCCTCTATATTTTGGAAGAATTTGAGAAGGATTGATATTAATTCTTCTTTGAATGTTTGATAGAATTCATCAGTATTTTTTTGGGGGGGGTGGGAAAGGAATGAAGTCTTTTTTTTTTCTTTTTTTTTTAAGATTTTATTTATTTACTTGAGACAGAGGGAGACGCAGACTCACTGCTGAGCAGGGAGCCCAGTGCTGTACCCAATCCCAGGACCTCGAGACCACGGCCTGAGCAGAAGGCAGGCACTTCAGTGACTGAGCCACCCAGGCACCCACAAGAGGAATGAGGTCTTAATTTAAAAAATAGACCATTACTAGGAAAGGTATAAAACATTACAAAGAAATAAGGAAAATAAATGCACTGGCATTGCACACATAGTTTTTTATCTTTGTTATTTTCCAAGGAAATGTTGTGGTATAATTTTTCTGAAGGTCATATCCACATGTTTGTCACGTTTTCTCAGCTCTGATCAGTGCTGTGTTGTCCACGTACCTGCTCGCCTTAGCTCAGTTGTGAAGACGTCCTCCTTTTGGTCACAGATTATCAAGATGTCATTTATGCACCAGACAACTCACCTATTTAAAGTACATGATCCAGTGATTTTTAGTATATTTAGGCTAGTGTGACTGTCACCAAAATTGATGTTTGAACATTATCTCCACCCCCCCACCCCCAGCCCCTACCAGGCAACCACCAATCTACTTTTCTGCATCTCTTGATTTGCCTTTTCTGGATAGTTCATGTAGGTGGAATCATAATTTACAGTCTTTGTGACTGGCTTCTTTTACTTAGCATAATATTTAAAAGGTACATCCATGTTCTAGCATGCGTCATTAATTCATTTTATTTTTTTTTAAGATTTTATTTATTTATTCATGAGAGACACACAGAGAGAAGAGAGAGGCAGAGACACAGGCAGAGGGAGAAGGACCCCATGCAGGGAGCCTGACGTGGGACTCGATCCCGGGACCCCAGGATCAGGCCCTGGGCTGAAGGAAGGTGCTAAACTGCTGAGCCACCCAGGGATCCCCTCATTAATTCATTTTAATGACAAAATAATATTCCATTGGGTATTCCACATTTCATCTATCCATTTATCATTTAATAGGCATCTGGGTTGTTTCCACCTTTTAGCTATTATGAAAAATGCCGCTGTGAATGTTCATGTGCAAGTTTTGGGTGGACAGCTGTTTTCATTTCTCTTGGGTATGTACTGAGAGTAGAATTGCTAGGTCTATCGTAACCCTATAGTTAACTTTTTAAGGGACTATTAAATGTTTTCCAAAGCAATCACACCATGTTACACTCCTACCAGGAGTGTACAAGGGTCCCAATTTCTCCACATCCTTCTCAACAATTGTTATCTCTGTTTTCAATCATAACCATTGTATTGGGTGTGAAACGATAACTCACTGTAGGTTTTTTTTAAATATTTATTTATTTATTTATTTATTTACTGTTTCTATACCCAATATGAGACTTGAACTCATGACCCCAAGATCAAGAGTCGCCGCTCCATCAACTGAGCCGGCCAGGCACCCCTCATTATAGCTTTGATCGGCATTTTTCTGATGGGTAAAGGGGTTGAATATCTTTTCAGACACTTACTGGCTGTTCTTTGGAGAAAGGTCTGTTCAGATCAGTAACCCATTTGAAAATTGGGTTGTTGTATCTTTTTATCATTGATTTGTAATAGTTTTTTATATAGTCTTGGTACACACCCCTTATCAGATAAATGATCTACAAATATTTTCTCCCAGGTCCCTCTTTTTAAGTCAGGACAGAAAACTAAAATGTATTAAAGTGACTGTTGTGATCAGCATTATACTTAGGACTGTAGAGGTGCCAAAGTATAGAAATTATTTCTACCTTTTAGGGCATTGATTTCTTTGGAGACCCAAGACTTACGTGACATAACTGGAAAAGAACACAGAGCAGTATATGTCAAATAATATACGATCTTGGTGAAAAATAGTATGAAAAATAAATGCCCTGGGATTCCAAGGAACTGAGGTTGAAAGTAATTGATTTAAATTATTTATTTTGAGTGGAAATAAATGAGCAAATGTTAACTGTGCAGAACAACTTTTTGAAAAGCATATTCAAGTTTGAATTCAGTTTCTATCGAACTTAGTAGCACCACGTGCACTGTGTCGATCTTTCCTGCTGGACTGTGTTTATCCCTGTGTGCCCGGTACTGGGCACAGTGCCTAGTATGAGGCACTTGTCCAAGAAACATTTGTTGAATGAGTGAGCAAAAATTAGTATGGGCTGGAGCTGTCAGGGAGTGTGACACTAATTAAGCACTTTGATAAAGTCTCAGGATGGAAAATGTTCACATGAGAGGTGTAAGAGGTGGAGCGGAGCCCTGGGGGCCCTTCAGAGCTCTGCCACTAACCAGCCCTATGGCATGGCATCTCCCATCACGTATCCTCCTCTCCTTTAAGCATTCTGAGCTTAAATTTAAGCTTATGAGCAGCATAAACTTAAAAAGATTTAGAACCGGCTAAAAATCCTCTACCTAGAATTTGCATGATTAAGGTTTTGTGCTAAAACATCACTGACATTAGCACTCACTATTTCCATAAAATTGTGTTGAGGAAATAGTATTTCTAATATTGGATATACTAGGAAGATATTTTTGAGGCTGCATCTTAAGGATTGTCGTTAGAGGGAATGTTAGAATTAATTTGTCAATGTATTATTTATACCCCACCTACTTTCTTTCAAACAGGATTCGAGGTGGCGAATCAAGCTAGCATCTTTTTCCCTAAGGCAAAAGGTTCTTAGATGCTATTAAAATGCATTTTATTTGTCATTTTTATCTTTCAAACAACCTCAAACTTTTGGTGTTTCAGAGGCTATAAAAATTTTAAGCAGGAGTAGGAGAGGAGAGAGTAATGCTATTGAATTAACGGCTCTTAAACATTAAAACGAACGACTCAAAAAAATAAATAAATAAAACGAATGACTCTCCAGTGCATAACATTCCAGTTGAATTGGAATCTCTCCAACGCTGTGCATTTTCACATAAGGAGTCTTTTATGGGAAGCAGGTTCAAGGTCTATGGTATTTACAGATTAAATCGAGTTTCCTAACTCACCAGGGGAGCCAGAGAGGAGTGTGCTTCACTCTTGACGGGTGGACGGGGCAGGGGCGCCGGGGCGGGCTTCCTCCCGCTGGAACACGGTCTAATAAAGACACGAGGTCTTGGGAAAGCGCTGGTTTTCTGTCAGGTTGGAGAAGGCCCCTCGTGCCTGCAGAGTCCTGCGTGCGTCCCTCATCATAAATAAGCCAGCAATGTTTTGGTTCAAGTGAATGCTTTTTCTTTGTAAAATCGGGAGTCCTGGTAAACGTCAGGCTTGACTTTCACTCATTTCAGACCCTTGACAGGGACTCGGAGCACGTAACACTGAAAACTCTCGTTTGTTCAGAGGCTTAATCCAACTTGGCAGAAGAACAAACATAACGGTGACCAGGGAATCTAACCGCTCCGCGGCCATGGCATCTAGAATATAAAAAATTCTGTTTCTCTCTCTCTTTTTTTTTTTAATTTTTATTTATTTATGATAGTCACACACAGATAGAGAGAGAGAGGCAGAGACACAGGCAGAGGGAGAAGCAGGCTCCATGCACCGGGAGCCCGACGCGGGACTCGATCCCGGGTCTCCAGGATCGCGCCCTGGGCCAAAGGCAGGCGCCAAACCGCTGCGCCACCCAGGGATCCCTGTTTCTCTCTCTCTTTTAAGTGTCAGGCCCTAAGGTAACTGTCTGCAAACATATAGCCAACAAAGGTATGACATCTGAATAATTCATCCAGTGCTTATATGTTTGTATAGCAAAGTCATGTAAATGAAAATTTGTTAATTTTACATTTACAGTTGATGTAAATGCACCTCAAAGTCTCTGTTTTCTAGGTTTGGAATTTTTCCCCAAGCAACCCCTCGAGCCCTGGCAACTTATTTAAAAGCTTTTGTTAGAATATTCTGTATAAAGTACTGAGTGTTTCCTAAGGAACATAGCATATTTCCATATGAGTAATCGGATTTTACTAAGAGATATATCCAAGCCACAGTGTCCCTTATTGATCATAAACATTTGTATCAATATTTTATTGTAAAGGCTCTATTAATAGCCTAAATATGGGCAGCCTGGGTGGCTCAGTGGTTTAGTGCCACCTTCGGCCCAGGGTGTGATCCTGGGGTCCCGGGATCAAGTCCTGCGTCGGGCTCCCTGCATAGAGCCTGCTTCTCCCTCTGCCTGGGTCTCTGCCTCTCTTTGTGCATCGCTGTGTCTCTCATGGATAAATAAATAAAAATAAAATCTTAAAAAAATAGCCTAAATAATAGGTTGATTCCTATAAAGCCGAACATTTTTTAAAGCATAGGTATTTAGTGGGCGAGAAGCTAATACACTAACTTTGAAAAATCTTTATGCAGGATTGGCTGAACCATCCTTGGTGGCAAAACACGAAGACAGTTTGTTTAAGGATTTGTTTCAAGACTACGAAAGATGGGTTCGTCCCGTGGAACACCTGAATGACAAAATAAAAATAAAGTTTGGCCTTGCACTATCTCAGCTAGTGGATGTGGTAAGTGTGCTAGGCATCACATGCTGCATTTCAGAGGTTCCGGGGGCGCCGTGGGCCCGGGGTGGGGGGCAGCGAGGGTTTCCAGGGGGCCGGGCAGGGAGGAGTGATTGCCGCAGGCACCGGGATGCACTGTTTGCATGACATTGAGGAGTTTACAAATAAATCACTGATCTGGTAATTATTGTAGGTTTATTTTGAATAAGGTCAAAGATAGGAAACATTTTATATGGAAGCTTCTCATTACATTTTTTTAAAAATATGATTTTAAAAAGTCAACATTTTAAAGAGGAAAGAGTCCAAGAGTAGAGTTGTATATTGTTAGGACAAAAAGCGTCTTGGCCCGTCAGCGTTTCAGTCTCACGCCTCAGACACGTCCGAGGCTCTGCCGCGTGGCGCCCACCAGGGAGCGTGGGTTCCCTCGCGACAAGTTCTCGCCGTCCTGAGACCCTTCTCGAACCCAGAGCTCGTGCCAACGTCGACATTAGTTTCTCCTTGTTCTGATCACGGCAGTCACTAGCCCTTTCCCTGATGTGTCCCCAGAGCCCACAGTGACGGCGACGGTTAGAGACGAGCCTTTATTTCCTAATTAGAGAAGCAGTGAGGATGTTTGTAGAGAGCTCTGGGTTCGAGAAGGCTCTCGGGAAAGTACAAACGACTACAAATAAGGGAATAAAGACTGTGTTTCCACCCCCTGGAGATGACCCATGGTGACATTTTGCTGTATTTCTTGCCAGTTGTTTGTGTGTAACTTTTCAAATTGGGATATTAATTTTGACACAATGAAGCCTTTTTTCCCCTCTTGTTTTTTGTTCCCTTACAATTTTAAAAACAGTCTTAAGGGATACCTGGGTGGCGCAGCGGTTTGGCGCCTGCCTTTGGCCCAGGGCACAATCCTGGAGACCTGGGATCGAATCCCACGTCGGGCTCCCGGTGCATGGAGCCTGCTTCTCCCTCTGCCTATGTCTCTGCCTCTCTCTCTCTCTCTGTGACTATCATAAATAAATAAAAATTAATAAAAACAGTCTTAATTCCACTGTGGGCACGCGGTGTCCTATTGGCCTCAGGTGCCCGGTCTAGTGGTCAACACCGCCCAGCACCCATTTCTCTCCTCTTGTCACATTAAGAGCGTTGCCTGCCTCGTTCCATAATCTTCATACATAAATATAATTTTAATGTCTATCCGACGTTCCGTTTATGACTTATTTAAATATTCTATTGTTGGCAGAAGTTAATTCCCATTATTTCCTTTTATAAATGACGAGTGTATTTGTATTATTAATGACAAATGCCTGAATTTGGTGGCTGCTGACTTTACCGTCAGGTCACAAAACCATCGCCCTGCGCCCCCCCCACTCCCCCCTTCACCCAGTGGCTTCTCTGCCAACGGCGCCGTGTCCTGGGGACAGCCCTGCATTTGTACTTCTGGGTTGTGTCCCATCGTACGTGGTGCTGACACGTAACAGATGCTTGGGACCTGAGGTCTCCTTGCGTCGGGCTGTGCCCCACATTTGGGGCCAGTTGTGAACTTAGGCATCACTCCTTTATCTGTGTTCCCATGGAGGACACGGGTGCCGACTGGGTCCTAGCCTCTGGTGCACAATTTGTGTGCGTTCACATTTTTCTGGGGAAAAGGTCTATCGTTTTCATTAGATTCTCAAAGCTGACCTGCTGCCTTGTGGCATCATGGGTAAGAGGTTTACCAGAACTTTCCCCGTTATTCATGACTGCATTTAGGGCTTTAGCCCCGGGGGTATGCTGCGCAGTCGGCACTCACTCTGATGCTGTGTGACTTTGGGGCAGACAGTAGGGCCGCTGCTGTGGGGCTTAAGCTCAGGAGCTTGCCATTCTAACCGGTTCCCACCAGCCGGGGCGGTTCCACACATTCCCCCCCTGGGCTGGTTCCTCTATCTGTGGGATGAAGGAACTGCACTAGATAAAATCTCCAGGTCATTTCCTTTTATTTTTAATTAAAACAATTTTTCTTAAAGATTTTATTTATCCATTCATGAGAGACACACACAGAGAGGCAGAGACACGGGCAGAGGGAGACGCAGGCTCCCCTCCAGGAGCCCGATGCGGACTCGATCCCCGGACCCCGGGGTCACGCCCTGAGCCGGACGCAGATGCTCGACCGCTGAGCCACCCCGGGGGTCCCCCCAGGTCCTCTCCAAGGACAGGTGACCTTTGGAACCATCGTGAAAGAGTGACGCCCACGCTGCACTCCCCAGATTGTTCCCGAGTTGGACTTCAGGGCCTCTGTCCTCTGCCCGCTCCTCTCCTGGGCCGCCCACCTGCTATGGAAGGCGTCCCGCCAGGCCCTGGGCCGTCTGAAGCCCTATCCTCCCTCCCAGCCTATGGGTTGCGCCCACTGCTGTGCATGTCCCCACCCGGTGTTCCGTCCTGCCAGTGGGTGTCTGTGGTTGGCACCCGGCGATCACCTGGTCTTGTACTGGTCCCACTGGCTCCGTGGTATTTCAGGGAAAATGACGGAAGTGATGTCACTTTAATTAGGCCTCGAAAGCTCAGTGACAAGCCGGTCTCAGCAAAGCTCCATCCGGGAGGTGTGAGCAGCAAGTGGCTGAGACCCCAGCTCGCCAGGAAAGTGGCCGTGCAAGCGCAGGGCAGTGACCTCAGCTCGGCCAAGGTCAGCGATGCGGCCCTGTGCTCGGCGGGGCACAGAACACTGCAGGGTTCCAGCCTGGGGACACGCGGGAACAGGTGTGACTCCGGCCCCTTCCCCCATTTCGGCTCTTCTGCAATCACCGCGTGTGTCGTAGTTCACGGCGATTCACAACTCGCTGTCCGCTTCTTCCTTCGAGTGCCAAGTGCGCGGTGACGCTGTGCTTGTTCCTTAGACCATGTCTCGGGTTTGAGGACGTAGAGTAGCTGAGTCCCTGAACGTTCCATCCAAGATGCCAGCGTGTCCTGCAGGGCAGTTTATCTGAAATACAGAGCATGTTGAAAGGAAAATGTGAAATTAGGCTGGAAAAGTGATGCTGCTTTTCCAGAGACCTGCATCGATGAGCAGGATGTAGGTACGGTGTGGATGGGGGTGTGTGCAGGAAACTGAAAATCTTTATTTAAAGCATCACTGTTTCTGTACTTGAAATCAGCCTTATTTAAATTTTTGTTTTACAGGATGAGAAAAATCAGTTAATGACAACAAACGTCTGGTTGAAGCAGGTGTGTATAAAATTCAAAAGGTCACCCACGCGGTCACTGGTGCTGCGACTGTAGGATTTTCAGAAACACAAGCAGGTGGTCTGGCGGACGGACAGGATGCCAGAGGCTCTCGTATCCGACCAGGGAGTCCTGGGGTGGCTGCTGTCCTGCAGGCGCTGTTTCCCGGGCAGAAGTCCTGGCCCCCGGGAATGTCTGTCTCGTGGGGGAAAGGAGCTAGGAGGCTGTGTTGTACCTTAACGCTGACAAGCTCGGAGGAAAGCTCACTGGGAGCGAGGGCGAGGTAGTGTCAGAGATGTACTTTTAACCAGCACAGTTGGGGAGAGCATCACTCAGAAGGTAATGTCTGAGCAAGGAGAAGAATGAGCCATGCGAGTATCTCAGGGAGAAGCGATCCAGGCAGAGAGGGGCCAGCAAGTGCAAAGGCCCTGCGGCTGCCGTGCGCCTGGTGTGTTGAAGGAGGAGCAAGCAGGCCAGTGTGGGTAGAGGTGAGTCAACTGTGGGGAGGTCAGAGAAGCAGGGGGAGGCCCCCGGTTTAGCAAGCACCTGGGCCGCTGCCAGGATTGTGGCGCTTACTTGGAGTGAGACGGAAACAGGCAATCAATTATTCTTACGCACGTAGTCCCTTTTGTAAGAAGGGCTCCTTTTTCCTCTGGGCCATCGGACCTCTGTACTCAGGTGCTGCTGTGTCCTTCCCTTTGCTCTTCCTTTATCAGCCCTAAGTTAATACCCACTACTGGTTCCCCGACCCTAACTCCCAAAAGGCACACCCCCTTTTGTGGGGGTGCGTCTTCGCATGATCACAGAATGTCCCTGTGTGGAGGCTGGACAGGTGTTCACCTCTGTGGAGGGTGTGATGAGTCCCGTTCCCCTGGCATGGACCCGTCCAGCCAAGGACACTGCAGCCGGCTCTTCCGTGGCCAGGCCAGAGCCCTGGGTGTGTCCTCGGGGGGAGGGGAGCAGGTGACACGGCTGTGAGCACCCCCCCACCGCCCCCACCACGGTCCTCATCTGTGTCTCCCAGCACCAAGGCTGCAGACACTGGAGGGGGGCTGTGCTTCCACACTCAACAAAGACACGGAGCTGAGTTTTCTCTAGGGCGAGTAGAGATGCTTTTATGTCTGGAATTTCTGGATTTGGCAAAAAGCATAGTTTCTACTATGCTTCACGGTCGATGTCATTGCAATCGGCAGCTGAGGCTGTCGTGTTTGTTCTGAAGGAGTGGACGGACGTGAAACTGAGATGGCGCCCTGGTGACTACGGAGGAATAAAAGTGATACGCGTCCCTTCCGACTCCCTCTGGACCCCAGACATCGTTTTGTTTGATAAGTAAGTCATATTCCAAATTCCGCTTTATGCTTTTAGAGGAAAACTGTATTTCTATTAGGCACTAGTGATTCTTCCTTTCGAAAACCGTCCAGCTGTAAGATCAAATGACTTGATCTTATGTGTTTTGCGAACCTGCAAATAGGGTCTGTGGATCCTCACCCCCCTTTTGAGGTGTTCTTTTGTCCTTTGATTTTTAAAACTTGTGAACCATCTGGAAAGCGCAGAACAGTGTATGGAAGTTGGGGGGTGTCACCCCTAATCAGTCCCGTTATCCCAGCCCTTGGGGTTGTTACCCCATCCCAGTTCCTGGCCGTGTGCTTTATTGGATTCCCATTGCTATTGTGAAAATAATGTTTTTGAGGGATGAGGAACAGGAGAGGGAGGGTGTTGTGCCCTTGTCCAAGATCACACAGTTGCATGTGGCGGGGTGGGGTTTACACAGGCAGCCTGGCATCTCTGTTCAGCCTCCTACTTAACAGACCAAATATTGGGCAGATTACCTTCCAGATTTGGGGATACTTAAAAAAATAGTTGAGGTCACACTTTATGTTTAAATGTGCTTCTAATTTTGCTTAAATACTGTATTGTAATTATCCAGTGACGGGGGGTGTGCACTCATCTTTATAGGTGTCCTACCCATGTCTATTTTCAGGATGGTTTTTAACTTGGAGAACAGATAATTCTGGGATCGAGTTTCAGTTTTTCTAGGATCACCCCAGAGCAAATCTGGGAATTTGTGCTTACCCTAAAGCACTTTGGAGTATTTGCAAGAACGCACTTGGCATGAAGACAGAGCAAATGCTGTGTAGAAATATTCATCTCTAAATACCGTTTCCCTGCACACTTCTCCGTATGTTAAGAGGCAAGAGGCTGTAAGGTCATAGAGGACATAGTTTCCCAGAGCATCACCTTACTCCAGGCCCCTGAAGACACTTTTGCATAAACATGAGTCTAGCAAAAGCCACATGAGTTTTAGGATAAACAATATTTCAAAGAAATCTTGTGTCGGTAGACTTCCCCAGAACATGAGTTCGCGGGGCAGCGGGGCTTAGAGGCACGGCTGAGCACTGATGCTCTTCCCTGCCCAGGCAGCAAGCACCCAGTATTTGTTGGCGGGGAATAGCGCCGTGTGGGGCGTCGAGGCACGTGGACTCAGCAGCTGGCTGCTATCCTATTGTTCAAATAGCCGAACTATGTTTTGTGAGTAAAGGGAAATCTTTCGGCCTCTAAAATCTCATGGTCCTGTGAAGTACAGGTGTGATCATCAGTCATGGGGTCCATGTGGAAGGAGTCCAGGTCTAGGAGGGTTGTCTATTTAGGGAAGACGGCCGTGAGACAGGGTCCCCTACGTGCAGCGGGTGTATCTCCTGCATCACAACCTACAGAGCATCTCATTGGCTGGGCTCCCCCCCACCCCCCAGCCTGTGACGGGCCTGCCAGGGCTCCCCGGTCTCTGTGCTGTCACGTGCGTGTGTTTATTTCAGTGCCGACGGCCGTTTTGAAGGAACCAGCACGAAAGCGGTGGTCAGGTACGACGGCACAGTCACCTGGACGCCCCCCGCGAACTACAAGAGCTCCTGTACCATAGATGTCACGTTTTTCCCATTTGATGTCCAAAACTGCTCCATGAAGTTTGGTTCCTGGACTTACGACGGATCACAGGTCGATATCATCTTGGAGGACCAAGACGTGGACAAGAGAGACTTTTTCGACAACGGAGAATGGGAGATTGTCAGCGCCACCGGGAGCAGAGGGAATAGGACGGACAGCGCCTGCTGGTACCCGTATGTCACGTACTCGTTTGTGATCAAGCGTCTGCCTCTCTTCTACACCTTGTTCCTCATCATACCCTGCATCGGGCTCTCGTTTTTAACAGTGCTGGTCTTCTACCTCCCTTCCAACGAGGGCGAGAAGATCTGCCTCTGCACGTCAGTCCTGGTCTCTCTGACTGTCTTCCTGCTGGTGATCGAGGAGATCATACCCTCATCTTCCAAAGTGATCCCCCTGATCGGAGAGTACCTGGTGTTCACCATGATTTTCGTGACTCTGTCCATCATGGTAACCGTCTTCGCCATCAACATCCACCACCGTTCCTCCTCGACGCACGACGCCATGGCACCCTGGGTGCGCAAGATCTTTCTCCACAAGCTCCCCAAGGTGCTCTGCATGAGAAGCCACGCAGACAGGTACTTCGCCCAGGCGGGGACCGGGGGCGCGGGGAGCCCGGGGGCTCCGAGAAACACGTTGGAAGCCGCGCTTGATTCGATCCGCTACATCACCAGGCACGTCAGGAAGGAGAACGACGTCCGTGAGGTCTGTGACACGTGGTGCTTACGGATGCTCGTGCGCCTGCAAGGCCGGGGAGCTGGTGGCTCGGGTCGAGGGTGGGGGTGCGGCCTGCTGCCGGCGGAGAGCTTGGCCTCGTCACCCGCGGGGGCGTCCCCAGGCCTCGCTTCCCAGGTCCCCCAGCTGCTCCTACCGTGTAGAGGAGTAACAATCCCGCCGTGGTCTTGCGGGGTTGCTTTCACTTACCTACCTTGTGTCTGAGTCTGTGCCAATCCGGAGGTACAACTTGGCACGATCATTTATCACAAGTTATTTTTTAATGAGTGAGCCTCGTGTAGGCTTTATAAACATCACCGAGATATTTTTTTTCTAGAATATGTCTTTTTGTTGTTCATTTACAAGAGAATGTCAGTGAAATTAAAAGCAGTCAGGTATTCTCGGTGTCATCTATCATATGTCAAAGTGTTCATGTGAAGGTTAGTAACAGCGCTTAAGAGTATGCTTAATTTGCTTAAAAATAAAAATTCACATAAAACTTTATTAGGGAAAGATAACTCATTGACTTCTTATTTAAGATTTAAAATATAAAAAAAAGATTTAAAATATAAGAATTGAACATGAATACATTCTACTAATGTAATTAGATTTTCTTTCAAAATGTCAAATTTCAGTCTTGTCACTATTCTTTCTCTTGTGTAATTTTTTGAAGCTATGAACCTAGTGTTTTTTTTTTTTTGTTTTTTTTTTATGATAGTCACAGAGAGAGAGAGAGAGAGAGAGAGAGAGAGGCAGAGACACAGAGGGAGAAGCAGGCTCCATGCACCGGGAGCCTGACGTGGGATTCGATCCTGGGTCTCCAGGATCACGCCCTGGGCCAAAGGCAGGTGCCAAACCGCTGTGCCACCAAGGGATCCCAAACCTAGTGTTTTTATAATTGAATCTGTTTTGAATATTCCCATGAAAATTATCTGAATTCTCATTTCTTTTTTAAAAGTTCTTTTTTTTTTTTTTTTTTTTTTTTAATTTTTATTTATTTATGATAGTCACACAGAGAGAGAGAGAGAGAGAGGCAGAGACATAGGCAGAGGGAGAAGCAGGCTCCATGCACCGGGAGCCTGACGTGGGATTCGATCCCGGGTCTCCAGGATCGCGCCCTGGGCCAAAGGCAGGCGCCAAACCGCTGCGCCACCCAGGGATCCCATGAATTCTCATTTCTGAAGCCTTTTTTAAATGGAAAAATTTGTAGCAGGTGTGGGAAGCATCAAAGCAAATCTGGTAAAATCACAGCCCTCCCCTAGAAGGAACATATAGACATATATTTCTGAAAACCTTTTAATGCTTGTGGACTTACAAAGTTTCTATTTCATGGTAGTATGATTAGTTTATGAGGTCTGAAGCGATCGATGGAGACTTAAAACATATAGGTGTTAGTTGAATAATGATTTGGATTGAGATGGGATTTTTTTTTTTTAAAGATTTTATTTATTCATGAGAGACACAGAGAGAGCAAGAGGCAGAGACACAGGCAGAGGGAGAAGCAGGCTCCATGCAGGGAGCCCAACACGGGACTCGATCCCAGGTCTCCAGGATCACGCCCCGGGCCGAAGGCAGGCGCCAAACCACTGAGCCACGCAGGGATCCCCTGAGATGGGATTTAATGAATGTCTATAAAGTGTTATTATGCATAAGGGCCAGGGCCCATCCCCCTGGAGCCAGTAAATAGATTTTATTTTCAGGGAAAGTAGAGTGTTTACAGCCCCCTGAAGTCCACATTATCCCACAACTGGGGGGCGGAGCTCCCGTGGGGGACCTCCTGCTTCACAAAGGCAGGGGTGAGGGCAGTCCCTGGAGCTCAGGGGCTGGTCTGTCTGCCCTTCCCTTGAGGTCGCTCACAACTGCGGAGCTCGCTTCCTGCTCAGGCTGCAAAATGAGGGATGAAGTGAGGTCCAGGCCGGCAGATCTGAATTCATGAGTTTAGATTAAAATGACCCCCAGGGAATCCAAAACTAAATAATGCAGGTTGTGGGGTGGGGAAGAAGATTAACCGCTAATAGTTATTATTCCGAACCAACTTTTAATTTGGCTTGAAATTAATTAGGTTCAGGCTGGATTCTCTTTGAAAACTAAAATAAGTACACAGCGGTGGGCAAGAACAAATAACAGAAATAACTATATAATAAGAATCAAAGAGATTTTAGTTTATTATAAAATAAGTAGTATATTCCTGATTTTTATTAAAAATCTATCAAAATATGCCACTTGTAATCTATGACAAATCCAAGTGTGAATTAATAGACTGCGTGGCATGTCTGAAAGCTTGTGGAGTCCCTGCCGGGAAGTGTGTCCTCGAGCTGAGCGCAGGGTTCTTCACTGCTGCGAAGTGGAAACTCATCTCGCCTCTAACCTCGTGTGTAGTATCTTAGGGTAATCGCGCAATTTTAAATCATGTATTTAATGTATGTGTGGTTTTTTTGTTTCTTTTTTTGCAACAGGTCGTTGAAGATTGGAAATTCATAGCGCAGGTGCTTGATCGGATGTTTCTGTGGACTTTTCTTCTGGTTTCAGTGGTTGGATCTCTTGGGCTTTTCGTCCCTGTTATTTATAAGTGGGCAAACATCATAGTCCCGGTTCACATTGGAGATGCAAATAAGTGATGCTTCCCAAGGGGCCGTAGTTACCAAAGGCATACGTAGCTGTGGACACTATAAAGTTAGAAAATGTAAATTGTGCCTAAAATTGGATGGCAGCCTTAGCAGAGTAACAGTTGCTAACATAGGTTTATCTTAATAGACTGTCCACTGGAACATTTTACCTGCATGACTGAAGCACTTGCTGACTCCACATCTGGTCCAAAAATAGCAGGAGAGTATATGAACTGTGCTAGTGAGAAAATCACATGTGGATCATGGCAAATAACACCCTTTGTAATCAAAAGTGAAGCTCATCTTTTGATTGTGTCAGAAAACTCCGGTTGCATTTGGAGATTGATTTCAGAGCTTTTCCTGCGTTTGGTAAAGGTACACATTTTAAGTCTCTGTCCTGTATCCGTGGGGAGCGGCCGGCCTTCGGCGTGGGTTCTGCTGCTGTGCTCAGTAAGCGAGCTACGTGGTTTGATCACGACTTAATGTGATGCTGAGTTTCTATGACTGACATTTTCAAAAATGGGAATTCCTTTAAGGCTTACTTTTTTCCTTAGCTGCTCCAACTGAACAATTATTGTATTATTTTTGTAGCTTGCTGTCCATTACAAAATCATACAATAGACAACCCCTGTGGACATGTGCTAATACCTCCTTAACATTAATTCCAAGCCCTTTGTCTACATTTTCCACAATTAATCATCTTCTGTATAAATTGTAGCATTTCTGTATTCTTCATCTTAGAACAGTCCTCTGCAATTAAGTGAATCCCAGTTTTAAAACTTAAAAAAAGAAAAGTCTATGGATACTATCAAATTGTACTGTGAAGAAGCCATCCTCCGAGATGAAAGGTGGTTTCTAGGTGGTAGAAGCACCTCGCTACACGTGGGATTCCGTGGTCCCAACAGTAGCAGCGCTAGAGCCTTCCGGTTGCGAGGGCCTGCAGAGGTCACGGCCTCGGCCTCTCACTGCGTCACCGTCCTCAGGACGGACGGTCCGTCCCAGGCGAAGGAGCCAGACTCTGCATCTCGGTGGCGCGAGCCGCTGGGCCGGGGAGAGCACAGATGAAAGCGCTGCTGCCTCTGACGCAGCTCCTAGCTCCGGAGAGAACCAGTGCCTTCTGTCTAGTGGTAGCCGTCCGGGGGCGAGCCAACGCGGGAAGGCAGAGGCGGGCCTCCTCCCTGTGTTCGATCCCAGGCACACGCTCACGGTCATTTCACAAGTGATCGTTCGGTTTGAGGAGTGTGAATGCCCGGTAGCTATCTATCCCTGGTGCCTCCTCAGTCCGCGGTACTGTTATTTAAGGTTCTGTAAGGAAACACATTTTACAGAAATCTCCCTCTGACCTCCTGAAACACAAGTCACAGCCGCCTGCATTTCGTCAGTTTTATTTCTGCAGCCAAAGCATCAGAATGACTGAGGGGGAGATCGAGCTGGTCTCCGCAAAGCCCCCCTCCTCGTGGCGCCTGCTCACCCGCCGCCTGCAGCACACAAGGCTCCACGGCAGCGGTTCTCGATCTGGCAGTTTTGCCCTCCAGGGGACACCTGGGTTTTGGAGACATTTTTGGTTGCCCGACCGGCAGGGGACCGGAGCCGTGTCACTGGCGTCTAGCGGGCACAGGCCGGGGGGCCTGAAGGTCCCACGATGTACAGGACAGTCCTTCGAGCGCCGCACTATCTGGCAGAAACACCGGTGCAGCCCAGGCCGGGAACTGCTGGCCAGGGCGTTGCCGGCCGTGACTGCAACGCCAGGCCAGCTCCTCACACGCAGGACCCAGGGCCGATGCGGGCTAGGGGCGCAGGCTCCGTGGTGGGGCGCGGCGGACCGGGGTGCTGGGGTCCCGGAGGCAGCGGGCGGGGTGTTGCTGAAATAGTCCCGAACTTCGAGGAGATTGCAGCTACCCAAGAAAACCCTCGGGAAACCTGTGATACTGACCCAAACAGAGGCTCGCATTTCTGAACAAGTTTTCCTGTTCAGTTAGGCCTCAACCACTCACTACAAACACGGAAACGGTTTTCTTATTTAGGCCACTTTTACATATTCTGTAGTAGAGCATACTACTTAACATTGCAGAAAAACTGTATTTTGACATTTCTTTACCAAAAAGGCTGCTTAAATTTTCATTCATCTATAATAAATACGCTTGACGTTTTTCCTGCATGAATCCTTTTTGATAAAATCAAGACAACTGGATAAATAAGCAAACCTTGAAATGCCACAAACAATGCTGGTAGCTTGATGATAGGAGATGGGAGAAAGCCAATAAAACTCTTGGAAGAAAACAGGAGAAATTCTTTACAACACTTGAGTTGGCAGTGATTTCTTGGATGTGACACAAAAGAGCACAGGTGACAAAAAACTGACAAACTGGAATTAATGAAAATTTAAGATTTTGTGCATCAGAAGACACTCCACAGGGTGAAAAGACAACCCACAGAGTGAGAGAAAATATTTACAAACCACATGTCTGATAGGAGGATAGCATCTGGAATAATTAGAGAACTCCTAAAACTTAACAAAATAACCCAAACAGCTCAGTTGAGAAATGAAAAAGGGCCCGAACAGACGACATCTCTCCAAAGAAGATGACACACAGCCCACAGGCACGGGAGAGGATGCTCAGCGTGACTCATCATCACGTAAATGCAAATCAAAACCGCAGGGAGGTGTCGGCTGTTATCAGGGAACCAGTGCTGCAGGTGTCGGCTGTTATCAGGGAACCAGTGCTGCTGCGGATGCGGATGCGGGGACCGAGCCCTCGGGGAGTGCAACATGGTGCAGCCACGGTGCAAAACAGGAGGCTGTTTAACTTTAACTTCCGCAAAAAGTTAAAAATAGGGTTACTGCGGGAGCCAATCCACGGCTGGGCACGGACGCCAGAGAACGGAAGGCAGGGCCTCCAGCACGTCCCTGTCCGGCCGGTTCACAGCAGCACGACTGGTGGCAGCCGCACTGCGGAGCCGCCCAAGTGGCCCTCGAAGCCGCTACACACGCAGGAGCGTCCTCAGCCTTGGAGACAAGGACGTCTGACACCTGCTGCGACACGGCGGAGCCTTGAGGACATTCTGATCCATGAAATAGGCTGGTCACAGAAGGACAGACCCTGCGCGTTGGCTCGTGTGGGGCAAGGTAGGCGAGGTCCTACAAGCCGAGCACCTGGGCGCGGGGGTGGGGGTGGGGGGACTGCGTGGCAGCGCCACGGTGTGTCCCACCAGGACCTGCGCGCCCAGAGAGGATGAAGATGGCAACAGCCGCGGATCCATGCACTTCCCCACGGGAGAGCCGCCCATCCCCCCCACGAGAACGGCCCCCGGCAAGCGCTGGGCGCTCAGGCCTCGTCCCTGGCCAGCAGGGGTTGCAGAAACAGCCCCGCGGTGCCCAGAATGCACACCAGGATGAAAACCCACAGAAAAATGCGGTCGATGACCATGGCAACATACTTCCAGTCGTCCTGGATCTGAAAAACAGAAATAAACGCTGTGAAAGAGGAAAAAATAAAGCACGACAGGAAGGCAGAGTGAACAGGGTTTCGGTACTGAGCATCGGATACACACGCGGCAGCAGAGCCGCCCTGCCGCCAACACGCGAGAAACCTCGGGTCCTAGTGGGGTCTGAGGAGCGCCACCATCCTCACGTTTCTCCTCGTGCGCTGCGAGAAACACGTGTAAACTATTCACGGCTACTCTGCTGGGATCAGCGAGTTCCCAGCGCACTCAGCTGGCCCAACGGGTAGAGCCACATAGGGCCTGTGGCTCCTGATTTCGGGGTTGTGAGTTCAAGCCCCACATTGGATATAGGGCTTTCTGTAAAAAAAAAAAAAAAAAACCTACAAATTTCTTAACATATATAATCTATTTTTTTTCTTTCTTTTAAAAAATATTTTATTTCTTAGAGAGCACAAACAGCAGGGAGGGGCAGAGGGAGAGGGAGAAGCAGAGTCCCCACTAGGCAGGGAGCCCAATGCAGGACTAGATCCCAGGACCCCGAGATCACGACCTGAGCCGAGGGCAGATGCTTCACCAACAGAGCTCCCCAGGTGCCCCATACATTATTTTTTTCTAACCTGATTTCTAATTCATAAGGCTAATAAAGGCAGTTATTGACTTGTGCCCCTGTGGGAGGACTCCTGGACCTCGTGAGAGTAGCTGAAACAACCCACCCGTCATTTACCACCGCTTCCAGGTACTGTTCTTACCCAGTTTTAGTTACTAATTTCCTCTGAGCATCTGTTTCCATATAAAAGAAGCATAGTGGGGCAAGGCCATCTTTGTCATCCCCACGGCCCCTCCCCAGGTCCAAGCAAGCGAAGATCCTCTTCCCCTGTGAGGCCAAAGTATCACAGAATTCTGCGCAGTGATCGGAGAGGCTGAGAATCAGAAATAATTGCTGACAATAAAGTAAGAGATGGAAGAAAGCAGGACTAATAGCATATAACGCAGCTTTGGTTCAGGCTTGAAATAGGAAGGAGCATTGTGTGTTAATTATACTCCTAGACAACTCAGAAAGCAAGGAAACTATAATTGAATTGAAAAAGAGAGAACCCATGAATCAACTGATTTTGAAGAAATAATCACATAATAAAGAGGCAGCATGTGATTTAGTAATTTAATTAAGTGCAGTGAAATGGGGCCGGGAGACAGGAGACAAGCGTTTTCTTATGAGCTGAAGTAGATGCGGGCCCCTGCAGACAGCCTCAGCTAAAATTAGACTTGTAATGCCATGTTTGCCAGGTAGTCCATTCGAATTCCTGAGACTGTGGCTTGTAAGTGCCGCAGACGCACAATAGACCCTGTGATCCCGCCCCGCTGCGCTGCCAGCTACGCCCCGGTGGCTGCAGGCAGAGGGTGAAGCAGACACTGATTTCAATCCTAGTGTCTGAGAAATTGTGACCTCTCGTCACCTCGATTTGTCTGTAAAATGCAGGTACGAACAGAACTCAGCGTCCTCTATCCTGCACCCTCCCTTCCCACGACCCTCAGTTTCTTTCCCGCGATTAAGACCCTCTCGTGGTTTGTCTGCCTCTCTGATTTTATTTTTCCTTCCCTTCCCCTATGTTCCTCTGTTTTGCTTCTTAAATTCCACATATGAATCAAACCATAATTCTCTTTCTGACTTATTTCGCTCAGCATGATACCCTCTAGTTCCATCCACAGCGTTGCAAATGGCAAGAGCCCATTCTTCCGATGGCTGAGTCATGCCCCATCTACACTGCATCTGTATCCGTCCACCTGTCGGAGGCCATCTCAGCTCCCCCCACAGGCTGGCTCTCGTGGACACTGCTGCCGAGGCGCCCCCTCGGATCACCGCATCTGCGTCTACAGGGTAAATCCCCAGTAGCGCAGTTGCTGGGTCGCACGGGAGCTCTGTATTCGATGAGCCACCGACGTCTGAAGCTAATGCACTCTGTGTTAATTCGTTGACTTTAGATAGTAAAAACCAGCAGTGCTCGCTGGGCGGTGAGTGAGAAGACGTGCTGGCACGTGGCACCATGACGATGCCTCAGGATCGCCACGCTGATAGACCACCTTTCTCTGACTACGGATCCTCCTCTAACAGCAGTTTGCGGACCGCACCCGGTGCCCGTGAGCACAAGCTGCACCAAGAGCCGGCTGCGAACTAACTTGTAGTCTAGCTGCTAGAGTCTTGGAGGCATGATGATACGGGCCGTTTTCTGGAAACTTTGGAACTAATGATAACAGAGAAGCATCAGGCAAGATGCTGAACTAGCACAAGATCTTGGCTGGTTCTCTCAGCCTGGCCCTGGAACATTCCAGAAGCAAGAGGAGCCTTGTGTGCTGGGGGCTGGCCGCTCCCGGCCAGGTGGGGCCTCCCGAGGGTGGGCTGGGGACAGCTTTGGACTGTGCTCTTCTCACCCCCCATGCCTTGCATCTTTGCAGCCTGTCCACACCCCGCCCAGAGGGGCAGGTGCACGGATGACACTGTGGCGGAGGCGAAACGTCAGGAGGCCAAGCCGTCCCTTGAGCAACAAGGTCACCCGGCGGGAAGGAGGCACCTCTGAAGGGCCCTGGTCTAGTCTGAGGCCACGTGGGCCTTCTGGAGCCTCCCCAAACACAACCCAGCAAGGATGGCTGAACCCCCAGGAGAAGTGACTTTACCGGGCCTCCGACACAAACTACCAGTTGAAAGGAAATTCACGCGACAGGTTAAGGATTTAAATAAAACATGAGACCCGCGGAGATGACAAAGTATTAGAAACACAAAGTAGAATAAACAGGGTCACGGCACCAAATCAGACAAGTCAAGGAAAAGTCTGAAAACATAGGACAGCCAGTAGGAGGGACCAGCGAGGAGGGTGGGGGGGGCAGGTAGGGGAGGGGTGAGGGGAGGGGGCAGGAGGGACCTGCGAGGAGGGTGAGGGCGGGGGCGGGGAGGCAGGGCTGGGCCGAGGCTTCAGGCTCCATCGCGATGGGGGGGGTGGGGGGGGTGGGGAGCAGCCTTGTCGTGGTTTTCAAGTAAAAGAATGTCAAGTCTAGACTTTAGTCTCCAGCTGAGCCCTTACAAATGAGTGTTTCAGGCCTCGAAGCACGTGGTCCCTGAATGCTCAGCCGCGGTCCCGGAGAGGTCGGCACAGGGGTGCGGGGGGGGGGGGGGCTGGGGGGTGGCGCAGGGGTGCGGGGAGGGGTGCGGGGGGCGGAGAGGGCGGCGCAGGGGTGTGGGGGGGACGGAGAGGGCGGCGCAGGGGTCGGGGGAGCGCGCTGAGGGCGCCTGGCGGGCCGGGGGCGGGCGCAGGTGCCTCGCGGGGCCGGGGGGCCCAGCAGTGAGGACTCCGGCTCCGGACCCGGTTCAGACTCGGCGGCGCAGAGCAGGAACCAGGCGGGAAGGAAGAATCCGCGGGGGCAGGGCAGGGGGCGACCTGCGGGCCCCGCGGCACCGGCACCGATGGGCGACCCGCGCCTCCCCCAGCAGCAGGCGGGCGGTGGCGGGACCAAGAGCCCCGGACACCCCTGCGCAGGCCGGCGCGCACCTCTCTGACCGCAAGGACGGCTCCACCGCTGGAGCTTCCCCGGAGCCCCCCGGAGCCCCCACCCCGAGCTGCCCCCGGAGCCCCCCCCAGCCCTGCTGGAGCCCCCATTGGAGCCCCCTCCGTCCCCGGAGCCGCCCCTGGAGCTGCCCCCGGAGCCCCCCTTCCCCTGGAGCCCCCACCAGCCCCCTGCAGGCCCCTGCTGGAGCCCCCATTGGAGCCCCCCCCCCGCCAGAGCTGCCCCTTGAGCTGCCCCCAGAGCCCCCCGAACCCCCCCAGCTGCCCCCGGAGCCCCCTGGAGCCGCTGTTTCCCGGACCATCCACCAAGAGCGTGTCCAGGGGGCCCCAACCCTGAGGGTTGATACAACCAAGCTCCTTACTGAGGAGACCAAGTGCGAACCCGCGGTGACCCCAAAAGCAGCCGCGGGGGTGGGGGGCGCACAGTCGTGCTCCAGCCTTGCAGTGAGGTTCTGGGGACCACAGGCCCTGGACAGGAAGTCTCCCAGGGAGCTGGCACCCACCACCTGCGGGCTCTGTGCGGCTGCACAGATTCCTGCTATTTCTGGAAGGACGGCGCCCCCCGGGGGACCCCCTGCTGCCAGTTTGCCGCTGACCTATCTTCCCGGCATCTCAGCAGCGGCTTCCCTTCTAGTGTCACTTTTACCAAGTGTCCTCCACTGCGGGAGCCCAGGGTGCAGCTCCCGACCCACGGCCACACACCTGCATCCTTCCTAAGCTTCTGGCTTGCTTGGGGCCTGGTGGGCGGGCAGGGCAGGGCAGGGTGCAGCGCCCGCAAGCGCCATGAGCCTCGGAGAGGTCTCAGGACCTCGCACTGGGCTCCACCGCTTGCTCCCACGGAAGTTAAACGTGTGCGGGCCTTGTTGGCCAGACTGCGGGGCTGTGATAGTCACCGCAGCACTCGTGGGTGGGGTGCGGGGACAGGCGGCCCCTCATGCCCCCACTTGCACACCGGCCAGAGCGGGCAGGGAGGGGCTGTCATCCAGGCCCATTGGGGCTAATCACCCACCCGAGCTTCGGGCCCCGAGGTCTGGCAATGAGCTCTTTGCTACTAAGCAACTTAAGGCAGAGCCAATTCATTTTAAAGCAGAGCTTCTTAGAAAATTAGGATTCTGATAACCTCGTGGGGAAACAGAGGGGTCAGGAGGAGCCGGACGTATAATATTAGTAGAAAACCTCCCTCCTAGTACTTGACGTTGGTTTCCGTGTAAGATCTGTGGAGATACAAGTTCACCCAATTAAATACAATGAGCAGGAGAGTGTGAGGGGATGCCTCACGAAAGAAAGTACACAGACGGCCAGTAAGGGTCTGAAAAAGTCACTACTCAGCAGGGAGAAGCCAACTGGAACAGCAAGGAGGCACCAGCTCACAGGTGTTGGGGTCGGGGTGTGCGGTCCCGGTGCTCTCAGACAATCCGGGGCTGGGTACCTGCTGGCCCCGCACCCGGAAACCTCGCAGTATCCCCGAGGTTAAAGGTATCTCTCCGAAGCCCTCGGCCACCCCACTGCTCACGTATGTCCAAGGAACACGAATGTAGATGTTCAGCAGGGCACACGGGTAGGAACACGGACGGCGCCTTTCCTCACAATAGCCCCAAACCAGAAGGGCCAAGTGCAGCAGCTGCGGGATGAAGCGGCAGCACGCGGCCCAGCCCGGCTGTGGACGTTACACAACAGGAACAACCAGGACAAACCTCAAAGACCTTTTGCTGAAGGAAGGAGGTCAGACGCGGGAGGATGTGTGCTGTGCAATTCCATTTATATAAGGTCCAAGGAAGGTAACCAGAGTCCAGGGGGTCAGGATCGGTCATGGTGGGGGGTCACGGGGAAGGGGCACTGGAACCACCCCCACGTCCTTACTCAGCTCAGGGTGACAGGTGTGTACACATAACACAAAAGAGGCGTGTACTTGGGGCGCTGGGGGCTCAGTCAGTGAAGCGGGTGCCTTCGGCTCAGGTCAGGGCCTCGGGGTCCTGGGGTCGAGCCCCGTGCGGGGAATTTGCTCCTCCCCCTGCCTCTCCCCCCCCACCCCCTTGTTGCGCTCACTCTGTCTCTCATGCCCTCTGCTAGACAAGACAAGAGGCATACAGCCAATGCCTAAGGGGGGGCAAACAGAATTGGAAAGTGACACCTGGGACGCGGCTGCCCAGGGCTGGGGAGGAGGCTAGTCCAGCGCCCTTTTCCGGCTCCTCTGCAACCGGGTCCCGCCAGGCCTGGGCGGGGCCGCACTGCCCGCAGGGATGCAGCACATGCAGGGACAGCTCCCTGGACAGGGCAGCCCGCTGGGCCCCGGCTCTAACGTCACCCACGCCAAGCGTCTGCCGAGGGGAGTAACACATCTTACCTCTTTGGCGTCGTTTTGTGCTTTCATGTTCTCGGCGATATACTTGACGCTCTGGATGGCTTCTTTGATTTCCGGTGACAGGGCCGAGAGGGATAGCGCGGCACTGATGGACTCAGAACTGGAGCTCCTGGGGAGGTTGGCGCTGAAGTTGGAGATTTTTATCCTGCGGTGGCGGCAGTGGCTGCATGCGCCGTCCTGGCAGGCGCAGCCTTCCTTGCAGCCTCTGGTCTCGGCGCGGCGGAAGCAGTTCAGGGTGGAGAGCTCTGCGTGGTACGAGGGCCTGGGCTTCTGGGCGTGGCCGTCGCTGCCTGCCGGACGGGTCATGAACATGACCCTGGGAAGCAAGTGCAGGAAGATGGTCTTCACCCACGTGGGCATCGTGTGCGTGGTCGGGGTTCTGTAATGCACGTTGAGCACGAAGACCGTGATGACGATGGACAGCGTGACGAAGATCATGGTGAAAAGCAGGTACTCGCCGATGAGCGGGATGACCAGCGAGGTGGAGGGGATGGTCTCGGTGATGACCAGGAGAAACACGGTCAGGGACAGCAGCACGGAGATGCAGAGCGTCACCTTCTCGCCGCAGTCGGACGGCAGGTAGAAGACGAGCACGGTGAGGAAGGAGATGAGCAGGCAGGGGATGATGAGGTTGATGGTGTAGAAGAGCGGCAGGCGGCGGATGTAGAGCGAGTACGTGATGTCGGGGTAGATCTCCTCGCAGCAGTTGTACTTGATGTCGTGCTTGTAGCCGGGGGCCTTGATGATGGCCCACTCGCCGCTCTCCCAGTAGTCCTTGAGGTTCATGGAGGAGCCGATGAGGACCAGGTCGATTTTGGCCTTGTCGTAGGACCAGGAGCCGAACTTCATGGTGCAATTTTGGTAATCAAATGGAAAGTAGGTCACGTCGATCTTGCACGAGCTCTTAAAGATGGCGGGAGGAATCCAAGTCACCTCCCCCGTGTACTTGAGGAGAGCTTTGGTCTTGTCATCCACCTGGAAGTCCCCGACAGCACTGCGGAGACACATGCCATTACCACTGCTGCCCCGGGCCAGCTTCTCATACAGCCCGCGGCAGGTGCAAGGTGCCACCTGTAAAGCTGCCCCATGGGAGAGCTCACCCTGTGCGTGCTCGCCACCCCGCCACCCACTCCCGGGCACCTCCCTGCGCCCTCCAAGACTCCGATGTTTACTGGGACTCCCAAGTGCCATAAAGGGTCTGCTTCCCCTACAAGCACCTGGGGGGATGTCGTCCTTGAGGCAGGAGACCTTGGGGATATTTGCCCCTTCTGCCGTGGCTTAGACCTCGGACCTGGTCAACACCTCATTCGGGCTCCGGCAGGCACCTCCCGTGTGCACACGGGCGTGTGAGGCCAGGCTGTGGGGCCCACTCCCCGCCGGTGTGACCCTGCTCTGCCCACCCCCACCCCCCACACCCCAGGGCTCCTCTGGGTCAACAATCACGGTTTCTGATTCTTTGTCTTTCAAATCCTGCACTAGGGCTCCTCTGCCTTCCAGGTCCGGAGCTGCCCCCACTTCCTCCCCTGTCTACACAGAGCCCGACCGACCGAGTCGCAGGGACAGGGCAGTGGGCCCTGCAGGGGGACCCCAGGGCCCCGCACTCCGCATCAAGCCCCGCAGAGGGACCCACCCCGTCCACCTCGGGAGCTAGAAGGAGGACAACGGGCGTTTTGGGAGAGCCAAGCGCTCCGTGTCCCTTAGCCGGACCGCGTGAGACAGAGGGACGCGTCCTGCCAGTCCCCGCCTCCATCTCCGGAGCCTTGGTGGCCCCCGTGAAGACCCCAAGGCTCCGCCTCTGCTCCCTGCCGTGCGGTGCCCGCTTTCTTATGCCATTCCTCCCAGCTCTGGCTCCACGAGCCGCCGGTGCCAGCCTCATCCTCCCGAAGGACCCCCGAGGCCTGCTTGGGGCCGAGAGGAGCCCCGGAGGACAGAGGCCCCAGGGCAACCTCCTGCGGAGCCCAGGCTCAACGAAACCCATGGCCTCGGGCCCCCATCCTAGGGGCGAAGCAGCCACCCTGTCCCTGGGGCTACGGCCACCCCAGGGTGGACGGCAGAGGGGCTGCGGCCGAGACTGGCCCAGAGTCCAAACCACTGGCTCCCAGGCCCGCTCCAGTCCAGCGCCCGCATCCTCCTGGAGGGGAAGCCAGCATGGGACCCCGGGGGTCCCACCCAGAATTGGCGGCGGAGCCTCGACCCCGCGGGGCCTGGGGCCCAAGTGAGGGGTTGCAAAACCACCTGTGCGCCCAAAGGCCAAACACCAGGGATCAGTGTGCCTGGGGGTTGGTGTCCGTTTCTGCTTGTTTCCGGGGATCCGGACCCGAAGGCCTGTCTGCCGGGCGGCAGCGTGCACTCTGGCCTCCGCCACTAGCAAGCAGGGGAGACCAAGGCCTCGGCGGCACAGCAGCGGCCAGACAGGGACTGAAAAGAATGACCTGAAAATAAATGGCCTCTGCCTCGGGGTGTCCGGAGCCAGCGGGCAGCAAGAGACGGGGTGGGAGGGGTCCGGGTGCCCTGCGAGGGGAAGAGGAGGCGGGTGGGTGCGCGACCCCGAGGGCTTGCTCTAGGGGAGCCTGAGCTTCGCGGGGGGAAGGGCATCGAGCCGTGTGGACACTGTCTCCGAATTCCCTGCAGTGGGAAGACAGGCAGCAGGAGGACAAAGGAAAGCCCCCTGACCACGTCCCCAAAGTCAGGTCATCGCAACCCCAGCAGCTTCAGAGTAGGAGTGTGGGGACCAGAGCGAGCGCGGGGGCCTGCCTGCAACCGTGGGGGGCCGGCCGGGTGGGGGACAGGGAGGTCCTGCGTCCCCAGGCCCCAGACACAGAATCCACCTGTGTAGAAGCCTTGGGAGGGGGAACAGTGAGATGGGGCCACAGCTTCCGGCCTGCAGAGAACCGAGAAGGTGGTGGGGTGCACAGAGGGCCTGCGGGCAAGGCCCCCGGGGCCGCTGCGGGCTCGAGGTCTCCCCCAAACTCCCTCCTCGGAGCACAGAGACCCACCTCCGAGAAAAATGCTGCTTAGGGTAGGACCCCGGTTAAACGGAGTCGGAAACGGGTTGAGAAGAGAAAGAAGATGTTCACAGGCTAGAGGAGCAGCACGGCAGCCGTGCCCACCCAGGCCCCCCCCCCGGCCCAGAGGCTCCCAGGCGTCCACAACGTTCAGCAAAGGCCACGTCTGCGCAGGAGCGTCGGCGGGGCTGCGGTGCGAGAGGCGTGCACGCGCGAAGCTCCAAGCCCCAAGCGGAAGCCCGCGCCCGGGGGTAGCCCCAGAGCAGGCGGGTAACCTGATTTACAGGCTGAGGCCACTAAGCCACGAGTGGGAGCCCACGGAGCGGCCAAGCAGAGGCTAAGCGCGTGGCTGGAGCGCAGCAGGTGAATCGAGACTCGGCGGCTGGGGAAAGAATCAGGGAGAGAAACAAAACCACCCCAGAAGCAAAGCCCGAAAGCAGCAAGACGCCATGGCGCGCACGGCCGCGGGCACCCAGGGAGGGGACAACCGTCTACATGGAGCAGGAACGAGAGCCCAAGAGAAGAATCGAGACACCGCCGGAGAAGTTCAGGGTGCGAGCACAAGGGCCCGAGAGGAAGACCAGCGCAGCGGAACAGATCTGTCCCGGGACCGAGGAAACAGCTTGTCGCGTGGCCGGGGCAGGGCTCGGGCGAGGGAAGCCGCATGTCCGGGACGGTCCTGCTGCGCTGCGTGGCCCCGGCGAGCCCGTCGGTGTCCCTTCCCCTCGCAGGGCCACCCAACTTCACCCGAGCACACAGATTTTCACAGCGACACCTCGTACCCGAAGACAGGGTCAGCGTTTCAGAGATGTTCATGGAAGCCGGGGCTCGGCCATGGGTTTATGTCCCCTGCCTGGTACCAGAGGGGCTGCTGTGAGTCGTGAGCTCGTCACCGTTTGTGCCCGTGTGTCCTCTGAGGGTGCCGTGGCCCCGGGCACGTCCCGTGCATGGCCATGCAGTGAACCCAAGCTCTAACTGGGAGGCAGGAGCTGCTGGGTCCCTCTCAGGAGACTCCCTGTGCCCTCTGCTCCTCGCCACACCCCACCTGCAGTGTCTCCCCGAGGCCCAGCTTTGTTAGGCTCATACCCTGATGCCCCCCGGCTGTTCGCCCACGGCTGCCAGCAAGGAAGCAGCTCTAACATTCAAATTATGACATTAGAATTTTTGCACATTTTCTTGATTCTAGCTTAGTTAGCAACGGTTCCCCACGCCGCAGCCACCTCCCCCGCGGCCCCTGGGTCAGGAGGCTGCTGGGGCTGCTCCTGTGCTGCAGACCAGCAGGGCCTCTTGTGTCCCAGTTGTGTGGAGACTCCATCTACAAACACAAGTTGTATGAAAGAAGCCTCGATGAGCGATGCTTTTCCTTGGAAAACCAGTAAAAACACCCAAGCCGAACCACGGCCCTCTGTGGAGTGGCGCAAGACCCTTCTTTTAGCCAGCGACTAGAAAGTGGGATTCGGCCGGAAATATACCTTCAGTCCTAATGGTTGCGACATATTTAGCGTCTGCTAATCCTGCACAAAGAACCTGAACTCAGAACATGTTTGCCCACGACGCAGCTTAGCTGTGGACACGGCCAGGTGCTCAGGCTGGTTTTGGAGGTGCCACGGTGGGCAGGCTGGGACCCACAGAGGAAGAGCCTACAAGACGCGGGGCACCAGAGGCAGGGGTGTGGGGCTCTCTGTGGTCCTGGCCTTCGGGGCCCATCGGCCCTGGTGGGGGCCCTGGTGGCCGGCTCCCCACCCCGGCCGCACCCTGGGACACTGCCCTCCCGGGTGTGGCAGGCGGCAGGAGTCAGGGTGTGTATCTCCGGCACCGGGCATACAGTAGGTGCTCAGTAAATCCCTGCGGCACTCATCCAGGCAGCCGCCCTGGAAAGGGCCCAGGCCGAGGGCCGCCAGCACTCACTTGTTGTACAGCACAATGTCTGGCTTCCAGATCTTCTGCGCAGGGACGCGCATGAACTCCGCCCCATCGTAGTCCGCGGGGTTCCACTTCAGCTTGTAGTCGTTCCAGATCTGCAGAGAGGCGGCAGGGGCAGGGGAGCAGGGGGCAGGGCCCACACAGTCTCCTCCCTCTGCGGGGGCCCCATCTCCGTGGTGCGGATGCGGGGGTTGGGGGGACAGCTCGGGCTGAGTGTGCCAGCCACCTCCAGGGCAAGCGGCACGGATCACCAGGGTCTTGTAGCCGCTGTGGGCGCAGGCCGGCCGGTCTGTGCCTGAGTGCCCGCGGTTTACACGCCCGAGTGGCTCTCCAGGGCGGCTGGGCACATGTCCCCCCAGTCCCGAGGACAGGCGCTAACCCTCCTTGGGGTTAAGCAGCCTGGTGTGGGAGGGGTTCTGGGGAAGGAGCCGTGAACCCGCTGGGGCCCGACAAGGGACGGGGCAAAGGCTGGGGGTGGCAGGCGCAGTGGGGGGGCACTGCACCCTCCTGGCCGCGACCGTTGCAGGAGTCCAGGGAGGCACTGGTCAAGGTGCGGACAGAGCCCCCAGGGGTGGGGCAAGTGGGGGGCCGGTTTCTCGGCCTCGCTCTGACAGGGGAGCCCGGAGCCCCTGCCCCCGCGCTACCAAAGGAGCTGACAGCATCTGATTCTACGAACAACGGTTCCTGCACGAAGGGGAGGAGATGGCGGGGGACAGCAGCGCAGGTCTGTGCCCGTCTGCTGTGTGTGGAGGTCTCTCCCTCCAGGCGGCACTGGGGTCTTGAGGGCCCGGCCAGGGGGACCACGCAGCAGTGCAGGGACCCCAGCCCAGGGGGCCCCCCGCAGGGCCAGTCGCCGGTCCTCCCGGTGGCGCAGCAGGTGCAGCGGTCACCATTAGAGGCAGCAGCGCGCCAGGCCCCTCACTCACTTGTTTCAGCCACAGGTTGGTCTCCATGATCTGGTTTACTTCGTCCTGGAGGAGGCGACAGCGACCGTGACTACAGACCTAGGCGGCTGGGGAAGGCTCCGCGGAGGACCACACCCCACGGCCGCGCCCAGCTCTGCACTCACCACCTTCACCAGCTGAGACATGGACACCTCGAACTGGATGATGACCGGTTCCGATACGTTGGCCACAGGCCGGATGATCTCGTTGTAATCCTCGAACAGCCGCTCAAACAGGCGGTGCTCAGCCTCGGAGGCCAGGGCCCCTGAGGGAAGCAGCCGTCACCCTTCCCTGGCCAGGGACACCACCCACCACGGTCTCACCACGGGCCTGTGGAGCTCCAAACTTCAGACGAGGCCCACTCCCCCCGAGTTACAGAGAAGGAAACTGAGGCCCATGAGACAGCCGGGGTCACACATCCAGGGGGAGACCGTGGTCACAAGCCTGGGCTGGAAGGTGGGTAGATCTGGTGCAAACCCTGCCCGGCTGCCTGGAGGCTGCGTAAGCTTGGAACTTGTTTCTTTACCTGTGAGCATCCATCGCCTCTGTCCACTCGGTGGGCTGCTAGTGGGGGGTCCGGGGTGAGAGCCAGCACTCCCCTCACCTGCTACGCAGCCCAGGTATGGCCACCACTTCCAGGAAGCACCATGGCCAGTCCATGCCCAGGGCTCGGTCCCCCGCTGTTGGAGCCCCACCCCGGTGCCGCCGCCCCTCCAGCCTGCCCAGCACCCTGCAGGGGGTTGGCCCCCAGCCCTCTAAGAAGCTGGGCATCTCCGTGGCTCCGTGATCTGGGAGTGGGACCCCGGGTCCTGCTGGATCTTTTTCCGGCCTCATCAAAGACTTGACCCCCCCCCAGAGGGGGATGGAGGGGTGGGGGGTGGGGTGGGGAGGCCACCCCTTGGTTGCTAAGCGCCTGCCAGTCAGCTGCCTGCCTTCCCACTTGCAGGTCGGAGGGCAGGATCCCTGGGAAGGCTAAGCCAGCTTGCCTCACTTGGAATGGTCTTGCCTGCTGTGCCCCCAAACAGTGGGGTCCTCAGCCGCGAGGGGCAGGAGGTCCCCCGACACGTCCCCCTTCAGCCCTGCCCAGGCGGTGTCAGCCAGCCCCTGGCGCCGGGGCCCTCCTCCTGCCCGGGCTCCTCTCCCACCCGCAGGGGGCGGGCGTGGGGGGCGCGGCCCCAGGATCGCAGCGATGGCCCCTCCCGTAGGTGGCAGCGGCCTCCTCTCCCGCCATCCCCGGCCTCAGTTTCCCCATCTGTTGGTAGCACGAGCGCGTGGGCTGGATGCGCAGTGGAACCGACGCCCGGGGCGCCCACTCCGTAACCCCCGCGCCTCTGGGTGGAGGGGTGGCCGTAGGGGAAACGGGGGCCCCCCGCCCTCGCCCCTACCTGGCGGCAGCAGCACCAGCAGCAGCAGCAGCGGCGGGAGCAGCGGGACCCCGGCTCTGCGCGGGTGGCCGCCCATGCTCCCCGCAGAGTCCCGGGTGGCTCCGGCGCAGCCCGAGGAGAGCCGGACGGTGGGGGGGAGGGGCGATGCCGGGGCGCGGGGCTGGGGCAGGGCGCGGAGCTGGGGCGCGGGGTGCAGAGCCGGGGCGCGGGGTGCAGAGCCGGACGGTGGGGGGGCGCGGGGCGCGATGCTGGGGCGCGGGGCTGGATGCGGGGCCCGATGATGGGGCGCGAGCCGGACGCCAAGACGCGGGGCGCGGAGCTGGGGCGGAGCTGGGGCGCGGGGTGCAGAGCCAGACGGTGGGGGGATGGCGCGATGCCGGGGCGCGGAACTGGGGCGCGGAGCTGGGGCGCGGGGCTGGTGCTGGAGCCGTCCGCTGGCCCCTCCCGCGGGTGTGCGCGGAGGCTCGGCTGCTGCGCGCGGCGGCGGCGGAGGCGGGGCGTGCGGGGCTGCCCTGCCTCCCTCCCGCGGTGGAGCCCCCCCCCACCCCGAGCGCCGGCGGGGGGAGGGCCGCGGGGCGCAGGAGAGGCAGGGACACGCCCTCCAAGCGGGGCTCGGTCCGGCGCCTTAAGGACGCGCGAGGTCTCGCCGGCGGGTACTGCGATGCCTCGCGCCGTCCTGCTGCGGGGGCGCGGCTGGGGCCGGGGGACGCCCCCCGTGCGCAGCCGCTGGTACCGCTGGGGATGGAGGAGGGGCTGCGGGCCCCGGGCTGTTTGAAGGGCTCCTCGTTAAGGAGTGAAGAGAACGAAAGACCTGAGGCTGCGAGGTGCAGCCCGGGAGGCTCCTGGCTTCCGCGCCCCCCACCCGCGGCGGGGGCACCTGCGACTCAGGCCTCTCTGTTATTCCCAGGATGGGTTGCTTTAAACCCAAACCAAAGGAGACCTTTTGCAGGACTCAGTAAATGCCAGAATTGGGGCCAATCTCTCGGGCCCCTTGTAGCGCATTCTCATTATCGAGGTAAAAGCCCCTAGATTTGAAAAATATTGCAACTCAGGTATGCAACCAAGAACTTGTATCCAGAAGATATAAAGTACCCTGAAAACTCAGAAGTAAGAGTAGATAGATATGAGGGTTTTGTTGGGGGTGAGGCAAGTGTTCTGAAACTGGATTATGGTGATAAATTTACTAAAACTCCTTGAATTATATATTTTAAAAGGGCAGATTTTATACTATATATGTCACGCCTTAATAAAGTCGTTTTTAAAATCTCAACAGTAAGAAAACTAAACCCAATTTTAAAAATGAGCAAAAGAGTTAAACACACAGTTTACGAAAGAGGGCATGTATGCACAGGCAAAAAAAGTAAAAAAAAAAAAAAACAAAAAAAAGTAGGAAAAAAAGTCACGTGAAAAGATGTTCAGTAGCATTAGCCACCAGGGAAACGCCTGTTAAAAGCTGGCTGATACTCCACTTCACATCCACTGCGACAGCTCGAATCAGTCGACACCAACTGCAGACAGATGCCGAGGGCCGCTGCCTCTCACGCTGTGCGGGTGGGGATGCAGGATGCTGTGGCCTCCAGGGGCCCGGTGCCACGGTGGCTCAGAAGTTAAAGCACATTCCCCACAGAACCCAGCGATCACACTCCTGGGTGTTCATCTAGACGAATGAAAACTCTTGTTGACACAAAATCTCATACGTGTGGAGATTTTACAGCAGCTCTGTTCATAGTTTCTGAGAACTGGTAAGTACATAACTGTGGATCAGCGTTCACGGGACGTTGGGTTGGTACGTGCATGTGATGACACGGGGGCGTCTCAGAGGCCTGCGCTGAGGGACAAAAGCCACCCCCTCTCCAGCGGGGACACACTGTGTGATTCATTGGAATGCTGTTCTTGTAAAGGCCAAACCCTAGTGCTGGTTGGAGGGACCAGCAGGGATGGAGCCATCTGAGTGACCGCGCTCTCCTGTGTCCTGATGACACACATCAAGTTAATGTGGAGAGAGCACTACGTAAAAGTCAACTTTACTATGTAATTTAAAATATGCAATTCAGTGCTCCTGTATTGCACAAGTATTTTAACGACCCATCATGTGCCAGGTGCTGGGCGCCACGGGTGTATTGACCCATCAGACCATCTGTAGGGACACCGGGAACCCCACCTTGCTCCAAAGCAGCATGTGACCAGGGCTGGGGAGTGCACGGGAGAGGGTCATTCTCACAGGAGGGGCGCAGGACAGGACCTGAGCCTGAAGAAGGAACAGGAGTCGTTCATTCATTCAGTCAGTCAGTCATTCAACAAACCTTTATTAAACACCTGCTGGGTGCTGAGCTCGGGCCTATGCCCTGGGGTGCCGCCAGCACGAAGGACAGTTCCTGCTGTCTCAGAGCTCACACTCTAGTGGGTGCAACGTGGAACGACACAGCAGCACTGAGAACTTGAGGTGCCCAGGAGGGCCGAGGAAGGCCTCTTGGGGAGGGGACGTGGGAGCAGACAATGGACCGCAGCCAGGGCGCAGCTCCCGGGCAGACGGTCGGGGCAGCAGGTACAGCAAATGCACAGGCTTTGAGCTGGAAGAATCCAGAAGTGTGTTGGGGTCTGAGAGGAGTCCTGTGGGCTGGTGGGCTGGGGAGTGGAGAGCGATGGGGTGACAGCTGGGCCGGGCTAGGGACAGGATTCCTGGCACACAGGGGTGCGGCTGTGATGCCCCGCGTACTCCCTGCTGCAGGGAGGGGTTCTGCTGGGTTCCCCGGGGCTTTCAGAGACGACAGCTGGGGCTTCCATCCTGTCCCCTGACTGGTGGTTCGCGCGGGGTGATGTACTTAGGGCCTCCTCAGCCATCGCTCAGAAGGAAGCAGCAAACTGCCCAGCTGGCTGCTCACGCCACCTCCCCCCGCCCCCCTGGGGGCCTAGGGCCCGTCCGAGGGGGTGTGGGTCTGGAAGAGGGGCGGCAGGAAGAGCCCCACAGTGCCCAGCACACACACAACCACAAACACCCAGAGGAACAGGCGGTCCACCACCATGGCCACGTACTTCCAGTCCTCCACGACCTGCGGGCAGACAGAGGGCCCATTACGGGTGCCGGGACCTCCCCGCTCCCCTTCCTTCCCGGAGGGGGACCCTCACTGTTGGGGCTGGGACCCCCCGGCCCTCACCTGGCCAGCACCCCCAGCCCTGCAGCCCTGCAGGCCCCGGGGTGCTGGGCCGTCCAGGAAGGGTTATTAAGGCCGTGCTGTGACCTAGAGCCACTCGCTGGCCTGGGAATGCGAGGCCCCTTCCCTTATTTATTTTTTTACGATTGATTTATTTATGATAGACACAGAGAGAGAAAGACAGAGAGAGACCCAGGCAGAGGGAGAAGCAGGCTCCATGCAGGAGCCCGACACGGGACTCGATCCCGGAACCCCAGGGTCACGCCCTGGGCCAAGGGCAGGCGCCAAACCGCTGAGCCCCCGGGATCCCCGGCCCCTTCCCTTATTTTCAGGCCCAGCCCCCTCCCTGGGCCGGCTCTACCCAAAGGAGGATCTGGGGCGCACCCCGCGCCTGGGGACAGGACGCCTGGAAGCCGCTGCTGAAACCGCTGCCCCGGTGCCTGGTCCCCAACCGGCTCCGCTCCTCTGGCCGCGGGGCAGCCTCCCGGTGCCGCGCCCTCACCGGCCTGACCCCATCCCCGGGCCGCTGTGGGCTGTGCGCTGGGGACGGGCTGAGCCGGGGTCCCCGCGCCCATGGCCCCGCGGGAGTGGCCCGAGCAGGACTCACAGGACGCGGCGGCGGCGGCGGCGGCGGCGGCTGGCCCGGGACTCTGGGCGGACCCGGTGACGTCAGCGGCCCCGTTGGTCTGGGCTCCCCGGAACCGCCCCGCCCCCGCCCCGCCCCCGCCGCGCCCCTCCCCGGCCCCTCCCCGGCCCTTCGCCCCCCGCCCCTCCCCCGTCCCTCCCCGCTCGCCCCGCCCTGCGCCCCCCGCCCCGCCCCGCCCCTTCTCCCTCCCTCCCCTCCTCCCCCCTTCCCCAGACCTCCCCCGCTCCCCTCCCCCATGCCCCTCCCCCTCCCTCCCCTCCCCCCCCCCGCCCCCTTGCGGCCTCTCCCTGCTCCTGGGGTTTCGCTCCCACAGCCCTGATTTCCGACCACTGTTTGGGGCTGTGCGTGGGGCGCCCCGTATGCGGCTGCTGGCAGCGGGCGTGGAAGTGGGTCCCGGACCCTGCGGGGGGCGCCAGAGGGAGGCCAGCATCCCCTGCCCGGGCCGAAGATGTCCTTTGTCCTGGGGAGGTAAACTCGACCTGTCTTCAAGACTCTGGGGCAGCCCGGGGGGCCAAGGGCGTGACCCCAGGGTCACAGGATCGAGCCCCGCCTCTGGCTCCCTGCATGGAGCCTGCTTCTCTCTCTGCCCAGTGTCTCTCTGTCTCTCTGTGTCTCTCATGAATAAATAAACAAAAAATCTTCCAAAAAAATGTAATCGTCTTCCGTTCGGCATTATGACCCTGGATGCAGCGTCGTTGGGCCCGGTGGCTCTGACCCCCGTCGCCGGGGCCACCTGTGTGGCTGCCCCACGGGCAGGTGAGGGCGGGAGCAGATGCCCACCCTGGTCCCCCAGGCTGGGGCACCTTCCAGTCCCACGGCCCCGCTCTGCCCTCCTCTGCCCCCTGCTCCTCATGGGGTCTCCCAAGGACCCAGCCCCCAGAGCCCAGTACTCGGGGGCTGCCTGCCCTTCCCAGTCTCCCCCTGCCTCCTCCCTGGACTTCCTGAGGTCACCCACACTGAACCACCTTGGCCCAGGCCCTCACCTCAGGGGCTGCTTTTGGGGGACCCCAAAACAAACAGGGATCCTCGCTCCTTCCTTCCCCTTCCCCGACGCAGGAAGCCACACGCTCGGTCCAGCAGTGGGTCCCCTGCTGCAGCTGGGGGCCCCGGGCAGGGGCTGTGGGAAGTGGGGCTGGGCCGGACTTACGCTCTGGTCTCGGTCGTCACTCTGCATGTGCCGGGCGATGAAGCTGACGCCCTCTAAGGCCTCCTGCACGTCCCACCGGAACCTCCCGGAAGCCCTCAGCCGGAGGTCGCAGGCCGTGGACCCCACGCCGGAGCCCGAGCCCGCTGGGGACTTGGGGGCCACAGGTGTGGGGTTCACAGGATACACGGGGCTCCCATAGGGCTGGGGGGCGGCGGCCTCGGTCCTGCTGGGCTGCGGCTGGCCAGGTGGGGGGGCCCTCGAGGGGCTGCTGTCTGGGCGCTTCATGAAGAGGAAGGTGGGCAGCTTATGCAGGAAGCAGCGCCGGACCCAGGGCGCCATGGTGTGGGTGCTGGGCGAGCGGTGGTGCACGTTGAGCACACAGACGCTCGTGACGATGGAGAAGGTGACCAGCACCATGGTGAACATGAGGTACTTGCCGATGAGCGGCACGTCCAGGGACGTGGGCGGCACGATCTTGGAGATGAGCAGCAGGAAGACGGTGAGCGCCAGCAGCACGGAGATGCACAGCGTCATCTTCTCACCGCAGTCAGACGGCAGGTAGAAGACCAGGATGGCCAGCGAGGTGATGAGCAGGCAGGGGATGATGAGGTTGATGGTGTAGAAGAGCGGCTTGCGCCGCAGGATGAAGTCGTACGTCACGTCCACGTAGCTGGGGTCCTGCGGGTTCACCGTCCTGCGCCCAGGCAGCGCCACAATGTCCCACTCGCCGCTGGGGGTGAAGTCGTCCATGCTGGCCGTGGGTGACTTGAGCACCATGTCGATCTCCGTGTGGTCGTAGGTCCAGGAACGGAACTTGAGGGTGCAGTTCTGCTGGTCGAAGGGGAAGTGCTTGACCTCGATCTTGCAGGCGCTCTTGTAGATGGCGGGCGGCAGCCACAGGATGCTGCCGTTGGAGCGCACCACCACGTTGGTGTAGAGAGACACCTCGTAGGTCCCGTCAGCGCTGGGGGTGCGAGAGGAGCGTGGTGAGCACGCCGGCCAGCCCGTAGGCCTGCCCCGCGGTCGCCGTTCCGGCCCCGCTCCCCTTACGGGACAGCAGAGGTCACGGCCCTGGGGTTTAGTAGCATCCCTGTCCGACGGGTGGGGATACTGAGAAGGTAAGTGACGTCTTCAGGGTCAGAAAATGAGGAAGAAGCACACCTAGAACCCGAACCCAGGCCTGGTGTGCACAGACCTCACGCTTGTTTCACATGCTGCTGGTGACACTGAGCCCACAAGGCTCTCCGGGCCCCTCGGCCAACCCGAGAGACTGTGCTGCCAATGCCCAGCACCGACACGGTGAGGGCCAGCCAGCCAGGAGGCGGGACGGAATGAGCCCTGAACGTAGCCAACATGCTGGCCCTGGTCCCAGCTGTGCCTGAGGAGCCAGGGCGACCCCCGCCCCCCGGCCTCCACTTCCCCACCCATGTGGCAGTTGCTGGCGCTGCCTTCTTCTAATTCCTCCTGCAGCCTCACCGCCCAGCGCGGCTCGGTGAGTGAGGCGCAGGTGAGGCCCAGGGCTGGTGTGGGGACCGAGGACCCCCCGAGGCTGGGCCTACTGCCCCGGCCCCCCCCCACCTCTATCTGCTGCCCCAGCACCCCCTCACCTCCTCCACCTGCTGCCCTCCACCTCCTCCTGCTGCCCCGGCCCCCCCCACCTCCTCCGCCTGCTGCCCCGGCCCCCCACCTCCTCTACCTGCTGCCCCCCACCTTCTCCGCCAGCCCCGCCCCTCACTTGTTGTAAAGCACGATGTCAGGCAGCCAGATGCGCTTGGCGGGGATCCTCAGGATGTTGACGCCCTCGTAGCGGGAGCTGTTCCAGGCCAGGCGGTAGTCGGTCCACTCCTGCGCACACGGGCGAGGCCCTGTCATTCCGAGGTCGCCGCCACCAAGGGGCGGGCCAGAGGACATGCCCCCCGCTGCGGATCCTGCGTGCACTTACCTGTTTCAGCCAGACGTTGGTGGTCATGATCTGTTCGCGCTCATTCTGGAGAGGGAAACAGGGAGGTGAGGGGGGAGGAAGGCGAGGGCGCCGAGCTCCGCCAGGTGGCCAGCCGCTGCCCACCGATGCTGGGACGGCTCGGTCGGATCCCACCCCCAGCGTGTGGGCCACAGCTCGTGACCTCGCCGGACCAATGCTGCGCTGGCTCGGGCCCCGTGATGACTCCACAAGCCAGACGCCGGGGCCTCTGACCCGGAGTCCTGAAGATGCTGCCCGCCGCGCCACAGCTTTGTCTGCTTCAGCCCGGCTGCCTGGGCGGCCAGCAGCATCTGCCCCGGTCCCCGGCCCCCCCAAACCCAGACCATCTGCCTCCTCCCCCGCCCCACCCAGTCTTCCTCCTTGCTCCCCATCTTCCTTTTCCCACCCTGTCTTCCTCCTTGCCCCTCCATCTTCCTCCTTGTCCCGCAGTCTTCCTCCTCCCCCAGGCTGTCTCAGCAGCCAGGGTGAACTTCCCCAAAGGCTGTTCTCATCTTCTCAGACTATGCAGCTCTGCTGAAACCCCCTCCTTCCCCGTCTACCCAAAGTAAAAGCCAAAGTCCTGCTCACCACGGACATGGCCCTACACCGGCTGCCCCCTCCGCCCTCCCCATGGGCTCCAGACGGCACACACTCCAGCGCCCTCCCACGTGCGCTCCTTTCTTTGCTCCTCCCTTTCCACATGCTATTCCCTCCTTCTGGAAATCCAGGCAGCTGACATCCTCACATTGTCTTGTACTAATTATTTAGGCCATTTACATTTAATTTAGTTACTGATTTTATTTGAGTTTAAACCTACAGTCTGTTTTCTACACCATCCCTTTTCTCTCCTTTCTTGCTATGTTTTAGTTATTTTGTCATTCCATTTTCTGTGCATAGCAACAGGACTCTTCTTTAGTTGCTACCCTGGTGACTATAATACGCATGTATCTGATGTGTTAGAGTCTAATACAAATGAGTAGCTGTATTGCTTCCAGAACAGGGCAAGGATGTCAAACATTTTAGCACCCTGTGTCCCCTCCTGAAGCAGGCTAGTGCTGTCATTATTTAATTCTACATGTGATTAAAACCTCATGAGTTACTATTGTTTTATACAGTCGATTTAACTTAAATTCACCCATACATTGACCCTTTCTGCTGTGCTTCACTCTTTCCTACGTTTCAATGTTTCCATCTGGGATTGTTTTCCTTATGATTAAAGAAGATCCTTTAGTATTTGCTCGTCTTGTGTTAAATTCTTTTTGGCCTAAAAACATCTTTATTTGACCTTTATTTTTGAAATATATTTTCACTGATTGTCTACCTTCTAGGCTTGCAGTTTTGTCCTTGTGGGACTTTATTTTTTTAAAATATTTTATTTATTTATTCATGAGAGACACAGAGAGAGAGAGAGGCAGAGACATAGGCAGAGGGAGAAGCAGGCTCCACGCTGGGGGCCTGATGGGGGACTCGATCCCGGGACGCCAAGATCACGCCCCGAGCCAGAGGCAGGCGCCAAACCGCTGAGCCACCCAGATCCCCTCTTGTGGGACTTTAAAGTGTCATTCAGCTCCTTGGCTTCCATGTTCAGCTGTCAGTATTATGGTCGCCCCTACCTCGCCCCCACCCTCCCACCATCACCACGGTTAAGATTGTCTCTTTGCCTTTCGTTGTAAGGAGTTGCCAAGGTGAGCCTGAGTATGATTTTGTGTTTATCCCTCAGAGGGTTCATAGAGACTCTTGAATCTGTATTTTCATGTCTTTGGTCAGGTTTGGAAAGTTCTGCCAGTATCACTCACACACTGCTTCTGTTTGATTGTTTCTCCTTCCCTGGAACTCCCAGGACCCAGGATAGAGATGACCTTTTCTTCATGTACTATATTATAGTCTTTTCTGCATCCTTTACCTGGTTATTTGTCTAGATATTTTCTATTGACCTCTCTTCCAGTGCATTAACCTTCTCTTCTGCTATGACCCATCTGCTATTAACCCCATCCAGTAAATTTTAAATTCTCCATCATTATAAATTCCTTGAATGTACAGATGGCTGTTATTTTCCTTTTAGGAAAATTTATTCAGAAAAATTTATTATTAATTGTCTTCATTATTTATTTTTAATAGTGGTAAAATGCACGTAACATAAAATTTGCCCTATTATTGGGAATTGCTTTAAAATCTTTGTCGGGGGATCCCTGGGTGGTGCAGCGGTTTGGCACCTGCCTTTGGCCCAGGGCGCAATCCTGGAGACCCGGGATCGAATCCCACGTCGGGCTCCCGGTGCATGGAGCCTGCTTCTCCCTCTGCCTGTGTCTCTGCCTCTCTCTCTCTCTCTCTCTCTGTGTGTGTGTGTGTGTGACTATCATAAATAAATAAAAATTAAAAAAAAATAAAATCTTTGTCGGATCAATCCAATATCTGAATCATCTGTGCATCTGTTTCCATTGTCTTCTTTTTTCTCTCGGTCTTTTCTCATTTCATCTTGCCTTATTGTGTGCCTAGTAAGCTTCATATGCCTCCAGGGAGTACTGACTTTGGCTTAATGGCAGACAGTTAGAGGAGAAGCAGATCCCCTTCATCTAGTCTGTATCTGAGCTGGTTCAAAGCATGCTTAGTTGTTTTGAGAGCTGGTCTATTTTTGATCCATTTTTACTTTTATAGGTGGTCTTTTCAGTGTCTCCGCATCTCGTGGGGCTGAAATGCTGGTATGTGCCCCCAGCCTTGGAGGAGCACCAGATATTCAGCTGGGCTTCCAGCCTCGTGGCCACCACGCTGTACTCAGCTTCTTAGCCCCTTGGGCTTTTACTGTGTACCTGTCATCACATGTGGGGAAAAGCACCACAGACCAAAGGGTCACATCCCGGAACCTGGTACCCTCAAGACCTGGCTGCATTCTCCAAGACTGTCAAACAGATTTGTGCAGGGAGAGGCATTTTTATACAGCTTTTCTAGTTGTTCTTATGGAAAAGTTAGTCTGCAGCAACCTACTCTGCCTTTACCAAATGCTGAATGCCTTTATCTTTCTTTAAAAACATTTCTTTAAGTTGCAGTAAAGTTTACATACAGTAAAATGCATAGGTCTTAAGTGAGCAATTGGGTCAGTTTGAGCAAACATATTACATGGCCACCTGCGTTCCAGATACATCACTTGTGATGTTCTCACCCACAGTGCCTGCTGAACGCACTGAGGACACCAGCTCAAAACCTGGCCGCCCCAGGGAGCACCGTGAGGGCCTGCTGCCACGCCCAGCACGCACTCCTTGCTTTCTCCCTAGAAGCTTCCATCTTTAAACTAGTCTTGCCCATAACCCTCCCTCCTTGAAAACCAGACCCTGGAATACAGAAGAAGCAGCTCCTAGAACTGAAGAACTGAACACCTAGTCTCCACTCTGCTTTCAGGGTGATCACAGCTCACAGTGCAGGGCTGGAGGTTGGGTGCCCTCCTCCTTCTGGTAACTTCTGTTGCCTCACAGGGCCCACAGAGGAGGCCTGGCAAGGGGCAGCCTCCGCCTGCAAGTGTGCCCGGGGCCACCTGCCTATTTCCCCTCACCCGGGCGGCAGCTGCAGAGAGGCAGCTGGCTCACCCCATTAAGCACAAAGCCTCTGGCTGGACCGTAACATCCGCCATCAGCCTGGGCCTGGCTTGGCCTGAATTCCCTATTCTTTCCAGTGGGGCTCAGAGGGCATTCCTCCCTCCCCCATCCTCTGGCTGTGCTTCCTCTCAGGGGCCTTCCCCCCAGCCCTCTGCAGGGCAGTGGTTTGGGGGGGCGGGAGAGAAGCCAGCCACCTGCCCCAGGAGGCTCAGCCCCACTGTTTGCCTCCCTCCCCGTGACCCACACGATGCCTGCAACATGCCCCTCAGAGCCACTCCTGGGGCAGGTTCCAGCCCTGTAGATGGGATGGAAAGGGCCATGGCTCCTCTGGACGTGTCGGCTCAGAGACAAGGAGGGGAGAAGGGGAGCTCCCGGGATCTCCGCACCCCTGTCCCCACCCCACGCCCCTGCTTGTGAACTCTGCAACCTGGGCCCCCTTTCCACACCCTCGCTCACTGGTCCCGTCCCCACATGGCTCGGGGAGGAGGCCTGTGGGCTGCCCCCCCCAGGGGTCATTCCCTTCACATCCTCTCTGTTAACAAAGCCACGACCCCCACGGACTTCTCGTCCCATCTCCAGCCTCCTTGCTGTGTCTCCCTACGTCACAGCTGCTGTGGCTAAGGTGGGGCCAGGACCCCAGGGCTCCCTACAGGGCAGCCCTCTGGGACGCTTGTCCTCCTAGTCGACATGGGACCCCGGGAAGGATTTGCCAGCTCCTGCCACAGACATTGTCGTGCGAGGATGTCACATTTGGAGCTGTGGCCACCATCCTACGACCGTGGTGGGAACCAGAATCACGTGCAGCCCCGTAGCACCCCAACACCACCGACCATCACGGACCCTGCTGGCCTGCTCTCGTGGCCTCATTCTTACTGTTTTAGCCACTGGTGCTCAGATGTTCTCAGACTTGAAGTCAAAGCATTTTAATTGATACCGAGATCCCAGATTAGCAGGTGGCTCCAAACTGGGACCAGTGTGCCGGGGGCAGGCAGATGTGCAGTGCAAGGGGAGAGCCCGAGCGGAGCCTGTGCTCCCGGGAGGAAAGAGGCACCGCACAGGGGCCTCGGGCCTCACGACTTCGGCAGACTCCTTAGTTCCTGCACAAGGAAGAGGAGCGGCCGAGGATCTGGCCTCGCCTGAAGCATGGGCAAAGCCGCGGGCCCCAGCCGTGCACCACGACGCCGTGGGGGCCGGCCTGCACCTACCACGCTGATGAGCTGCGCCAGCGAGAGCTGCAGCTGGATGGAGATGAGCTGGGCCGAGCTGGTGGCCGGCCGGATCAGGTTGTTGTAGCGGGTTCTGTTTAGAAGGTCGTCGACCAGCTTCTCCTCTGCGTTGGCCACGCGGCAGTCCCCTGGGAAAACGGGCGCAGTCAGGCGGCGGGGCCCCATCGCGCCAGCACGGGCCGGGAAGAGACTGCAGGCCGCCGCGGGCGCCGAGGCAGAGCTTGGCTCTCTTCCCTGGTGCCGCCTCCTCTTCCCCCCTGCCCTCTGCGGGAGGGCAGCCCACACCCCGACGGTTGGTCCAGGACGGGGGCCGCAGGTGTGCTCCGTATCCCAAGTCCATCCATCCGGCCTCCCTCTCCCGCTCTTCCTGTAGCCCCCCTGCCACGTCCCAGCCCGACTCTGACGCTGCCACCACGTGCCACTCAGGGGGACAGGGGTCATGGAGCAGTCCCCCAGCCAGGGCTTTCCCGGCCTGCAGCCCCGATGCGCCAGCTCGGCATCCAAAGACCCTTGCCTCTGGCACCAGCCGGCCCTCACTGTCCCCCAACCCCTGCCCTAGCCTTGCCCTGCCACGGTTCGCTCTTACTTCCAAGTGAGGCCACTCTTTCCTCGGCCAGCACTGCCCCCAGGCCACCGACCGTCACGTGTCCGTCCTGTGCCAGGCACCATGGTATGTGCCAGAGACGAGAGCAGGCAAAGCACCAGAATGATCCTGCTGGGGGTTTGCGGTGCGTGTCAGCGAGCGGGGTGCATGCTGGTGCTTCCACATGAGAATGGGACTGACCATGGCAAAGGTTTTGGAGTTAAGACTTCCAGAGTGAAGGTGCCTTTGAGACCTGGGTGCCAGGGTCCCGCCGGCCATTGACTCTGGTCTGGGCGGACAGGAGAGGTGTGGCTCCTGCCTGAAGCCTGGTCTGCGCCCTCAGTGCCCACGGCCCTGGATCTCTTGCCCAGTGGTACGTGGCTCTTTGCCCCATGTGTCCTTCACTAGTCTGGGACTGAAGGTGAGCTCGGGCCTTGGTCCTGTTTACCCTGGTGCCAGCTAAGGGCAGAGCTGGGGGCGGTGCCTCAGAGGGAGACTCTGAGGAAGGTCAAGGGCACTAGAGCCTGGAGCCCAGCAACAGGGAAAAGGAGATGCGCAGAGGAAGTAGCCAGGGGCAGGAGAGCAGCTGCGGCCAGAGTGGGGACCAGGAGGGGGCAGGGTGCCCAGGGGACTGGGTCTCATCCCGTGGGAAGCTCACCACCAGCCGCCTTCCCTGAAGTGCCAGGGCCCTGCTTTTTGCCCAACCCTTTCCCTGGGTGGGGCCAGAGGGCCGGGCCGAGATTGCCGGCTCAGCCAGGCCGAGGTGGGCTCCTGGGTGGGTGCAGGGCTGGACATGCGGCTGCAGAGCCGCCACTCAGCCTCCGCCTGCACTTTCCAACTCGCTGCCTATCTGGAGCAGATGCAATATTTAGTGCCTTGTGAAAGATGCTCCCGGGTGCACCTGCTGCCCACTGTCCCTCCCCCAGGCTGCCTGGGGCTGTCCAGAGGGGTCTTCTGGATGCTTGGCCTAGATTCTGAGCTCTGCCTCTGCTCCACTGGACCCTCCCAGAGGCCAGCTGTTTGAATACCCCGAAGCCCGTCTGCAGCCCCAGGCTAAAGCTGGTCCCTCCCACAGCCTGTTCTGTGTGTGTATGTGGGCTGACCTGTCATTTCAGAAAGCATGTCCCTATCACTTGCCAGGCCCCTCTGGCCTTTCTGAGGTGTGTCTGGGTCAGAATCTGCAGCTCCTGGTCCTGTAGGACAGGGAGAGGCTGGGACCCACGTCTCTGTAGCCCCAGGAGGCTGGTCCACTGGGTTCCTGACAGGCCAGGGCTGCTCTGCAGGCTCCGCGTGCTGATCTTTGGGGCTGCCCTGCTTCTTGGGCACTTGGCCGGCCTGAGGGTCCATTCCCCATCCTGGGGACGGGCTGTGAGCTCCAGAGTTGGCGGTTCTGAAAACCTCAGATTTTCTTGCCTGTTCCCCGTTTCTCATCCAGGGAAACTAAGACAAAGACCTGAGGAACCCCAGCCAGTGAGAGCCAAAGTGGTCTCAGAGCCACCCGCAGGGAGGGGCCCCCCAGACCCCGGTGCCTCTGTCCTTGTCCTGCCCTCAAAGGGAGACCATGTTGGTGACCCAGCCCAGCGTGTGTTCCTGCCTTCGCAGGTTTCACTTGTACGTGTGCCTGTGTAGGCGGGGGTGGAAGGGTGGACGACCAGCAGGCTGACCCACAGGAGCTGGGATGCACTCCCATCTCCACCAAAAAGGCAGCCGGAGCCCAGAACAACACTTATGTGTTGCTTTCTGCCTGCTGGGTTCAAAAGACAAGAGACGGGCCTCTCACCCCTGCACAAGTGTGGTGCAGAATGAGTGGAAGCCTCCTTCCTGGGTGCCTCTGGGGGTCACACCTCAGCACATGGGTCCACACGGCAACAGAGAGGCCACCACTAGGGGTCAGTCATGACTCAGTGGCTCTGGGGAGTTGTGTCTGTCCTTCCTAGGCCTTTTCTGAACAAACAGCCCCGCCCCCTGCCCCTGCAGAAAGGGATTAACAATCTGGGAGGAAGCCATAACCTGAATCCTCAACTGTGTTAAGTGTGTGTCAAAAAAGCATAATCTTAAAACCTAATATTAGAAAAATGAAAAAGCATCTATTGTTTTGGAATACAAACTACAGAAGCTAAAGATCAACAGAATCTCCTGGCAAGGCGGCATCCAGGAAGCAGAGTGATTTTCAGCTTGGGTGTGTCCTTAACTGAGAAAAGGATCGGGAGATTTGTATTTATTAAAAGGCAGCTCTGGATTTTAAAAAAAAAACAAGGTTGGAGTTTTTACTTTTTACAAAAAGCTCACGACATATTATGAGTAGCATCTCCAGTCACGTGTAAGAATCACCTGGATGCAGGTTCCCAGGCTCTATTTCCAGAGCTCTCGATCCCGTGAGGCCAGAGTGGGGCCCAGGAACCTGTGCTGGGCCATCCTGGCCCGAGCTTAAGAAACACTGCACCAGACTCACATCTGAGTCCCAAGGATGTAGGCAGGGCATGTCCCTTCTACAGAACAGATGGGGATTCTGAGGCCCGGAGAGGCGACAAGAGTGGCACAGGGTCGCCCAGCAAGTGGTGACAGGCCCAGACACATTCATTGGGTGCAGACGCCACGTTGGTGACAGCTTCACTGCCCCGGAGGAACTTGTATGTCCTCTCACTCCGGCCTCCTGCACCCCTAGTGGGGTGTCCCGTCCAGGGAAGCTGTGTCCTGGTCTTCCTGGCCAGCCAGGGCTCAGAGGGCAAGCTCGGGGCAGACCGCAGGGGCTGAAAGAGTCCTTGGACTCGGGGGGATCCTGAAACCCAGTGAAGGCGACCTCGCCACGCCGGGACTCAGCCTGGGAAGGGCCATGGGGTCTCCCGTCCAGGTGTCAGAGGCCCGGCTCCACTGCGCCGGCCGGCCCTCGCCCGTCTGTCCAAGCCAGCGCAGCCCCAAGAGTGGGGGGCCCGAAGCAGCGGTGTCCGGAGAGTGTGTTTCTTGGGAGACCCGCCCCCAACTGCAAGCATTCTGGGTCGGCGATCTGGGCAAGCCCCTCCCGTCCCGGCTGGGTTTCTGGATTCCCCGGCAGCCTGGGGGCCCCTCTCCAAGGCGGGGCAGCGGGGTGAGCTCCCTGGCGTCTACACCGGGCCGCCGCGGAGCCTGTGGGCGCCTGGAGTCCGCGTCCCGCACCCCGATGCATCGCAGCCCGGGCTGAACTCACAGGTCCTCGCGGGGAGGCGGTGGGGCAGGTGCGCGGGGAGGCGGTCGGGGACAGGTGCGCGGGGAGGTGGTCGGGGCAGGTGCACGGGGAGGCTGTCCGGGCAGGTGCGCCGGGAGGCGGTAGGGCAGGTGCGCCGGGAGGCGGTAGGGCAGGTGCGCGGGGAGGCGGTGGGGCAGGTGCGCGGGGAGGCGGTCGGGGACAGGTGCGTGGGGAGGTGGTCGGGGCAGGTGCACGGGGAGGCGGTCCGGGCAGGTGCGCGGGGAGGCTGTCCGGGCAGGTGCGCCGGGAGGCGGTAGGGCAGGTGCGCGGGGAGGCGGTGGGGCAGGTGCGCGGGGAGGCGGTCGGGCAGGTGCGCGGCGAGGCGGTCGGGCAGGTGCGCGGGGAGCACGGCCAGCCCCCACCCCACACCTCGGACCCCCCAGGCCCCGGCCGGGCTCGCCTCGCCCACGACCCCGTCCGGCCGGGACAGACTCGGGCCCCTCCCCGGGCGGGCACCCGCCCCGCCCTCCCGCCTCCCACCTGTGGCGGCAGCTGCTGCGCGGGGGATCGGGCGCGCCCCTCCGCTCCCGAAGAGAACTCACCGCGCCGGCAAAAAGCCACCAGGGACAGAAGGACCAGGGGTTGCGCGCTCCTCATGGCGGGCGGGGCGGAGGGGCAGCTGCGGCTAGGCCGGCCGCCGGGTCACCCCGCGGGCCGCGACCGGCGAGAGGCAGCGCAGGTGCCCGCCCCGGAGTCCGGACCCGGCGCTAGGACCCGGCGGGCGGCGGCGGGCCCGGGAGGGCGGCAGCGGGGAGCCCCGCCCACTCGGAAGGGGCGCGGCGGGGCGGGGCGGGCTCCGGCACCCGTGGCCGCGGGCGGTGGCTCCAACCTGCTTCCCCCTGCTGCTCCCGCTGCCCTCGTCGCCCCGGCTCCCCCGCCCGCCCCCCTGCTCCCCCTTACCCCGCTCCGGGCCCGCCCCGCTGCCTCGCTGCCTCGTGGGAGCCCCGGGGACGCAGGCAGGGTCCCTGCCCTGTTCGGCACGCGCTTGTGCCCCACGGAGGGTCCTGCCCTGGGGTCCGCCCAGGAAATGGGGGTCGCCGGTGCAGGAGCGAGGGGCTTGGCTGCGGACAGGGGGCGAGGGG